>NC_026000.2:83813406-83935906 GCF_000442705.2 Elaeis guineensis
ATCTCCTGAGCCTCCACCTCAATCTGTGGCACCATGGTCTTCGAGAGTCTGAAGTGACCGGCAAGTGGCAGCTCCGTCGGCTTTGCTCCCTTCATCCCGAACCTCTCTAAGACCTTCTATATGTAGCCCCCCTGAGATAGATGCAGCACCCTCCAGGCTTGGTCTCTGAAAATCTCCATGCCTAGGATCTTCCTTGCAGGGCCCAAATCCTTCATCTCAAACTCCCGAGATAAGGATGCCTTAAGATCCTGCACAACCTTCCTACTCTTGCATGCTATAAGCATGTCATCCACATACAAGAGTAAGAACACCCTAAAACCATCCTTAAGAGACTGAACATAAACACAGGGATCAAACTTGCACCTGAAAAGTCCAATGCTGCGCACATAGGAGTCGAACCACTTGTACCATTACCTCAGTGACTTCTACAATAAACAAACCTTTCCCTCTGATCCAGGATCCCTGAAATCGGGTTGCTGCTCCATGTAAATCCTCTCCTCCAAATACCCATGGAGGAACGTCATCTTGACATCCATCTGCTCTAGCTCTAAATCCTGAGCTGCTACAATGCTCAGCAATACTCTGATGGAAGTATGTCTGACGATGGGAGAGAAGACCTCGCTGAAGTCGATGCCTTCCTTCTGGGAGTATCCCTTGGCCACTAACCTCACCTTGAATCTGATACCTCCCTGCTCTGAAGGCCCTTCCTTGTGACTGTAGACCCATTTGCAGCCAAAGGGCCTCTTTGAAGCAAAAATTTAGTGCAGGGGTAAAATGATAATTTTAAAACTTTTTCAAAATTACTATTTTACAGTAAAATTATTAATTAATCTCATTAATTAATACTAATTAACCCTACACTAGGATCTAAATATGATACAACAGCATGCATTTAAATTTGAAATTCAAATTTGAATCAGCAAACATTTTACAGTGTTGTGTTCAGAACACATCACCTTTTGCGGGTAGTTGATCACCGTAATCTGATCACCGTCGGGGGGCTCTAATCATCACGTCATAGCCACACAAATGTCTGGCCTCTACGGATCGTCCACACGAAGCTCCCGTCTGATCAGCTCCTCACGAATGCTAGTTCGTGATTTCACCCTTTTGATGGTAGATGTTGATCGAACTTCTTCGATCGATGTGTGTTGACTTCTTGGATGCTCTGAATTGTCTGCACAGTTGCTTGAGAGGCTGATGGATCTCTCCCTAAAATTTGGTGGACTCACGACACTCATGGCACACCAATCTCACTTCCCGAACCCTAGGTAGAAACCCTAGGGTACACACCAAAAACCCTGCGCCCAATTTTCTCTCTTTTCTTTCTTTTTCTCTCAGAAGGTTTTGGACCTTCACCTTGCACAGAAGCCTTCCTCACACCTCAAAGTTTCTCTCCTAAAATTTCTATGCACGTTCCACCTTTCTCCTCTTTTTAAAACAACGTTGAACGTGTCTTATCCGCGTGAGAGGATAAAGACAAGAGGTTACACATTTGAATTCAAATCAAATTTGAATTCAAACGAAAACCAACTTATCCCTATCCTTTTGGGCATGAGAAGAGAAGGGGCGTGGCTCTTTGTGCGTGGAAAATGTTTCACGAGAAACCTTTTCTCGTGTAAGTAATGTGGCACACAAAATGGATAAGGATGAAAGGGCAAGTGATAAGTTATCCATTCAAATTCAAACATGCTTTGAATTTGAATGGCTAACTAATTATTTTATCCATCCATATGGTGCACAAATGAGGGTGTGGGGAAGGGTTTTGCATGAGAAAAATTTCACGAGAAGTTTCTTCTCGTGAATTCAAATGGGTGCAAGGAAGTTGGGTGTCGCAGGGAATTTAAAACAAGGTGGTTTGATTCAAATTGAGCCAACCTAGTTTAAAATAGGTTAAGCACAATTAGACTAGATTAAACCCAACATAATTAGGCTTAATAAAATCTTAATCAAATCAGGAATTAACTAAACCTAACCCCTGATCAAATCAGGGACTAAACCACCTTAGCGATTAGGTCAACATTTAACCTAATCGGGTCAACCAAACTGAATCCAATTCAATTGGACTTGATCCAAAAATAATTACTCAATCAAATTGAGTTAATTAGTGATTAAATCACTAATTAAACCTCTCATAAATATTGAGTCCAAATCCGATGGGCAATCATGCATCAGAGACCATCGATATGAAACCCTGATCAAAGAGTTCAAATTTCAAATTCAAAATTTGAAATTCAAAATTTTGACCCCGGTACCCAAAATGTGTAGAAATCATGATTAGAGAATCCTAATTCTCAATCATAGAGTCTCAGATAGATAAGACTCATAATCAGCCATCAGATCAGAAAGGAACCTCTAATGTGTGTGACCCCACAGGTTCGAACCTAAGCCGGTAGCACAGGAACCAATTCCTGTACTAATCGAAGTGACCATCTAGCAATGGTACCCGACGATCGGATAGGTCAAATAATTGCAATCATAACATTCAGAACCTACGTGAATATGGTTACCGTATAATTCATCCCTTTTGACCCCTGTGTTTAGGATGACTCAGGGTTAAACTGTCAACCCTGATGATATCATCCGAATCATGCTCAACTCAATTAGTCCTGTGACTCCTCACTAGGACTACCCTGACCAAGGTTTTGCTAAATTGAAACACGACTGTACACAGCTCCTAAATTGGAGTGGTCAATCCAATCTTGACACACGCACCGACAAGTCAAGTACTTGACTACACCCAGCAACCTTCCGTCACTGAATTAGAAATTCAAATAGTCCAGTGCCTAAGTGCAGTGAGTTGCTTGCAAGTCACCGTGGCGGTCTCAGGTCGGAGGGATATTTATACCCATATCCCATCGAAGCAAATCTTGACAGCAGAAATAGTTCCAGAGTTGGTCACGTTCAGTGCAGATGTACCATTACATCTCACCTGTATGCCATACCAGTGTCTCCACACTCTTTGGTTATGAGGACAACCAACCTATATGGCACACAACGACCTATGCTCGATAAACGTTATCGTCCTTGGTAACAACGTATCATTTGGTCGCGAACATGTTTAAGGACTAAGCGACAAATCCTCCTTTGTCGAGTCTAAATAGTCCTAAGGACTTCACCACAACACAGGAGTTCATTAGAAGATGAAATATTTGTGATGAAAAAATACCAAAATAATTTTTATTTATTTATAATTCATGTACTAATACAAAAGGAGCACAACCGTCAATAGACTGACGATTGGCTTTGGGACACTATTCCCAACAATCTCCCACTTGGCTTAAAGCCTATCGGTGCAGTATCTAATACCCATCTTCGACTTGTAGTCGTTGAACTCCTTCACCGCAATGGCTTTAGTGAATGGGTCGGCCAGGTTCTCCTTCCCATTGATCATCTGAAGGTCGACGTCACCTCGATCCACGATCTCCTGGATGAGATGGTAGCGGCGCAGAATATGCTTCGTCCGCTGGTGTGCCTTTGGTTCCTTCGCCTGAGCAATGGCTCCAGAGCTGTCGCAGTAGAGCAGAACTGGACCAACAAGGGAGGGTGCTACTCCGAGCTCGGTGATGAATTTCCTCAGCCACACCGCTTCTTTGGCAGCATCTGATGCAGCAATATACTCCACCTCGCATACTGAATCAGCCACAGTGTGCTGCTTGGAACTCTTCCAGCAGACAGCCCCACCATTAAGGGTAAAAATAAATCCTGACACACTCTTGCTATCATCGCGATCAGACTGAAAACTAGAGTCTGTAAACCCTATAAGTCTCAAGTCCGATTCACCATATATAAGCCACTGGTCCTTAGTATTTCTTAAATACTTCAGGATGGTTTTAACAACCTTCCAGTGATTCTCTCCTGGATCAGATTGGTATCTACTCACTACCCCTAGTGAGTATGCCACATCTGGTCGTGTACATGTCATGGCGTACATGATAGATCCCACTGCCGAAGCATATGGAATCCTACCCATACGCTCTCTCTCTTGAGGTGTTGTCGGACAATCCCTCTTTGAGAGAGAAATTCCATGGCCTATCGGTAGATAGCCTTTCTTGAAATTTTCCATGCTGAACCTTTTCAGCATAGTATCAATGTACGTGGACTGGGATAAGCCAAGCAACTTTTTGGATCTATCCCTATAGATCCTCATCCCTAGGATGTAGGAAGCTTCTTCCAGATCCTTCATGGAGAACTGTGACGATAGCCAAATCTTTATTCCCTGTAATGCAGGGACATCATTCCCGATTAAGAGAATGTCATCCACATACAATACAAGAAATACTACTATTGGACCATTAGCCCACTTATAAATGCAGGGCTCTTCTCCATTCTTAACGAAGCCATACGTTTTGATCGTCCTATCAAAACGTATATTCCAACTCCGAGATGCCTGCTTAAGTCCATAAATGGACCTCTGTAGCTTGCACACCTTAGACTCATCTGTGGATGTGAACCCTTCAGGTTGTATCATATACACCTCTTCGTCCAGCTCTCCGTTTAGGAAAGCTGTCTTCACATCCATCTGCCAGATTTCATAGTCCAGATGGGCAGCTATCGCAAGCATAATCCGAATGGATTTGAGCATTGCCACAGGAGAAAATGTCTCATCATAGTCTATACCATAACGTTGACGATATCCCTTGGCAACCAGACGGGCTTTATAGGTCTCCATCTATCCGTCTGCGCCCCTCTTCCTTTTGAAGACCCACTTACACCCTATGGGTTTTACTCCTTCGGGTGGGTCAACCAATGTCCACACATCGTTGACCTTCATGGACTCCATTTCGGATTTCATGGCCTCTAGCCATTTCTCAGAGTCAGGTCTCTGCATTGCATCCATGTAGGTGATCGGATCCTCATCGTTTTCATTAAGTTCGACAGGATCACCATCCCGGACCAAGAAACCATAGTATCTGTCCGGTTGATGTGGTACTCTACCAGACCGCATTAAGGGTGCATAATCAATGGGCTCCGGATCTGATCTAATCAAATCCGGTTCAGGTTCAGTAACATGTGTCGGTTTTTTCACCTGTCGAACTTCATCAAGTTCGACTTTAGAGGCAACAGTTCCTTCACTAAGGAACTCCTTTTCTAAAAAGATTGCCTTAAGGCTGACAAACACCTTTTGCTCATCAGCAAGGTAGAAATAATATCCTTTGGTCTCTTTTGGGTACCCTATAAAATTACACTTGTCAGACCTAGATCCAAGCTTGTCTGTAATTAAATGTTTAACATAAGCCGGACACCCCCAAACCCTAAGGTGCGAGAGTACTGGCTTACATCCTATCCATATCTCATATGGCATTTTGGCTACAGACTTACTCGAAACTCTATTTAGAAGGTAACAAGCCGATTCGAGCGCATATCTCTAGAGGGAGATCGGCAGACCAGCAAACCCCATCATGGATCGAATCATGTCTAACAGGGTCCGATTCCTCCTTTCAGACACACCATTATGCTGTGGTGTTCCAGGAGGAGTCCACTGAGAGAGAATCCCATTCTCTCCTAGATACGTCAGAAACTCATTGGAAAGGTATTCACCTCCTCGATCAGATCGAAGAGTTTTAATACACTTCCCAGTTTGTTTTTCTATCTCATTTCGGAATAGTTTGAATATTTCAAATGATTCTGACTTATGCTTCATTAAATAGACATACCCATACCTAGATGGTCGTCTGTGAAGGTTATGAAGTAAAAAAATCCACCTCTTGCACTTGAGCTCATGGGTCCACATACATCAGAATGTACCAGACCTAAGAGTTCACTGGCTCGCTCACCTTTTCCAGTAAAAGGTGACTTGGTCATCTTCCCAAGAAGACAGGACTCACAGGTTGGAAGTGATTCACAATCACTAACTTCAAGAATTCCTTCTTGAGCCAACCTGTTTATCCTGTTCTTATTGATATGACCTAGCCTACAGTGCCAAAGGTAGACTTCTGACACATTATCTATTCTAGAGCGTTTATCGAATTTCTGAACCACATTAACAGGCTGTGATAGTAAGTAAATTCTATTATTTAATTATCCAACAAATATTGTAACACCATTCAAAATGATATTGCAAATATTTCTTTTTATTAAAAAATCATAACCGTACATGGCCAAAAGGCCTACAGAAATAATATTTAATAAAAAACTTGGACAATAGTGACATTCACTCAGAATTACATTACGAGAATTGATTACAAGACTCATGATTCCTAAAGCTAGAACTGGAACTTTGCTTCCATCTCCAACATTCAGGAACCTCTCGCCTTCATCAAATCTCCTACTGACCTGCAGACCCTGCATCGAATTACAAATATGATAAGGGCTTCCGATATCCAATACCCAGGCAGTAGTATCACAAATCGAAAAGTTGCAAGGAGTTATCATATAATTACCTTGCTTCTTCTTTGGCCTGTTCGGGTCCAAGGAGGCAATGTATTGAGGACAGTTCCTCTTCCAATGCCCCTGCTTCTTGCAAAAGAAGCACTCCGCCTGGCTCTGGTCGTGCTTGCGCTTCTTGTTCTGACCCCGTGCTACTGTCCCAGCATGAGATTGCACCTTCTTATTTTTCTTCTTCTTGTTCTTCTTTCCCTTCCCAAAGGGTAGACGATGAGAAGAAGACCCTTCCACTACATTCACTGACTCCTTATGGAGTTGGTGATCCTTCTCAAAGTTCTGTAGCAACCCCAACAATCCGTGGTAGTTTACTGCAGGCTTTGTCATTCGAAAATGAGTAAGGAATAGGAGGAAGGACTTGGGCAAGGAATTAAGGATCGCATCTTCACCGAGCTGCTCGTGCAGAGGAAAGACCAATTTGCTTAGGCGCTTAATCATCTCGATCATGTACAGTACATGATCAGTGACTGAGGCCCCATCCCTCATCCGAGCATTGAAAATGGCACAACTAGTTTTGTGCCTTTCAACGTCGTCAGGCATGCCAAAAGAGTCGTTCAACATTTGAAGCATCTCCTGTGGCTGGGCGTTCTCAAACCTTCGGTTGAACTCGTCATTCATTGCTGCCAGCATAATACATCGAACGGTGGTGCGGTCATTGAGCCACTTCAAGTAAGTGTCTCGGATCGCCTTACTAGCATTCGGAGCTGGCTCCTTAGGTGCTGGATCCGTTACTACATAAAGGATCCGCTCATGCTCAAGGACGATTTTCAATTTTCGATACCAGCTATCGAAATTGAGTCCCATGAGCTTGTCATTATCTAATAATGACCGGAGTGACAGGGTAGTGGCCATAGCTGCTGAAAGAAAAACGAGACCTCTATTAGTACATAAATTAATACTAAAGACTTGAATTTTAGTCTAAAGTTTTTTCCAATATTTTTACGAACTGGTAGCCTCATCCTCCAATTCGAGGAATTACTTTAATTCCTTAATGGGTACTAGAATCCACACAAACTACATGCGAGCCCAACTTTGGTTGGTCAATCCATGTGCATCTATGGGTAGGTTCTTAACCAGTTGTTTCTCTAAACAACTTTTAGTAATTGATTTTGCCCCAGAACCTAATCAGTAGGCTTTGGCCTCCATTGAAAAGATCTGGTTAGGTCCAACCATTAACATGACTTAATTTAGTGAATCAGACCAATAAATGATCAGGCCTGACTTTGGCCGGCCAACCTAACCACCATCAGAAAGACTCAATCAAATTATCATATTATGAATAATAATTCCATTAGCCAATGAGCACCAGGCCTTTAGGCCTCCAATGATCATTGAACTAATGGACTCATTATCATTCACTTAATGGGAGGCTATGACTTAGTTATCATTATAACTTAATCATTTTAGGGACCTAATAATTTTGAGGATTTTATTAAAGAATAGTAGAGAAGATATCATCCAGCCAATTTCAATCCTCCCACTGACTTCACCAAGTCAGATTAAAAAAGGATTTAATTAAAGCTGGCATTAGGAGCACCTAAATCAGTCACACTGATTTACCTAATGACATAGGTGAGCTCTAATCACCAAGTGATCTAATCAAAATCTAACTTACCAGATTGGCCAGGTAAGTGAGATCAGTGGTGGGGATTTGCCATTAACTCGTCAATGATCGAATCAATGCGAGTAGCTCCCGCTTAAGAACCACTGGTCAAAACTGCCGAACTTACCTTAGACACCAACCGGTTCATTAGTTTTAATTTTGATCAACTTAGTAAATAGGGCTCCACCGCGTAGCCATGAATTAAGTCCATCTTGGTCTAGTTAAAGATATAGACCCATTCAACTACAACTATTGAAGTTGAGTCTAGAGTATCCTTGACCTAATCTAATTCAACTTTTGATTAGATTTGACCAATTACTCCATTTAGTCCATTTTTTAAACTAACCTTAGGTCTAACCCAATTATGGACCTAATTCATTTAACCCATTGACCCACAAGTTTATGCAATTGTCTTAGGTCTTAATTCATAATTCTAGACCTACTAGACAATACTTAATTCTTTTAATTAAGTACTTGGGCTGATGGGTCAGGATTTGGCATTTCGAAAATAATTTTCAAATTTGAAAGATTTTATTTTCTGTTCACCAAATGTGTTAACTCATTTCACAAACGGGTCAGCACATTTCATAAACAGCAATTCTATTGCTCATTTCATAACAGAAAATAACTCAAAATAAATCATAAATTTTCTTTTAGATCTAATCTAACACATTCATGATAAATTTCTTAATTAAGTTCTTTCGCTGCTTCATCGGCATGGGATATAATTGCATCAGTACCCCTACCGCCATAGGAGACCCCATCGAATGGGAAGAGAGGGCCTTTAAACCCTACTTTTCTCCTATGACCGGACGGCCATGGCAACCAACCCAATTAGATTACTTGCTACTTGGATCAAGTATATCTAAATATACCAATTTCAAAATTTAAATTTTGAATTTCAAATTTCAAATTTTAAATTTCAAATTTGAGATTTCAACCAAATTTCAAATTTCGAATTTCCAATCTTTGAATTTTAAATTTTGAATTTCAAATTTCAAATTTCGAATTTTAAATTTCAAATTTGAGATTTCAACCAAATTTCAAATTTCAAATTTTGAATTTTGAATTTTAAATTTCAAATTTTGAACTTCAAATTTCAAATTTCAAATTTGAGATTTCAACCAAATTTCAAATTTTGAATTTCAAATTTGAAACTTCTAACAAATTTCAAATTTCAAATTTCAAATTTTAAATCTTTTTGAATTTTAAATTTTAAATTTTAAATTTAAACTTATAGATTATACCTTAATCTATGCATGCATATGTATATCATATTCTAGAAACCATGCTCTGATACCATTTGAAGCGAAAATTTAGTGCAGGGGCAAAATGGTAATTTTAAATTTTTTTCAAAATTACTATTTTACAGTAGAATTATTAATTAATCTCATTAATTAATACTAATTAATCCAACACTAGGATCTAAATATGATACAACAGCATGCATTTAAATTTGAAATTCAAATTTGAATCAGTAAACATTTTACAGTGCTGTGTTTAGAACACATCACCTTTTGCGGGTAGTCGATCACCGCAATCTGATCACCGTCGGGGGGCTCTGATCATCACGTCACAGCCACACAAATGTCTGACCTCTGCGGATCATCCACACGAAGCTCCCGTCTGATCAGCTCCTCACGAATGCTAGTTCGTGATTTCACCCTTTTGATGGCAGATGTTGATCGAACTCCTTCGATCGATGTGTGCTGACTTCTTGGATGCTCCAGATTATCTGCACAATTACTTGAGAGGTTGATGGATCTCTCCCTAAAATTTGGTGGACTCACGACACTCATGGCGCACCAATCTCACTTCCCGAACCCTAGGTAGAAACCCTAGGGTACACACCAAAAACCCTGCCCCAATTTTCTCTCTTTTCTTTCTTTTTCTCTCGGAAGGTTTTGGACCTTCACCTTATGCAGAAGCCTTCCTCACGCCTCAAAGTTTCTCTCCTAAAATTTCTACGCACGTCCCACCTTTCTCCTCTTTTTAAAACAACGTCGAACGTGTCTTATCCGCGTGAGAGGATAAAGACAAGAGGTTACACATTTGAATTCAAATCAAATTTGAATTCAAACGAAAACTAACTTATCCCTATCCTTTTGGGCGTGAGAAGAGAAGGGGCGTGGCTCTTTGTGTGTGGAAAATGTTTCACGAGAAACCTTTTCTCGTGTAAGTAATGTGGCGCACAAAATGGATAAGGATGAAAGGGCAAGTGATAAGTTATCCATTCAAATTCAAACATGCTTTGAATTTGAATGGCTAACTAATTATTTTATCCATCCATATGGTGCACAAATGAGGGTGTGAGGAAGGGTTTTGCATGAGAAAAATTTCACGAGAAGTTTCTTCTCGTGAATTCAAATGGGTGCAAGGAAGTTGGGTGTCGCAGGGAATTTAAAACAAGGTGGTTTGATTCAAATTGAGCCAACCTAGTTTAAAATAGGTTAAGCACAATTAGACCAGATTAAACCCAACATAATTAGACTTAATTAGGCTCAACAAAATCTTAATCAAATCAGAAATTAACTAAACCTAACCCCTGATCAAATCAGGGACTATACCACCTTAGCGATTAGGTCAACATTTAACCTAATCGGGTCAATCCAAACTGAATCCAATTCAATTGGACTTGATCTAAAAATAATTACTCAATCAAATTGAGTAATTAGTGATTAAATCACTAATTAAACCTCTATAAATATTGAGTTCAAATCCGATGGGCAATCAGGCATCAGAGACCATCGATATGAAACCCTGATCAAAGAGTTCAAATTTCAAATTCAAAATTTGAAATTCAAAATTTTGACCCCGGTACCCAAAATGTGTGGAAATCATGATTAGAGAATCCTAATTCTCAATCATAGAGTCTCAGATAGATAAGACTCATAATCAGCCATCAGATCAGAAAGGAACCTCTAATGTGTGTGACCCCGCAGGTTCGAACCTAAGCCGGTAGCACAGGAACCAATTCCTGTACTAATCGAAGTGACCATCTAGCAATGGTACCCGACGACCGGATAGGTCGAATAATCGCAATCGCAACATTCAGAACCTACGTGAATATGGTTACCATATAATTCATCCCTTTTGACCCCTGTGTTTAGGATGACTCAGGGTTAAACTGTCAACCCTGATGATATCATCCGAATCGTGCTCAACTCAATTAGTCCTATGACTCCTCACTAGGACTACCCTGGCCAAGGTTTTGCTAAATTGAAACACGACTGTACACAGCTTCTAAACTGGAGTGGTCAATCCCATCTTGACACACGCACCGACAAGTCAAGTACTTGACTACACCCAGCAACCTTCCGTCACTGAATTAGAAATTCAGGTAGTCAGTGCCTAAGTGCAGTGAGTTGCTTGCAAGTCACCGTGGCGGTCTCAGGTCGGAGGGACATTTATACCCATATCCCATCGGAGCAAATCTTGACAGCAGAAATAGCTCCGGAGTTGGTCACGTTCAGTGCAGATGTACCATTACATCTCACCTGTATGCCATACCAGTGTCTCCACACTCTTTGGTTATGAGGACAACCAACCCATATGGCACACAACGACCTATGCTCGATAAACATTGTCGTCCTTGGTAACAACGTATCATTTGGTCGCGAACATGTTTAAGGACTAAGCGACAAATCCTCCTTTGTCGAGTCTAAATAGTCCTAAGGACTTCACCACAACACAGGAGTTCATTAGAAGATGAAACATTTGTGATGAAAAAATACCAAAATAATTTTTATTTATTTATAATTCATGTACTAATACAAAAGGAGCACAACCGTCAACAGGCTGACGATTGGCTTTGGGACACTATTCCCAACACTCTTCCCCTATGGCAACTGCACCAATCGTCACGTCTGGTTCTGATGGAGAGACTGTATCTCCTCGGACATCGCTTGGACCCACTGCTCTCTATCTTGGCTCTCAATAGCCTCCTGATATGTATATGGGTCTCCATTCGCTGTCACCAGGGCATATGACAGCATCTCCTCGAAGTCATATCGGTCCGGTTGCCTGATGGTCCTCTTGGGCTTGTGTAGGGCAACACCGATATTAGTCCTCGGTCCAGCTCTCTCCTGCTAGACCTCTTCGCCTCGATCATCCATCCGAGTCCTCTCCACCTATGGAGACACCTTAGGTAGGTTCTCCACTTGAATGTCATGTCCTCCCATAGTACCTGCAAGAGGCAAAATCAAAGAGGTAAGCTGTCCAGCAGCGCCCTGCTGGACCTCCTCCTGCTCCTGCTGCTCCTCCATGCCTGCTCGCCTCCGTAGGATTGACTCCACATCAAAAGTCACATATTGAATATGATGACCTTCTTTTCCAACATATCCCATAGCCTGTATCCCTTAACTCCTCGCGGATAGCCTAGAAACACCATCTTGCGTGATCTGGCGTCTAGCTTGCTCTGCTCACCAGCTTCAATGTGCACATAGGCCGTGCATCCAAATACCCATAGATGGCCCAGCCCAACTGTCCTCTCAGACCACACCTCCTCTGGAAGCCTTCCATCCAACCTGGTGTGAGGTGACCGATTGACCAAGTAACCCGCTGCATCAATTGTGTCAACCCAGAATGCCTTTGGAAGCCCTGCCTGCAGCCTCATGCATTGTGTCTTTTTCAGAAGTGTTCTGTTCATCCTCTTGACCACCCCATTCTGCTGTGGAGTCTCCTTAACTGAGAAGTGTCTTCTGATCCTACACTCCTCACAGTAGTCTTGGAACTCTCTGCTGGTGTACTCCCCACCATTGTCTGACCTCAGACACTTCACGCTCCTCCCCTGCTCCTTCTCCACCTCAGCTCTCCAGATCTTGAACTTGATGAAGACCTCTGACTTCTCTCTCATGAAGTAAATCCAAAGTTTTCTTGAGAAATCATCAATCAGGGTCATGAAGTATCTGGCCCCATTCCTAGCTAAAACTGGGGCTGGTCCCCACACATCCGTGTGTACTAACTCCAGAGGGGCTGCACTGCGGGTTGTACTGATGTTGAACTGAACTCTCCTCTGCTTTTCCATCTAGCAAGGCTCACAGATCTCCCCTGTAGCACCATCCTCTAGATCAGATATGAGTCCTCTCCTGCTCAACTCCCTCAGCCCCTTGTCACCCATGTGGCCAAGGCGGTAGTGCCACATCCTGTAAGCCCCCTGCTGGTCCTGTGCTGCAACTGCTGCATCAGACTCTTCGGTCACCACAGATCCCTCCATGCGATAAAAATTATTGTCCAACCTCCTGCCTCTCATCACTACCATAGCTCCATTGGAGATGTTCAGTACTCCGCTTCTAGCCCTACTGCTGAAGCTGTATCCACTGCTCTCCAAGTAGCCTAGTGACACCAGATTCTTTTCCAGCTCCGGGACGTGCTTTACATTTATCAATGTCCTCACAATCCCATCAAACATCCTCACCCTGACTGTCCCTATCCCAGCCACCTTGCAAGGATGATTGTCGCCTAGAGTCACTAATCCCTCATCTGTCTTGATGTATGTCGCAAACCAAGACCTGTGTGGTGTGTAGTGATGTAAGCACGCAGAGTCTAGTGTCCACTCCTCTGTGTAATGCCTGTGACCATCTGATACCACAAGTAGATCATCCTCCACCTGCTGCCCAGCAACTACACTCACTGATTCTGAGCCACTTCTTTCTCCCTTCTTGCTCTTCCATAGTGGACATTCTCGCTTGAAGTGCCCAAACTTGTTGCACTTGAAGCATTTCATCTCTTTCTTTCCCTTCTTGGACTTGGACCGCCCCCTGGACTTGCTTCTGCCTCTACCTGTCCTCTCCCCTACTGCCAAATCCTCCTGGGGAGCCCGATCTCTGGTCAACTTTTTCCTCTGCTCATTAGACCTCAGCACCGAGACCATGTCCTTATATTCCAGAGTCTCCTTGTCGTAGAGCAGTGTAGTCACCAAAGAGTCATATGATCCTGACAGCGAACACAAAAGCAACAGAAATTTGTCCTCCTCATCCAGCTTCACCCCGATATTCATCAACTCCATGCACAACTGGTCAAACCTCTGAATGTGGCCAATCACATCAGATCCCTCCTGCATCCGAAGACTATACAACCTCTTCTTCAGCATTAGCTTGTTGCACATATTCTTCCCCATATACATGGTGTGCAACTTCGACCAAAAGCCCTTCAAGGTCTTTTCTTCCAGCACTGAATACAACGCCGCATCCGCCAAACATCCTCTGATCACCAAGCATGCTTTCTTCTCCAACGATGCCCACTGTCTATCTGTCATTCCCTCAGGCTTCTCATCCAAAGCCTGATCCAGATCTGCTTGCACCAGAAGATCCTCCATCCAAATTTTTCACATGGAAAAATTTTTCTTGCCATCAAACTTCTTGAAATCAACCTTCATATTGCTGTCCATGACTGGATCTAAGCCAAACAAGTAATATAAAATCAAGAAGTGTAGAATATACCTTGATAGTACCTTGCTGAAAATTTTCAACACTTGGGATCTTCAACTTCTCATGCTTGGAACCGCTTCCTCACCACTGTGGATCTGATACCAACTATTGGAGCATGATCTTGGCTCCTCCCATGGACCTTGGGTGTAGCAGAACAAGCAACAAACAAATCTGGAGACTTCTGGACTAGATCGAAGGCCCTTGACGAAATCAGCCTAGTTGCTGTCTTCTTCGTCAGCCTTTCGTTCCAGATGAAGAACGCCTATAAGATCACCTCTAAAAAAATCCAAGATCTTGTACCCAACTAGATCAGGCCTGGACCGAGGTCTTCCAATTTATAAATCTTGAATCAGGACATTCTAGATAGGAAAGAAGGTAGATAGAACTAGACCTTGCAGATCTATCCTGCTGCAGCCTTTCCTGTAGATCTGTTGATGGAGATCTCACCCGCACCTCAAACGACCTCAGATCAACTCCAGATCTGAGAGAAACTTGTACCAACCTCATGGCAAGAGATTTCAAGTCCTAGAACTGATGTTTGGGTGGCTGCAAGAGAGGGAGAGGCAATATGGTTGGCAGCACAAAGGGGGAGGGGCTCAAAACCCTAGCGCCTCCCCTGCTTTTCCTGCCTTCTATGGACCTGGCGGCAAGAAACTCTAGGGTTTCTTGCTCCTGGGGTGTGGAGAATAGCTGAAGAGAGAGGGAGAAGAGAGAGAGAGAGACTTGGGAGAAAGGGTTTTCATATTCCTTGGCTTAATCAAACCTATACAGTGCATGCATATATAAACACAGGGTCAAGTGACTCAAACCCAAAACTCCCTTGACCAACTCTATGGGAGATTAGGTTAACCCAAGCCCATGTACACCCATGACTCGACCTAATCTCACCTATCCTAGCCCAGACTTGGCCCATAAAGAGTTGGTCCCTTGAGGCCCACATAACCTAGACCTCAAGAACCCGAAAGGCCCACAGCCTTTCAACCTAGGGCCCAACTAGCCCTAGAGCCTCCATGAAGCCCTCATGAATGATGGACCTTGGCCTTAGCGTTGGTCCCTTGGGCCTTGGGCACACCACCTGGATCACAACACTGATGCAGCGACATACTCTGCCTCACAAACTGAATTAGCCACAGTGTGCTGCTTGAAACTCTTCCAACAGACAGCCACACCATTAAAGGTAAAAACAAATCCCGACACACTCTTGCTGTCATCGTGATCAGACTGAAAATTAGAGTCTGTAAACCCTGTAAGTCTCAACTCTGATTCACCATAAACAAGCCACTAGTCCTTAGTATTTCTTAAATACTTCAGGATGGTTTTAACAACCTTCCAGTGATTCTCCCCTGGATCCGATTGGTATCTACTCACTACCCCTAGTGAGTATGCCACATCTAGTGGTGTACATGTCATGGCGTACATGATAGATCCCACTACCGAAGCATATCGAATTCTACCCACACGCTCTCTCTCTTGAGGTGTGGTCGGACAATCCCTCTTTGAGAGAGAAATTTCATGGCCTATCGGTAGATAGCCTTTCTTGAAATTCTCTATGCTGAACCTTTTCAGCATAGTATCAATATACGTGGACTGGGATAAGCCAAGCAACTTTTTAGATCTATCCCTATAGATCCTTATCCCTAGGATGTAGGAAGCTTCTCCCAGATCTTTCATGGAGAACTGTGACGATAGCCAAATCTTTATTCCCTGTAATGCAGGGATATCATTCCCAATTAAGAGAATGTCATCCACATACAACACAAAAAATACCACTATTGGACCATTAGCCCACTTATAAATGCAGGGCACTTCTTCGTTCTTAACGAAGCCATATATTTTGATCATCCCATCAAAACGTATGTTCCAACTCTGGGATGCTTACTTAAGTCCATAAATGGACCTCTGTAGCCTACACACCTTAGACTCATCCGTGGATGTGAATTTTTCAGATTGTATCATATACACCTCTTCGTCCAACTCTCCGTTTAGGAAAGCTGTCTTCATATCCTTCTGCCAGATTTCATCATCCAGATGGACAGCTATTGCAAGCATAATCCAAAAGGATTTGAGCATTGCCACAGGAGAAAACATCTCGTCATAGTCTATACCATAACGTTGACGATATCCTTTGGCAACCAGATGGGCTTTATAGGTCTCCACCTTTCCGTCTGCGCCTCTCTTCCTCTTGAAGACCCACTTACACCCTATGGGTTTTACTCCTTCGGGTGGGTCAACCAATGTCCACATATCGTTGACTTTCATAGACTCTATTTCAGATTTCATGGCCTCTAGCCATTTTTCAGAGTCAGATCTCTGCATTGCATCCATGTAGGTGATTGGATCCTCATCGTTTTCATCAAGTTCGACAGGATCGCCGTCTCAAATCAAGAAATCATAATATCTGTCTGGTTGACGTGGTACTCTACCACCTTAAGGGTGCAGGAACAATGGGCTCCGGATCAGATCTAACCAAATCCGGTTTAGATTTAGCTACTTGTGTCGGTTTTTTCATCTGTCGAACTTCCTCAAGTTCGACCTTAGAGGCAACAGTCCCTTCACCAAAGAACTCCTTTTCCAAATAGATTGCCTTAAGGCCGACGAACACCTTTTGCTTATTAGCTAGGTAGAAATAATACCCTTTGATCTCTTTTGGATACCCTATGAAATAACACTTGTCAGACCTAGGTCCAAGCTTGTCCATAATTAAACGTTTAACATAAGCCGGACACCCCCAAACCCTAAGGTGCAAGAGTACTGACTAACGTCCTATCCATATCACATATGGCGTTTTGGTTACAGACGTACTCAGAACCTTATTTAGAAGGTAACAAGCCGATTCGAGCGCATATCCCCAGAGGAAGATCGGCAGACCAGCAAACCCCATCATGGATTGAACCATGTCCAACAAGGTTCGATTCCTCCTTTCAGACACACCATTATGCTGTGGTGTTCTAGGAGGAGTTCACTGAGAGAGAATCCCATTCTCCCTAAAATATGTCAGAAACTCATTGGAAAGGTATTCAGATCCTCGATCAGATCAAAGAGTTTTAATATACTTTTTAGTTTATTTTTCTACCTTATTTCAGAATAGTTTGAACATTTCAAATGACTCCAACTTATGCTTCATTAAGTAGACATACCCATACCTCGATAGGTCGTCTATGAAGGTTATGAAGTAGAAATATTCACCTCTTACACTTGAGCTCATGGGTCTACATACATCAGAATATATCAGACCCAAGAGTTCACTGGCTCGCTCACCTTTTCCAGTAAAAGGTGACTTGGTCATCTTCCCAAGAAGACAGGACTCACAAGTTGAAAGTGATTCACAATCACCAACTTCAAGAATTCCTTCTTGAGCCAACCTGTTTATCCTGTTCTTATTGATATGACCTAGCCTATAGTGCCAAAGGTAGACTTCTGACACATTATCCATTCTAGGGCATTTACCGAAGGTTTGAACCACATTAACAGGCTGTGATAGTAAGTAAATTCCATTATTGAGTTGTCCAACAAACATTGTAACACCATTCAAAATGATATTGCAAATATTTTTTTCATTAAAAATTCATAACTGTACATGGCCAAAAGGTCTACAGAAATAATATTTAATAAAAAATTTGGACAATAGTGATATTCACTCAGAATTATATTACGAGAGTTGATTACAAGGTTCATGATTCCTAAAGCTAGAACTGGAACTTTGCTTCCATCTCCAACGTTCAGGAACCTCTCGCTTTCATCAAATCTTCTACTGACCTACAGACCCTGCATCGAATTACAGATATGATAAGGGCTTCCGATATCTAATACCTAGGCAGTAGTATCACAAATGAAAATGTTGCGAGGTGTTATCATATAATTACCTTGCTTCTTCTTCGACCTGTTCGGGTCCAGAGAGGCAATGTATAGAGGACAGTTCCTCTTTCAGTGCCCCTGCTTCTTGCAAAAGAAGCACTCCGCCTGGCTCTGGTCAGGCTTGTGCTTCTTGGTCTGACCCTGTGCAGACATTGATGCAAAAATTCAGTTCAGGGGTAAAATGGTAATTTTAAATTTTTTTTAAAATTACAATTTTACAGCAGAATTATTAATTAATCTCATTAATTAATACTAATTAACCCTACACTAGGATCTAAATATGATACAACAGCATGCATTTAAATTTGAAATTCAAATTTGAAAAGTAAACTTTTTACTATACTGTGTTTAGAACACATCACCTTTTGCGGGTAGTCGATCACCGCAATCTGATCACCGTCGGGAGGCTCTGATCATCACGTCACAGCCATACTAGTGTCTGACCTCTGTGGATCATCCACACAAAGCTCCCATTTGATCGGCTCCTCACGAATGCTAGTTCGTGATTTCACCCTTTTGATGGCTGATGTTGATCGAACTCCTTCGATCGATGTGTGCCAACTCCTCGGATGCTCTGGATCATCTGCATGATTGGTTGAGAGACTGATGGATTTCTTCCTAAAATTTGGTGGACTCACGACACTCATGGCACACAAATCTCACTTCCCGAACCCTAGGTAGAAACCCTAGGGTACACACCAAAAACCCTGCGCCCACTTCTCTCTTTTTTTTCTCTCCTCTCGGTAAATTTTGAACACTTCAAAAATTTTTTAGAACCTCCCCACTCCCCTTATCACTTCTTTCTTTTTTTTTCCATGCCCCCTCCCTTTCTCATTTTATAAAACATCGCAAGAGATGTTGAAAGCGTGTGAGTGGATAAGAAGAGGTGGTTGCTCACCTGAATTCAATCAAATTTGAATTCAAGTGCCAACCAATCTTATCCTCATCCATTCATGCGAGAAAGAAGAGATGGTGTGGCCTTTTTTTATGTGTGGAGACTTTCATGAGAAACCATTTCTCGTGTGGAATATGGGACGCACAAAAGAGGATAAGCTGGCGCATGGTTATTTGGTTATCCATTCAAATTCAAAACCCCTTTGAATTTAGATGGGTAACAAACCAAGTTAATCCAAATAATTGGTGCACAAAAACATGGGTGTGAGAGAGCTTTGCATGGGAAAAAATTCATGAGAAAATTTCTTCTTGTGAATACAAATGGGCGCAAGGAAGTTGGGTGGCGCAGGAAATTTAAAACAAGGTGGTTTGATTCAAATTGAGCCAACCTAATTAAAATAGATTAAGCACAATTAGACCAAATTAAACCCAACACAATTAGGCTTAATTAGGCTCAATAAAATCCTAATCAAATCAGAAATTAACTAAACCTAACCCCTGATCAAATCAGGGACTAAGCCACCTTAGCGATTAGATCAACACTTAACCTAATCGGGTCAATCCAAACTGAATCCAATTCAATTGGACTTGATCTAAAAATAATTATTCAATCAAATTGAGTTAATAAGTGATCAAACCACTAATTAAACCTCTCATAAATATTGAGTCCAAATCCGATGGGCAATTAGGCATCAGAGACCATCGATATGAAACCCTGATCAAAGAGTTCAAATTTCAAATTCAAAATTTGAAATTCAAAATTTTGACCCCGGCACCCAAAATATATGGAACTCAAGATCAGAGAATCCTAATTCTCAATCATAGAGTTTCAGACATATAAGACTCATAATCAGCTATCAGATCAGAAAGGAACCTCTAATGTGTGTGACCCCGCAGGTTCGAACCTAAGCTGGTAGCACAAGAACCAATCCTGTACTAATCGAAGTGACCATCTAGCAATGGTACCCGACGATCGGATAGGTCGAATAGTCGCAATCGCAACATTCAGAACCTACGTGAATATGGTTACCGTATAATTCATCCCTTTTGACCCCTATGTTTAGGATGACTCAGGGTTAAACTGTCAACCCTGATGAGATCATCCGAATCATGCTCAACTCAATTAGTCCTGTGACTCCTCACTAGGACTACCCTAGCCAAGATTTTGCTAAATTGAAACACGACTGTACACAGCTCCTAAACTAGAGTGGTCAATCTCATCTTGACACACACCGACAAGTCAAGTACTTGACTACACCCAGCAGCCTTCCATCATTGAATTAGAAATTCAGGTAGTCCAGTGCCTAAGTGCAGTGAGTTGCTTGCAAGTCACCGTGACGGTCTCAGGTCGGAGGGACATTTATACCCATATCCCATCAGAGCAAATCTTGACAGCAAAAATAGCTCCAGAGTCGGTCACGTTCAGTGCAGATGTACCATTACATCTCACCTGTATGCCATACCAGTATCTCCACACTCCTTGGTTATCAGGACAACCAACCCATATGGCACACAACGACCTATGCTCGATAAACGTTGTCATCCTTGGTAACAACGTATCATTGGGTCGCGAACAGGTTTAAGGACTAAGCGACAAATTCTCCTTTGTCGAGTCTAAATAGTCCTAAGGACTTCCCCACAACACAGGAGTTCATTAGAAGATGATACATTTGTGATGAAAAAATATCAAAATAACTTTTATTTATTTATAATTCATGTACTAATACAAAAGGAGCACAACCATCAACAGACTGACGATTGACTTTGAAACACAATTCCCAACAATCTCCCACTTGGCCTAAAGCCAATCGGTGCAGTATCTAATACCCATCTTCGACTTGTAGTCGTTGAACTCCTTCACCGCAATGGCTTTAGTGAATAGGTCGGCCAGTTCTCCTTCCCGTCGATCTTCTGAAGGTCGACATCACCTCGATCCACGATCTCCTGGATGAGATGGTAGCGGCGCAGAATATGCTTCGTCTGCTGGTGTGCCTTCGGTTCCTTCGCCTGAGCAATGGCTCCAGATGTAGCGAAAATATAGTACAGGGGCAAAATGATAATTTTAAAACTTTTCAAAATTACTATTTTACAGCAGAATTATTAATTAATCTCATTAATTAATACTAATTAACCCTACACTAGGATCTAAATATGATACAACAGCATGCATTTAAATTTGAAATTCAAATTTGAATCAGTAAACCTTTTACAGTACTGTGTTCAGAGCACATCACCTTTTGTGAGTAGTCGATCACCGAAATCTGATCACCGTCGGGGGGCTCTGATCATCACATCGCAGCCACACAAATGTCTGGCCTCTGCGGATCATCCACACGAAGCTCCCGTCTGATCAGCTTCTCACGAATGCTAGTTCGTGATTTCACCCTTTTGATGGTAGATGTTGATCGAACTCCTTCAATCAATGTGTGCCGACTCCTCGAATGCTCTGGATCATTTGCACGATTGCTTGAGAGGCTGATGGATCTCTCCCTAAAATTTGGTGGACTCACGACACTCGTGGCATACCAATCTCACTTCCCAAACCCTAGGTAGAAACCCTAGGGTACACACTAGAAACCCTGCGCTCAATTTTCTTTCTTTTCTTTCTTTTTCTCTCGAAAGGTTTTGGACCTTCACCTTATGCACAAACTTTCCTCACACCCCAAAGTTTCTCTCCTAAAATTTCTACGGAAGTCCCACCTTTCTCCTCTTTCTAAAACAACATCGAACGTGTCTTATCCGCGTGAGAGGATAAAGATAAGTGGTTGCACATTTGAATTCAAATCAAATTTGAATTCAAATGCAAAACCAACTCATCCCTATCCACTTGTGCGTGAGAAGAGAAGGGGTGTGAGTTGATTTGTGCATGGAGAGTTTACACGAGAAACATTTTTCATGTAAAATATGGGCCGCACAAGATAAGACCATGGCGCATGGATTAGTTGGTTGCTCATTCAAATTCAAACTTTCCTTTGAATTTGAATGGCCAACCAACTTATTTTTATCCAGATATTTGGTGGACAAGGGTGGGCGTGGGATGACTTCTGCATGGAGAAAATTCATGAGAAGTTGCTTCTCGTGAATTTAAATATGCACAGAAGAAGTGAGGTGGCGCAGGGAGAAAAGTCAAGGTGGTTTGAACCTAATTGAGCCAACCTAATCTAAATAGGTTAAGCATAATTAGAATAAATTAAATCCAACTTAATTAGACTTAATTAAGCTCAATAAAATCTTAATCAAATTAGGAATTAACTAAATCTAACCCCTGATCAAATCAGGGACTAAACCACCTTAGCGATTAGGTCAACATTTAACCTAATCGGGTCAATCCAAACTGAATCCAATTCAATTGGACTTGATCCAAAAATAATTACTCAATCAAATTGAGTTAATTAGTGATCAAATCACTAATTAAACCTCTCATAAATATTGAGTCCAAATTTGATGGGCAATCAGGCAACAGAGACCATCGATATGAAACACTGATCAAAGAATTCAAATTTCAAATTCAAAATTTGAAATTCAAAATTTTGACCCCGGTACCCAAAATGTGTGGAACTCATGATCAGAGAATCCTAATTCTCAATCATAGAGTCTCAGACAGATAAGACTCATAATCAGCCATCAGATCAGAAAGGAACCTCTAATGTGCGTGACCCCGTAGGTTCGAACCTAAGCCGGTAGCACAGGAACCAATTCCTGTACTAATCGAAGTGACCATCTAGCAATGGTACTCGACGACTGGATAGGTCGAATAATCACAATCGCAACATTCAAAACCTACGTGAATATGATTACCGTATAATTCATCCCTTTTGACCCCTATGTTTAGAACGACTCAGGGTTAAACTGTCAACCCTGATGAGATCATCCGAATCGTGCTCAACTCAATTAGTCCTGTGACTCCTCACTAGGACTACCCTGGCCAAGGTTTTGCTAAATTGAAACACGACTGTACACAGCTCCTAAACTGGAGTGGTCAATCCCATCTTGACACACGCACCGACAAGTCAAGTACTTGACTACACCCAGCAGCCTTCCATCACTGAATTAGAATATGCTTCGTCCGCTGGTGTGCCTTTGGTTCCTTCGCCTGAGCAATGGCTCCAGAGCTGTCGCAGTAGAGCAGAATTGGACCAACAAGGGAGGGTGCTTCTTCGAGCTCGATGATGAATTTCTTCAGCCACACCGCTTCTTTGGCAGCATCTGATGCAGCAATATACTCCGCCTCGCATACCGAACAGCCACAGTGTGCTGCTTGGAACTCTTCCAGCAGATAGCCCCACCATTAAGGGTAAAAATAAATCCTGACACACTCTTGCTATCATCGCGATCAGACTGAAAACTAGAGTCTGTAAACCCTATAAGTCTCAAGTCCGATTCACCATATATAAGCCACTGGTCCTTAGTATTTCTTAAATACTTCAGGATGGTTTTAACAACCTTCCAGTGATTCTCTCCTGGATCAGATTGGTATCTACTCACTACCCCTAGTGAGTATGCCACATCTGGTCGTGTACATGTCATGGCGTACATGATAGATCCCACTACCGAAGCATATGGAATCCTACCCATACGCTCTCTCTCTTGAGGTGTTGTCGGACAATCCCTCTTCGAGAGAGAAATTCCATGGCCTATCGGTAGATAGCCTTTCTTGAAATTTTTCATGCCGAACCTTTTCAGCATAGTATCAATGTACGTGGACTGGGATAAGCCAAGCAACTTTTTGGATCTATCCCTATAGATCCTCATCCCTAGGATGTAGGAAGCTTCTCCCAGATCCTTCATGGAAAACTGTGACGATAGCCAAATCTTTATTTCCTATAATGCAGGGACATCATTCCCGATTAAGAGAATATCATCCATATACAATATAAGAAATACTACTACTGGACCATTAGCCCACTTATAAATACAAGGCTCTTCTCCGTTCTTAACGAAGCCATACGTTTTGATCGTCCTATCAAAACGTATGTTCCAACTCCGAGATGCCTGCTTAAGTCCATAAATGGACCTCTGTAGCTTGCACACCTTAGACTCATCTGTGGATGTGAACCCTTCAGGTTGTATCATATACACCTCTTCGTCCAGCTCTCCATTTAGGAAAGCTGTCTTCACATCCATCTGCTAGATTTCATAATCCAGATGGGCAGCTATCGCAAGCATAATCCGAATGGATTTGAGCATTGCCACAGGAGAAAACATCTCGTCATAGTCTATACCATAATGTTGACGATATC
This sequence comes from Elaeis guineensis, assembly GCF_000442705.2. Taxonomy (NCBI): domain Eukaryota; kingdom Viridiplantae; phylum Streptophyta; class Magnoliopsida; order Arecales; family Arecaceae; genus Elaeis; species Elaeis guineensis. The sequence continues at coordinate 83,837,811 of NC_026000.2, forward strand.
CCTTGGCAACCAGACGGGCTTTATAGGTCTCCACCTTTCCGTCTGCGCCCCTCTTCCTTTTGAAGACCCACTTACACCCTATGGGTTTTACTCCTTCGAGTGGGTCAACCAATGTCCACACATCGTTGACCTTCATGGACTCCATTTCGGATTTCATGGCCTCTAGCCATTTCTCAGAGTCAGGTCTCTGCATTGCATCCATGTAGGTGATCGGATCCTCATCATTTTCATCAAGTTCGACAGAATCACCATCCCAGACTAAGAAACATAGTATCTGTCCGGTTGATGTGGTACTCTACCAGACCGCCTTAAGGGTGCATAATCAGTGGGCTCCGGATCTGATCTAATCAAATCCGGTTCAGGTTCAGTAACATGTGTCAGTTTTTTCACCTGTCGAACTTCGTCAAGTTCGACCTTAGAGGCAACAGTTTTTTCACTAAGGAACTACTTTTCTAAAAAAATTGCCTTAAGGCTGACAAACACCTTTTGCTCATCAGCAAGGTAGAAATAATATCCTTTGGTCTCTTTTGGGTACCCTATAAAATTACACTTATCAGACCTAGGTCCAAGCTTGTCTGTAATTAAACATTTAACATAAGCCGGACACTCCCAAACCCTAAGGTGCGAGAGTACTGGCTTACGTCCTATCCATATCTCATATGGCGTTTTGGCTACAGACTTACTCGAAACTCTATTTAGAAGGTAACAAGCCGATTCGAGCGCATATCTCCAGAGGAAGATCGACAGACCAGCAAACCCCATCATGGATCGAACCATGTCTAACAGGGTCCGATTCCTCCTTTCAGACACACCATTATGCTGTGGTGTTCCCAGAGGAGTCCACTGAGAGAGAATCCCATTCTCCCCTAGATACATCAGAAACTCATTGGAAAGGTATTCACTTCCCAGTTTGTTTTTCTACCTCATTTCGGAATAGTTTGAACATTTCAAATGATTCCAACTTATGCTTCATTAAATAGACATACCCATACCTAGATAGGTCGTCTGTGAAGGTTATGAAGTAGAAAAATCCACCTCTTGCACTTGAGCTCATGGGTCCACATACATCAGAATGTACCAGACCTAAGAGTTCACTGGCTCGCTCACCTTTTTCAGTAAAAGGTGACTTGGTCATCTTCCCAAGAAGACAGGACTCACAGGTTGGAAGTGATTCATAATCACTAACTTCAAGAATTCCTTCTTGAGCCAACCTGTTTATCCTGTTCTTATTGATATGACCTAGCCTACAGTGCCAAAGGTAGACTTCTGACACATTATCTATTCTAGAGCGTTTACCAAAGTTTTGAACCACATTAACAGACTGTGATAGTAAGTAAATTTCATTATTTAATTGTCCAACAAATATTGTAACACCATTCAAAATGATATTGTAAATATTTCTTTTATTAAAAAATCATAACCGTACATGGCCAAAAGGCCTACAGAAATAATATTTAATAAAAAACTTGGATAATAGTGACATTCACTCAGAATTACATTACGAGAATTGATTACAAGACTCATGATTCCTAAAGCTAGAACTGGAACTTTGCTTCCATCTTCAACGTTCAGGAACCTCTCGCCTTCATCAAATCTCCTACTGACCTGCAGACCCTGCATCGAATTACAAATATGATAAGGGCTTCCGGTATCCAATACCCAGGCAGTAGTATCACAAATCAAAAAGTTGCAAGGAGTTATCATATAATTACCTTGCTTCTTCTTTGGCCTGTTCGGGTCCAGGGAGGCAATGTATTGAGGACAGTTCCTCTTCCAATGCCCTAGCTTCTTGCAAAAGAAGCACTCTGCCTGGCTCTAGTCGTGCTTGCGCTTCTTGGTCTGACCCAATGCTACTGTCCCAGCATGAGATTGCACCTTCTTATTTTTCTTCTTCTTGTTCTTCTTCCCCTTCCCAAAGGGTTGACGACGAGAAGAAGACCCTCCCACTACATTCACCGACTCCTTATGGAGTTGGTGATCCTTCTCAAAGTTCTGCAGCAACCCCAACAATCCGTGGTAGTTTACTGCAGGCTTTGTCATTCGAAAATGAGTAAGGAATGGGAGGAAAAACTTGGGCAAGGAATTAAGGATCGCATCCTTACCGAGCTGCTCGTGCAGAGGAAAGACCAATTTGCTTAGGCGCTCAATCATCTCGATCATGTACAGTACATGATCAGTGACTGAGGCCCCATCCCTCATCCGAGCATTGAAAATGGCACAACTAGTTTTGTGCCTTTCAACATCGTCAGGCATGCCAAAGGAGTCGTTCAACATTTGAAGCATCTCCTGTGGCTGGGCATTCTCAAACCTTCGGCTGAACTCGTCATTCATTGCTGCCAGCATAATACATCGAACGGTGGTGCGGTCATTGAGCCACTTCAAGTAAGTGTCTCGGATCGCCTTACTAACATTCGGAGCTGGCTCCTCAGGTGCTGGATCCGTTACTACATAAAGGATCCACTCACGCTCAAGGACGATTTTCAATTTTCGATACCAGCTATCGAAATTGGGTCCCATGAGCTTGTCATTATCTAATAATGACCGGAGCGACAAGGTAGTGGCCATAGCTGCATAAAGGAAATGAGACCTCTATTAGTACATAAATTAATACTAAAGACTTGGACTTTAGTCTAAAATTTTTCCCAATATTTTTACGAACTGGTAGCCTCATCCTCCAATTCGAAGAATTACTTTAATTCCTTAATGGGTACTAGAATCCACACAGACTACACACGAGCCCAACTTTGGTTGGTCAACCCATGTGCATCTATGGGTAGGTTCTTAACCAGTTATTTCTCTAAACAACTTCTAGTAATTGATTTTGCCCCAGAACCTAATCAGTAGGCTTTGGCCTCCATTGAAAAGATCTGGTTAGGTCCAACCATTAACATGACTTAATTTAGTGAATCGGACCAATAAATGATCAGGCCCGACTTTGGCCGGCCAACCTAACCACCATCAGAAAGGCTCAATCAAATTATCATATTATGAATAATAATTCCATTAGCCAATGAGCACCAGGCCTTTGGGCCTCCAATGATCATTGAACTAATGGACTCATTATCACTCACTTAATGGGAGGCTATGACTTAGTTATCATTATAACTTAATCATTTTAGGGACCTAATAATTTTGAAGATTTTATTAAAGAATAGTAGAGAAGATATCATCCAGCCAATTTCAATCCTCCCACTGACTTCACCAAGTCAGATTAAAAAAAGATTTAATTAAAGCTGGCATTAGGAGCACCTAAATCAGTCACACTGATTTACCTAATGACATGGGTGAGCTCTAATCACCAAGTGATTTAATCAAAATCTAACTTACCAGATTGGCCAGGTAAGTGAGATCAGTGGTGGGGATTTGCCATTAACTCGTCAATGATCGAATCAATGCGAGTAGCTCCCACTTAAGAACCACTGGTCAAAACTGCCGAACTTACCTTAGACACCAACCGGTTCATTAGTTTTAATTTTGATCAACTTAGTAAATAGGGCTCCACCGCGTAGCCATGAATTAAGTCCATCTTGGTCTAGTTAAACACATGGACCCATTCAACTACAACTATTGAAGTTGAGTCTAGAGTATCCTTGACCTAATCTACTTCAACTTTTGATTAGATTTGACCAATTACTCCATTTAGTCCATTTTTTAAGCTAACCTTAGGTCTAACCCAATTATGGACTTAATTCATCTAACCCACTGACCCACAAGTTTATGCAATTGTCTTAGGTCTTAATTCACAATTCTAGACCTACTAGACAACACTTAATTCTTTTAATTAAGTACTTGGACTGATGGGTCAGGGTTTGGCATTTCGAAAATAATTTTTAAATTTTGAAAGATTTGATTTTTTGTTCACCAAATGTGTTGACTCATTTCACAAACGGGTCAGCACAATTCATAAACAGCAATCCTATTGCTCATTTCATAACAGAAAATAACTCAAAATAAATCATAATTTTTTTTTAGATCTAATCTAACACATTCATGATAAATTTTATAATTAAGTCTTTTCGCTGCTTTATCAGCATGGGATATAATTGCATCGGCACCCCTACCGCCATAGGAGACCCCATCGAATGAGAAGAGAGGGCCTTTAAACCCTAATTTTCTCCTATGACCGGACGGCCATGGCAACCAACCCAATTAGATTACTTGCTACTTGGATCAAGTATATCTAAATATACCAATTTCAAAATTTAAATTTTGAATTTCAAATTTTAAATTTCAAATTTTAAATTTCAAATTTGAGATTTCAATCAAATTTCAAATTTCGAATTTTCAATCTTTGAATTTTAAATTTTGAATTTTGAATTTCAAATTTCAAATTTCAAATTTCAAATTTCAAATTTGAGATTTCAACCAAATTTCAAATTTCAAATTTTGAATTTCAAATTTGAAACTTCTAACAAATTTCAATTTCAATTTTTTTTTTTGAATTTTGAAATTTGAATTTCAAATTTAAACTTATAGATTACACCTTAATCTACGCATGCATATGTATATCATATTCTAGAACCATGCTCTGATACCATTTGTAGCGAAAATTTAGTGCAGGGGCAAAATAGTAATTTTAAAACTTTTTCAAAATTATTATTTTACAGCAGAATTATTAATTAATCTCATTAATTAATATTAATTAATCCTACACTAGGATCTAAATATGATACAACAGCATGCATTTAAATTTGAAATTCAAATTTGAATCAGTAAACCTTTTACAGTACTATGTTCAGAACACATCACCTTTTGCGGGTAGTCGATCATCACAATCTGATCACCGTCGGGGGACTCTGATCATCACGATGTAGCCACACAAATATCTGACCTCTACGGATCATCCACACGAAGCTCCCGTCTGATCAGCTCCTCACGAATGCTAGTTCGTGATTTCACCCTTTTGATGGCAGATGTTGATCGAACTTCTTCTATCAATGTGTGCCAACTCCTCGGATGCTCTGAATCATTTGCACAGTTGCTTGAGAGGGTGATGGATCTCTCCCTAAAATTTGGTGGACTCATGACACTCGTGGCATACCAATCTCACTTCCCAAACCCTAGGTAGAAACCCTACTGTACACACTAGAAACCCTGCGCTCAATTTTCTTTCTTTTCTTTTTTTTTCTCTCGGAAGGTTTTGGACCTTCACCTTGTGTACAAACTTTCCTCACACCCCAAAGTTTCTCTCCTAAAATTTCTATGCACATCCCACCTTTCTCCTCTTTTCAAAACAACATCGAACGTGTCTTATCCGCGTGAGAGGATAAAGATAAGTGGTTGCACATTTGAATTCAAATCAAATTTGAATTCAAATGCAAAACCAACTCATCCCTATCCGCTTTCATGTGAGAAGAGAAGGGGCGTGAGTTAATTTGTGCATGGAGAGTTTACACAAGAAATATTTTCTCGTGTAAAATATGGGGCGCACAAGATAAGACCATGGCACATGGATTAGTTGGTTGCTCATTCAAATTCAAACTTTCTTTTGAATTTGAATGGCCAACCAACTTATTTTTATCCAGATATTGGGTACACAAGGGTGGGCGTGGGATGGCTTCTGTGTGAAGAAAATTCATGAGAAGTTGCTTCTCGTGAATTTAAGTATGCACAGAAGAAGTGAGGTGGCGCAGGGAGAAAAGTCAAGGTGGTTTGAACCTAATTGAGCCAACCTAATCTAAATAGGTTAAGCACAATTAGAATAAATTAAATCCGACTTAATTAGGCTTAATTAGGCTCAATAAAATCCTAATCAAATCAGGAATTAACTAAACCTAACCCCTGATCAAATCAGGGACTAAACCACCTTAGCGATTAGGTCAACATTTAACCTAATCGGGTCAATCCAAACTGAATCCAATTCAATTGGACTTGATCCAAAAATAATTACTCAATCAAATTGAGTTAATTAGCGATCAAATCACTAATTAAACCTCTCATAAATATTAAGTCCAAATTCGATGGGCAATCAGGCATCAGAGACCATCGATATGAAACCCTGATCAAAGAATTCAAATTTCAAATTCAAAATTTGAAATTCAAAATTTTGACCCCAGTACCCAAAATGTGTGGAACTCATGATCAGAGAATCCTAATTCTCAATCATAGAGTTCCAGACAGATAAGACTCATAATCAGCCATCAGATCAGAAAGAAACCTCTAATGTGTGTGACCCTGCAGGTTCGAACCTAAGCCGGTAGCACAGGAACCAATTCCTGTACTAATCGAAGTGACCATCTAGCAATGGTACCCGATGACCGGATAGGTCGAATAATTGCAATCGCAACATTCAGAACCTACGTGAATATGGTTACCGTATAATTCATCCCTTTTGACCTCTGTGTTTAGGATGACTCAGGGTTAAACTGTCAACCCTGATGAGATCATCCGAATCGTGCTCAACTCAATTAGTCCTGTGACTCCTCACTAGGACTACCCTGGCCAAGGTTTTGCTAAATTGAAACACGACTGTACACAGCTCTTAAACTGAAGTGGTCAATCCCATCTTGACACACGCACCGACAAGTCAAGTACTTGACTACACCCAGCAGCCTTCCGTCATTGAATTAGAAATTCAGGTAGTCCAGTGCCTAAGTGCAGTGAGTTGCTTGCAAGTCACTGTGGTGGTCTCAGGTCGGAGGGACATTTATACCCATATCCCATCGGAGCAAATCTTGACAGCAGAAATAGCTCCGGAGTTGGTCACGTTCAGTGCAGATGTACCATTACATCTCACCTGTATGCCATAGGAGTGTCTCCACACTCTTTGGTTATGAGGACAACCAACCCATATGGCACACAATGACCTATGCTCGATAAACGTTATCGTCCTTGGTAACAACGTATCATTTGATCGCAAACATGTTTAAGGACTAAGCGACAAATCCTCCTTTGTCGTGTCTAAATAGTCCTAAGGACTTCACCACAACACAGGAGTTCATTAGAAGATGAAACATTTGTGATGAAAAAATACCAAAATAACTTTTATTTATTTATAATTCATGTACTAATACAAAAGGAGCACAACCGTCAACAGACTGACGATTGACTTTGGGACACTATTCCCAACACCAGAGCTGTCACATTAGAGCAAAACTGGACCAACAAGGGAGGGTGCTACTCCGAGCTCGGTGATGAATTTTCTCAACCACACCGTTTCTTTGGCAGCATCTGATGCAGCAATACACTCTGCCTCGCATACTGAATCAGCCACAGTGTGCTGCTTGGAACTCTTCCAGCAAACAGCCCCACCATTAAGGGTAAAAATAAATCCTGACACACTCTTGCTGTCATCGCGATCAAACTGAAAACTAGAATCTGTAAACCCTATAAGTCTCAAGTCCGATTCACCATATACAAGCCACTGGTCCTTAGTATTTCTTAAATACTTCAGGATGGTTTTAACAACCTTCCAGTGATTCTCTCCTGGATTAGATTGGTATCTACTCACTACCCCTAGTGAGTATGCCACATCAAGTCGTGTACATGTCATGCATACATGATAGATCCCACTACCGAAGCATATGGAATCCTACCCATACTCTCTCTCTCTTGAGGTGTTGTCGGACAATCCCTTTTCGAGAGAGAAATTCCATAGCCTACCGGTAGATAGCCTTTCTTAAAATTCTCCATGCTAAACCTTTTCAGCATAGTATCAATGTACGTGGACGGGGATAAGCCAAGCAACCTTTTGGATCTATCTCTATAGATCCTCATCCCTAGGATGTAGGAAGCTTCTCCCAAATCCTTCATGGAGAACTGAGATGATAGCTAAATCTTTATTCCCTATAATGCAAAGACATCATTCCCGATTAAGAGAATGTCATCGACATACAATACAAGAAATACTACTACTGGACCATTTGTACGAACTGGTAGCCTCAACCTCCAATTCAAGGAATTACTTTAATTTCTTAATGGGTACTAGAATCCACACAGACTACACACGAGCCCAACTTTGGTTGGTCAACCCATGTGCATCTATGGGTAGGTTCTTAACTAGTTGTTTCTCTAAACAACTTTTAGTAATTGATTTTGCCCCAGAACCTAATCAGTAGGCTTTGGCCTCCATTGAAAAGATCTGGTTAGGTCCAACTATTAACATGACTTAATTTGGTGAATCAGACCAATAAATGATCAGGCCCGACTTTGGCCGACCAACCTAACCACCATCAGAAAGACTCAACCAAATTACCATATTATGAATGATAATTCTATTAGCCAATGAGCACCAAGCCTTTGGGCCTCCAATGATCATTGAACTAATGGACTCATTATCACTCACTTAATAGGAGGCATTGACTTAGTTATCATTATAACTTAATCATTTTAGGGACCTAATAATTTTTGAGGATTTTATTAAAAGATAGTAGAGAAAAAATTATCCAGCCAATTTCAATCCTCCCACTGACTTCACCAAGTCAGATTTAAAAAGATTTAATTAAAGCTGGCATTAGGAGCACCTAAATCAGTCACACTGATTTACCTAATGACATGGGTGAGCTCTAATCACCAAGTGATCTAATCAAAATCTAACTTACCAGATTGGCCAGGTAAGTGAGATCAGTGGTGGGATTTGCTATTAACTCGTCAATGATCGAATCAATGCGAGTAGCTCCCGCTTAAAAACCACTGGTCAAAACTGTCGAACTTACCTTAGACACCAACCGGTTCATTAGTTTTAATTTTGATCAACTTAGTAAATAGGGCTTCACCGCGTAGCCATGAATTAAATCCATCTTGATCTAGTTAAAGACATGGACCCATTCAACTACAACTATTGAAGTTGAGTCTAGAGTATCCTTGACCTAATCTAATTCAACTTTTGATTAGATTTGACCAATTACTCCATTTAGTCTATTTTTTAAGCTAACCTTAGGTCTAACCCAATTATGGACCTAATTCATCTAACCCATTGACCCACAAGTTTATGCAATTGTCTTAGGTCTTAATTCACAATTCTAGACCTACTAGACAACACTTAATTCTTTTAATTAAGTACTTGGGTTGATGGGTCAGGGTTTGGTATTTCAAAAATAATTTTCAAATTTTGAAAGATTTTATTTTCTGTTCACCAAATGTGTTGACTCATTTCACAAATGGGTCAGCATATTTCATAAACAGCAATCCTATTGCTCATTTCATAACAGAAAATAACTTAAAATAAATCATGAATTTTCTTTCAGATCTAATCTAACATATTCATGATAAATTTTATAATTAAGTCATTTCGCTGCTTCATCAGCATGGGATATAATTGCATCGGCACCCCTACCGCCATAGGAGACCCCATCGAATGGGAAGAGAGGGCCTTTAAACCCTACTTTTCTCCTATGATCGGATGGCCATGGCAACCAACCTAATTAGATTACTTACTACTTGGATCAAGTATATCTAAATATATCAATTTTAAAATTTAAATTTTGAATTTAAATTTTAAAATTCAAATTTTAAATTTTAAATTTCAAATTTCAAATTTTAAATTTTAAATTTCAAATTTGAGATTTCAACCAAATTTCAAATTTCGAATTTCAAATCTTCGAATTTTAAATTTTGAATTTTGAATTTCAAATTTTAAATTTGAGATTTCAACCAAATTTAAATTTTAAATTTCCAATCATCAAATTTCAAATTTCAAATTTCAAATTTTAAATTTCAAATTTCAAATTTCAAATTTCAAATTTCAAATTTGAGATTTCAACCAAATTTCAAATTTCAAATTTCCAATCTTTGAATTTTAAATTTTGAATTTTGAATTTCAAATTTTAAATTTTGAATTTCAAATTTGGAATTTTGAATTTCAAATTTAAACTTATAAATTACACCTTAATCTACGCATGCATATGTATATCATATTCTAGAACCATGCTCTGATACCATTTGATGCGAAAATTCAGTGCAGGGGCAAAATGGTAATTTTAAAATTTTTTCAAAATTACTATTTTACAGTAGAATTATTAATTAATCTCATTAATTAATACTAATTAACCCTACACTAGGATCTAAATATGATACAACAGCATGTATTTAAATTTAAAATTTAAATTTGAAACAGTAAACTTTTTACTGTACTGTGTTCAGAACACATCACCTTTTGTGGGTTGTCGATCACCGTAATCTGATCACCATTGAGAGACTCTGATCATCACGTCATAGCCACACTAGTGTCTGGCCTCTACGGATCATCCACACGAAGCTCCCGTCTGATCGGCTCCTCACGAATGCTAGTTCATGATTTCACCCTTTTGATGGCTGATGTTGATCGAACTCCTTCGATCGATGTGTGCCGACTCCTCGAATGCTCTAAATCATTTGCACGATTGGTTGAGAGGTTGATGGATCTCTTCCTAAAATTTGGTAGACTCACGACACTCGTGGCACACAAATCTCACTTCCCGAACCCTAGGTAGAAACCCTAGGGTACACACCAAAAATCCTGCACCCACTTCTCTCTCCTTTTTCTCTCCTCTCGATAAATTTTGAACATTTCAAAATTTTTTCAGAACCTCCCCATGCCCCTTATCACTTCTTTCTTTTTTTTTCCCATGCCCCCTCCCTTTCTCATTTTATAAAACATCGCAAGAGATGTTGAAAGTGTGTGAGTGGATAAGAAGAGGTGGTTGCTCACTTGAATTCAAATCAAATTTGAATTCAAGTGCCAACCAATCTTATCCTCATCCATTTATGCGAGAAAGAAGAGATGGCGTGGCCTTTTTTTGTGCATGAAGACTTTTACAAGAAACTATTTCTCGTGTGGAATATGGGGTGCACAAAAGAGGATAAGCTGGCGCATGGTTATTTGGTTATCCATTCAAATTCAAAATCCCTTTGAATTTGGATGGGTAACAAACCAAGTTAATCCAAATAATTGGCACACAGAAACATGGGCATGAGAGAGCTTTGCGTGGGAGAAAATTTATGAGAAAATTTCTTCTCGTGAATATAAATGGGCGCAAGGAAGTTAGGTGGCACAGAGAATTTAAAACAAGGTGGTTTGATTCAAATTGAGCCAACCTAATTAAAATAGGTTAAGCACAATTAGACCAGATTAAACCCAACACAATTAGGCTTAATTAGGCTCAATAAAATCCTAATCAAATCAGGAATTAACTAAACCTAATCCTTGATCAAATCAGGGACTAAGCCACCTTAGCGATTAGATCAACACTTAACCTAATCAGGTCAATCCAAACTGAATCCAATTCAATTGGACTAGATCTAAAAATAATTACTCAATCAAATTGAGTTAATTAATGATCAAACCACTAATTAAATCTCTCATAAATATTGAGACCAAATTCGATGGGCAATTAGGCATCAGAGACCATCGATATGAAATCCTAATCAAAGAGTTCAAATTTCAAATTCAAAATTTGAAATTCAAAATTTTGACCCCGGTACCCAAAATGTGTGGAACTCATGATCAGAGAATCTTAATTCTCAATCATAGAGTCTCAGATACATAAGACTCATAATCAGCCATCAGATCAGAAAGGAACCTCTAATGTGTGTGACCCCGCAGGTTCGAACCTAAGCCGGTAGCACAAGAACCAATTCCTGTACTAATCGAAGTGACCATCTAGCAATGGTACCCGATGACCGGATAGATCAAATAGTCACAATCACGACATTCAAAACCTATGTGAATATGGTTACCGTATAATTCATCCCTTTTGACCCCTGTGTTTAGGATGACTCAGGGTTAAACTGTCAACCCTGATGAGATCATCCGAATTGTGCTCAACTCAATTAGTCCTGTGACTCCTCACTAGGACTACCCTGGCCAAGGTTTTGCTAATTTAAAATACGACTGTACATAGCTCCTAAACTGGAGTGGTCAATCCCATCTTGACACACGCACTGACAAGTCAAGTACTTGACTACACCCAGCAGCCTTCCATCACTGAATTAGAAATTTAGGTAGTCCAGTGCCTAAGTGCAGTGAGTTGCTTGCAAGTCACCGTGGCGGTCTCAGGTCGGAGGGACATTTATACCCATATCCCATCGGAGCAAATCTTGACAGCAGAAATAGCTCCATAGTCGATCACGTTCAGTGAAGATGTACCATTATATCTCACCTATATGCCATACCAGTGTCTCCACACTCCTTGGTTATGAGGACAACCAACCCATATGGCACACAATGACCTATGCTCGATAAACATTATCATCCTTGGTAACAACGTATCATTTGGTCGCGAACAAGTTTAAGGACTAAGCGACAAATCCTCCTTTGTCGAGTCTAAATAGTCCTAAGGACTTCACCACAACACAGGAGTTCATTAGAAGATGAAACATTTGTGATGAAAAAATATCAAAATAATTTTTATTTATTTATAATTCATATACTAATACAAAAGGAGCACAACCGTCAACAGGCTGACGATTGGCTTTAGGACACTATTCCCAATAGACATCCCAACATGTGGTTGCACCTTCTTATTCTTCTTCTTCTCATTCTTCTTTCCTTTCTTAAAGGGTCGACGTCCAGAAGAAAACCCTCCCACAACATTCACCGACTCCTTATGGAGCTGGTGGTCCTTCTCAAAGTTCTACAGCAACCCCAACAAGCCATGGTAGTTCACTGCAGGCTTTGTCATCCGAAAATGAGTAAGGGGAGGAAGGACTTGGGCAAAGAATTAAGGATCGCATCCTTAGCGAGCTGCTCGTGCAAGGGAAAGCCCAGTTTACTTAGGCGCTCAATCATTTCAATCATGTACAGTACATGATCGGTAACTGAGGCCCCATCCCTCATTCGAGCATTGAAAATGGCACAACTAGTTTTGTGCCTTTCAACGTCGTCAGGCATGCCAAAGGAGTCGTTCAACATTTGAAGCATCTCCTGTGGCTGGGCATTCTCAAACCTGCGGCTGAACTCATCATTCATTGTCACCAGCATTATGCACCGAATGGTGGTACGGTGTTGAGCCACTTCTGGTAAGTGTCTCGGACCGTCTCTCTAGCATTCGGAGCTGGCTCCTCAGGTGTCGAATCCGTTACTACATAAAGGATCCGCTCATGCTCAAAGATGATTTTTAATTTTCGATACCAGCTATCGAAATTAGGTCTCATGAGCTTGTCATTATCTAATAATGACCGGAGCGACAGGGTAGTGGCCATAGTTGCATAAAGGAAAACCAGACCTTTATTAGTATATAAATTTATTAATACTAAAGACTTGGACTTTAGTCTAAAGTTTCTCCCAATATTTTAAAGAACTGATAGCCTCAACCTTCAATTCGAGGAATTACTTTAATTCCTTAGTGGGTACTAGAATCCACACAGACCACACATGAGCCCAACTTTGGTTGGTCAACCCATGTGCATCTATGGGTAGGTTCATAACCAGTTGTTTCTCCAAACAACTTCTAGTAATTAATTTTGCCCCAGAATCTAATCAGTAGGCTTTGGCCTCCATGAAAAGATCTGGTTAGGTCCAACCATTAACATGATTTGATTTGGTGAATCAGACCAATAAATGATCAGGCCTGACTTTGGCCGGCCAACCTGATCACCATCAGAAAGACTCAACCAAATTATCATATTATGAATGATAATTCTATTAGTCAATAAGCACCAGGCCTTTGGGCCTCCAGTGATTATTAAACTAATGGACTCATTATCACTCACTTAATGGGAGGCAATGACTTAGTTATCATTATAACTTAATCATTTTTAGGGACCTAATAATTTTTGAGAATTTTATTAAAAGATAGAAGAGAAAAAATTAACCAGCCAATTTCAATCCTCTCACTGACTTCACCAAGTCAGATTAAAAATGATTTAATTAAAGCCGACATTAGGAGCACCTAGATCAGTCACACTGATTTACCTAATGACATGGGTGAGCCCTAATCATCAAGTGATCTAATCAAAACCTAACTCACCAGGTTGGCCAGGTAAGTGAGATCAGTGGTGGGGATATGCCATTAACTCGTCAGAGATCGAATCAATGCGAGTAGCTCCCACTTAAAAACCACTGGTCAAACTGCCGAACTTACCTTAGACACCAACTGGTTTATTAGTTTTAATTTGATCAACTTAGTAAATAGGGTTCCACCGCATAGTCATGAATTAAGTCCATCTTAGTCTAGTTAAAGACATGGACCCATTCAACTACAACTATTGGAGTTAAGTCTAGAGTGTCCTTGACCTAATCTAATTCAACTTTTGATTAGATTTGACCAATTACTCTAATTTAGTCCATTTCTTTAAGCTAACCTTAGGTCTAACCCAATTATGGATCTAATCCATCTAACCCATTGACCCACAAGTTTATGCAATTGCCTTAGTTCTAAATTCACAATTCTAGACCAACTTGACAACACTTAATTCTTTTAATTAAGTATTTGGGCTAATGGGTTAGGGTTTGGCATTTCGAAAATAATTTTCAAATTTGAAAGATTTTATTTTTTGTTCACCAAATATGTTGACTCATTTCACAAACGGATCAGCACATTTCATAAACAGCAATCCTATTGCTAATTACATAACAGAAAATAACTCAATCAAAATAAATCATGAATATTTCTTTAGATCTAATCTAACATATTCATGATAAATTTTATAATGGAACCTTTATAGTTAAGTCCTTTCGCTGCTTCGTCTGCATGGGATATAATTGCAGCGGCACCCCTACCGCCATAGGAGAACCCCATCGAATGGGAGGAGAGGGCCTTTAAACACTACTTTTCTCCTATGACCGGATGACCATGGCAACCAACCCAATTAGACTACTTGCTACTTGGATCAAGTATATCTAAATATATCAATTTTAAAATTTAAATTTTAAATTTCAAATTTCAAATTTTGAATTTTAAATTTTAAATTTCAAATTTTGAATTTTAAATTTTAAATTTTTGAATTTTTGAATTTTAAATTTTGAATTTTAAATTTTGAATTTTAAATTTAAAATTTCAAACAAATTTTGAATTTTGAATTTCAAATTTTAAATTTCAAATTTTTAATTTCAAATTTTTGAATTTTGAATTTCGAACAAATTTCAAATTTTAAATTTTAAATTTTAAATTTTAAATTTCAAATTTTGAATTTTAAATTTCAAATTTAAATTTTAAATTTTAAATTTCAAATTTGAACTTTTAGATTATAACTTAATCTATGCATGCAAATGTATATCATATTTTAGAACCTGCTCTGATACCATTTGAAGAAATTTCGATGCAGGGTAAAATGATAATTTTAAAACTCTTTCAAAATTATTATTTTATAATAAAAATTATTAATTAATCTAATTAATTAATATAAATTAATCCTACACAAGGATCTAAATATGATATAAATAGCATACATTTAAATTTGAATTTTGAATTTTCTCTAATAAATATTTTACTGTTATGTGTTCAGAACATATCACCTTCGTGTGGGTAGTCGATCACTGTAATTTGATCACCGTCGAGAGGGTCTGATCATCGCAATGTAGCCACACAGTATGTCTGACCTCTGTGGATCATCCATACGAAGCTCTCGATCTGATTGGCTCCTCACGAATGCTAGTTCGTCGCAGAACCCTTTTGACGGTTGATGTTGATCAAACTCCTTCGATCATAATTTGCCGACCCCTCAGATGCTCTGAATCATCAGTAGATATATTTAAAAGGTTGATGAAGCTCTCTCTGAAGTTTGGTGGGCTCACGATACTCGTAGCTCACCTTCTCACTTTTCGAACCCTAGGCCGAAACCCTAGGGTACTCACAGAAGAAACTTGCACCTACTCTGTTTCTTTCTTTTCTCTCCTTTTCTTTTTTTTTCTCACACTGAAAAGCTTTCTCCGTATGAGAGGATAAAGATAAGTGGTTGCTCATTTGAATTCAAATCGAATTTGAATTCAAATGCCAACCAACTCATGTTTATCCACTCTTGGCATGAGAAGAGAGGGGCATGGGCTACTTTGTGCGTGGATAATTTACACGAGAAATCTTTTCTCGTGTGGAAGAAGTGGCACACAAAATAAAGGGGTGGCGCATGGATTAGTTGCCCATTCAAATTCAAACATTCTTTGAATTTGAATGGCCAACAAACCAAACTTTATCCAGATAAATGGTGCACAAGAGAGGGTGTGGGAAGGCTTCTGCGTGGGAGAAAATTCATGAAAAGTTGTTTTTCATGAATTCAAATGGGCACAGATAAGTGAGGTGGCGCAGGAAGAAAAGGTCAAAGTGGTTTCAACCTAATTAAGCCAACCTAATTAAAATAGGTTAGGCAAAATTAGACTAAGTTAAACCCAACTTAATTAGGCTTAATTAGACTCAATAAAATCTTAATCAAATTAAGAATTGATTAAGCCCAACCCCTGATCAAATCAGAGACCAAAGCACCTTAGCGATTAGGTCAACACTTAACCTAATCGGGTCAAACCCAACTGAATCCAATTCAATTGGACTTGATCCAAAAATAATTACTCAATCAAATTGATTTAATTAGTGATCAAATCACTAATTAAACCTCTCATAAATATTGAGTCCAAATTCGATGGGCAATCGGGCATCAGAGTCCATCAAAATGAAATCCTGATCAAAAAGTCCCAAACTAGTGGGACTCTTGACTACGGTACCCAAAATGTGTGGAACTCATGATTAGAGAATTCTGATTCTTGATCACAGAGTCCCAGACACATAGGATTCATAGTCCATGAGTATTAGGACTCTTTATCAGCCATCAGATCAGATAGAAATCTCTAATGTGTGTGACCCCACAGGTTCGAACCTAAGCCGTAGCACAGGAACTAATTTCTGTCCTAATCGAAGTAACCATCTAGCAATGGTACCTGATGTTCGGACAGGTTAAAAGTCACAATTGCAACACTCAAAACCTACGTGAATATTGTTACTATATAATTCATCCCTTTTGATCCTTGTGTTTAGGACAACTCAAGGTTAACTGTCAACCCTGATTAGATCATCCGAATCGTGCTTAATTCAAACAGTCCTGTGACTCCTCACTAGGACTACCCTAGCCAAGGTTTTGCTAAATTGAAATATGACTGTACACAGCTCCTGAACTGGAGTGGTCAATCCCATCTTGACACACGCACTGATAAGTCAAGTACTTGACTACACCCGACAGCCTTCTGTCACTGAATTAGAAATTCAGATAGTCCAGTGCCTAAGTGCAGTGAGTTACTTGCAAGTCACCATGGCGGTATCAGATCGGAGGGACAGTTATACCCATATCCCATCGGAGCAAATCTTGACAGTAGAAATAACTCCGGAGTCAGTCACATTCAGTGCAGATGTATCCTTACATCTCACCTGTATGCCATATCAGTGTCTCCACACTCTTTGGTTAAGAGGACAACCAACCCATATGGCACACAACGACCTATGCTTGATAAACATTGTTGTCCTTGGTAACAACATATCATTTGGTCGTGAACAGGTTTAAGGACTAAACGATAAATCCTCCTTTGTCGAGTCTAAATAGTCCTAAGGACTTCACCACAACACAGGAGTTCATTAGAAGATGAAACAATTTGTGATGAAAAATACCAAAATAACTTTTATTTATTTATAATTCATATACTGATACAAGAAAGAGCACAACCGTCAACAGGCTGACGATTGGCTTTAGGATACTATTCCCAACAGATAGTACCCGACTTCAGTGCCGAGTACCAATTTCCTGCTGCTTCCTTCAAGGTAGATGGGAAAGCTCGACACAGGATGGCGTCTGGCGTGCCATGGAGCAGCATCATTGTCCGAAAAGCCTCTAGTTGGTCAACCAGATCCGAGGTCCCGTTGTAGCTCTCAAATTGGGAGAGCTGGAAGTTCGGCGGGATCGGTTCCTGCATAATTCTTTGAGAAAAAGGAGGGTCAGTACAGATATCCTCACCGTAAGCAGGGGAAGCATGGCGGAGCTCTTCGATCCGCCAGTTTATCTCTTGAAACCTTTGATCCAGGAGATCCTCTCGATCATGAATCTCGAGGGTCTTCTGACAGAATGGAGGTAGGGATCCTCCGGGGATGAATCATGATCAGACAGAGGGCTCTTCGCCCTCTGCTTTCCCTTTTCAGGGGATACAGAGCGACTGGCCCAAGTGGGCCGCCCGATCGTCGAATTCTGAAATCCGACGATGCTCTTTCTAGTCGCACAGATGCCTGCGGTTGCTGCTGCTACTGCTGCATGGTCTGCACCACTTCGATGAGGCCCCTGACCTACTGAACCAGCAGGTCGAACTGCTCCATGCCGACTACCGTTGTCAGAGGAGGAGGAGCCTGAAAAACTGAAGACGAGGCTAGAGCTAGCAGATCTTGTCGAGATCTGGCCATGGAGGCCATAGATCGCCTGGTGGATGCCTTTCGGAGAGGCATCAGGTTGGGATCTGGCTGGAGAAGAAGAAAAAGATGTCGAAGAAGATGATCGGAGACAGTCCCGTTGAGTACTCCTTTAAGAACAAGGGTCCTGCAAAGACACACGCCACTCCTTCCTCTAGCGTCAATTCTGTTGGTGTAGAATTCCACTGATACTGGAGAAGCTAGAGTCGAGGGGATCACGACCGCCGTCGGGACCTACAAGGAAAGTCTAAATCAGAGTTGGGGATGCTCCAGCAAGACTCTCGATGCTCAAGTCAGTACTCTGCTTCAACAAAAATGGAGCATTCGAATGAGATTTTAGCAGAGTTTGGAGATAATGCTTACAGCTTAGAGGAGAACATATCTGGGGGATCTCTTTTATAGATGAGAGAGCGTAACCGATTAATAGTGACATCCGTAACTACCTGGTAGTAGGCTGTTCGGGGCCACATGGAGTTTGTTACAGAGAGTAGTGGTATCCGTTGTCGCGACTTGCCGGAGAGTAGTGGGGCCACATGGAGATTGTTACAGAGGGTGGAGTGGTGTCCGTTGTCGTGACTTGTTGGGGAGTTCGGGCCGGATGGCTGAAGCTTGGTTGGGACATCTGGTGGAGCGAAATAGCTCTCTGTCTCAGCAATCTAAGAGAAGCTCGGATGTTTTCGAGGTTACTGACGGGTTAACTGTTGTTGGATACCTTAGGCGTTGATGCTGCAGACGAAAGTCATCTGCTGTAGAAGCCCAGACAAAAACTTTCTGTTGGAGAAATCTGGCTGGAGTCTGATTGCTAGAGAAGTCCATCTAGAATGTCTGATGTAGAAGCTTGTCTGAAGACTGTCCGCTGGAGAGGTCCGCTTGCATGAGGAATTCGGTAGAAGGTCGACCGATAGCAGAATTTGGAAGGTGCTATAGAAGGTTGACCGATAGAAGAGTCTGGAAGGCATTGTGAAAGTTCATCCACTGAAGGAGTCTGGAGGACACTGTGGAAGGTCGACCGCTAGAGGGGTCAGGAGGAAATTTGTTTATTGGAGGGGTCTAGTTGGCACTGTTGAAGGTTGATGGCTGGAGAGGTATAGAAGATACCGGAGACAATCGATCACTGTAGAAATCCGACTGCTGGAGCCCATCCATTGTAGAAGTTCGTCTGGAATCCATCTGCTATAAAAGTTCGGACGGAATCTGGTTCTTGTAGGAGTCCGGAAGGAGGCCGCTTACTGTAGAAGCTCGGATGGAGACTGGTTACCGTGGAAGCCCGGATGGAGATCGCTTATTATAGAAGCTCGGATGAAGTCCACTTACCATAAAAACTCAGATGAAGTCCGCTTGCAATAGAAGTTCGGATGGAATTCGCTTACTGTAGAAGCTCGGATGAAATTCGGAAGGCGATCGACCATTGTAGAAACTTGGATGGAATCCGGCTACTGTAGAAGTCCTACTACTGGAGAACCCAGACATTGATGAAGTTTGAAAGAAGCTCGTAGTAAAGTCGATCGTGACAGGAGGAAGTCTGGAAGAGATTTGGAGAGTAGTCGATCACTGTAGAAAATCGGCTGATAGTGAAGCCTAGAGAGCATTTGGAGCAGTCCGATAGACGACTGAAGGAGCTCATTATTAGAGAAGTCCAGAGGGTATGATAGGAGTTCGTCCGTTGGAGGAATCTGGAGGACACTGTGGAAGGTCGACTGCTGGAGGAGTCCGGATTTATTGTGGAAGCTCGAACAGCCGGGGGAGTTCAGAAAGACACCGCACAAGGTCAGAAGCCGGAAGAGTCCTGGGAGGGTTGGCCTCTTATGAACTTCGGCTGGAGTTATTTTTATACCCAACAATCCCTATCTCCCATAAGGAATATTTCCTTCACTTTCTTCGTAAGCATATCCATGTACCTTTCAGAAGGTCAGTAGATCCTGCTAGATCTATGAGGTGGTAGAGGAACATCAACTACTGGCTCATAGACTACGGGTTCCTAAGGATCTATAGCTTTAGACTCTTTAGAGAAATTCTCTTTGAGTTCTACTAACCTCCCACTGTCACCATCCTAGATAAACTATTTTTCTAAGAACACAGTATTTCGACTCACAATCACATTGTAATCTTGTAGAAAGTAGTAGTATCTCATAGATTTTTTTGGGTACCCTATAAAGCGAGCTATAATAGATCTATCCTCCAATTTTTTTGCCATCTGTCTCTTGACATAGGTCGGACATCCCCAAGTCTTAAGATAACCCAGACTCAACTTCTTATCGAACCATATCTCATATGGTGTGGTAGGAACGGACTTTGATGGAACCCTATTCAATAAGTGAATTATAGTTAACAAGGCATGTCTCCAAAGAAATAAGGATAGATTAGTGAAGCTCATCATAGATCGGACCATATCCAATAAAATCTTATTCCTTCTTTTAGATATCCCATTGAGCTGAGGTGTTCCAGGAAGAGTCCATTGAGAGACTATGCCATTGTCCTTAAAATATCTCAAAAATTTTTGACTAAGGTATTCACCTCCTCGATCAGATCGAAGAACCTTAACGGGCTTGTCTGTCTGCTTTTCTACTTTATGTCTGAATTTTTTGAACTTTTTAAAGGCCTCAGACTTGTATTTCATGAGATACACATATCCATACAGTGAAAGATCATCAATAAAGGTAATGAAGTAGCTATAACCACCCTTGATCTGTACATCAAATGGCCCACACACATCAGTGTGTACCAGGGCAAGTAACACTGTGGCCCTTTTCCCATGTCCTACAAAGGGTAACTTAGCCATCTTTCCTCAAAGATAAGATTCACAAGCTGGATGTGACTCTAGGCAAAGAGAGCCAAGGATCCCATCCTTTTTCAATTTGTTTATCCTGTCCTCTCCAATATGGCCTAGTCTATGGTGCCACAAGTACTTCTAGTTAATTTCATTTCTGGATTTCTTTTGACTAATGGCACTCACTGTTTGCTCGTTTAAGTTCACATTCGTATCAACATGCAAGTGATAAAGACTGTCAATTAAAAGACCTCGTGCAATCAATTTATTTCATAAATAAATGGAACAAAAGTCTTAATTGAAACTAATTCCAAAATCTTTCTGTGCTAGCACAGATACGAAAATTAAATTCCGACTAGCTATAGAAATATAATAACAGTCTTTTAAATCTAATCTAATACCAGACGATAATAGAGAAGATAAGTGCCAACGGCCTCTGCAGCAACCTTTACTCCATTGTCGACCTGAAGGATCATATCGCCTTCTCTTAACCTTCTACTTTCTATCAGATCTTACGTAGAAGTGCATATATGAGCACTTGAGCCAGAGTCTAATACCCAACTAGAAGAAAAAAATCGTAAGATTAGATTCAATTACGAGCATACCTTCAGAAGGTTTGTCACCTTTTTTGGTCTTTAAGCTCTCCAAGTATTTAGGATAGTTCCTCCTCCAGTGGCCTTCAGCATGACAGTGAAAATACTTTTCCTTTGCCTCAGCCACCTTTGGACCATCCTTCTTTGGCTTGCTCTCTCTCTTCTACTTCTTTACAGATTTAGCCTTCTTCCTTCCAACAGACTTTCTCTTAGAAGAAGAAGTCTGCTCCACAGCGAGAATAATACCCCTTGAACTCTTCAAGGTACCCTCCATTGTGACCAACATGTTGACAAGTTTGAAAATAGTGCAATCAAGTTTGTTCATATAAAAATTTACAATGAATTGACTATATGAACTAGTAAGAGATTGAAGGATCAGATTCATCTGTAATTCTTTTTGCATATCAAGCTTGAGCTTCCCAAGCTCCTCAATGTCTTTGATCACTGTCATACAGTGCTCATGGACAGACTGCCCCTCACGCATCTTGAGGTTAAAGAGTCTCTTGGATACTTCGAAGCATGCAGTATGGCTTTGCTCACCATACAACTCTTGTAGGTGAGTGATCATAGCCCGGGTAGTGAGCATATGTTCGTACTAGCTTTGCAACTTGTTTGACATGGATGCCAGCACATAACACTTGACCCGACTGTCTTCATCCATCCACTTCTCAAAGACAGCTCTCTGCCCAGCAATTGGATGGTATGGTAACACAACGAAATCCTGATCGAGAATATGGCTTAACCTTTTTGAGGTCAGAACAATCCTGAGGTTTCTGAGCTAGTCTTTGTAATTATTATCGATCAAATAATTAGTTTTAAAGATACAAGCTAGAGGATTTGAGGCTGACATGATGGTTTAACTGCGAGAGTAGAGATTCAAGTTAGACTTTTGTACTTAATATTTTAATTTACTTCTAGAGATTTTAAGATACAAATAATAACTCCCACTAATTTTTCAGATTCCTCCACTCTCTTGAAAGAAAACAAAAATCCTAATGCGATAAAGGTGAAGGAGGAAAATCACTTTTCCTCGTAGGATCTTCCAGATTTCATCAAATCTGGGACAGAATAATTTTTAAAAAAAAAATTATTCTACATATTTTAGATCTAATTCTCTAAATTTAATTTTATTATCTAATATTTAAAATCTAAAATTAAATCTAAAACTATGATAAAAAAAGATATACCTCAAGGGTAATCTGATTACCCTATAGATGATCTCTGCATAGCCCGAGGTTTTGATGTAGCCACACAAGTGTCTGGCCTCTATCGATATCCACTCAGGCAAGATTTGAAATATCTTCTCCTTGCAAATCTATGCTCCAAAAATCAGATCTAAATCTGCTTAGAAAGATCTTCAAAAGTCTTCCTGAAGTTGGAGCAGCAGCCTGTCGAAGAAGTCCTGCAGCCTTCTGTTCCAGGCATCACCACGCCTTGGATCTTTGCTAAATGAATGCCCAACTCTTTGGACATGAAGAGGGGAGGAAGGAGAGTAGGTAGAAATGAAAAAGTTGGGAGAGGATAGCAGCTATTGGGTTTTGTGCATAAAATAATTTCTTCCATGAAACCCTAGGCGCAGCAGGGTTTATATAGACCCTGTATGCTGCGTAGTGCCACATCATTCAACCAATCAAAAATTTTCAATAAATTTTGAAAAAAATTTGATTGGTGGAGTGATGTCATTTGATCACATCAGATAAGAAGCCCACTCTCTCTCCTAAGTTGGTGCCAACATTGGATAAGCTCAATCAAGCTGGCACCAAAGAGTCCATGTTTATCAGGACTCTTTGGTTCTTATCCATTTGGGGCGCCCACTTAAATCCAATTGGGCTCATGCCATAATCTGATTATGGCACCCAATTCAATTGGGTTTTAGCATGTGGACACTTGATAAAAATCCTCCAATGAGCCCTCTTCAGTTTAAGACCTATATGTCAACTTTTGACAGATGTCTTAAAATAAAATTGGCAGGTGCTAGGAATTAGCAAGTGTTGTCTTAAATTCATCTCATGAATTAAGACAAGTCTTTTCTGAGTTGGACAAGCTTTATTTAGACCGAGAAAAACCTTTCAAAGATTCTCTGGGTGAGTCAAATCACATTTGGCTTAGTAGAGACAAAAAAGATTACACGAGGAGAAAGTTAGGCTCAATCGAGTGCTAGCACGATTTTCTTGAACCTACTTGGATCTAATCCAAATCAATTGAGTTAGCCCAATTGATGACATCCAGACCCTAACCCTTGTTTGTGTGACCCAGTTAGGTTCAATTCTGTATGGTAATGAGACATGTCATGATCTCATCATCGACATCATCG
Source organism: Elaeis guineensis (assembly GCF_000442705.2). Taxonomy (NCBI): domain Eukaryota; kingdom Viridiplantae; phylum Streptophyta; class Magnoliopsida; order Arecales; family Arecaceae; genus Elaeis; species Elaeis guineensis. The sequence continues at coordinate 83,861,775 of NC_026000.2, forward strand.
AAACTCCTTTCGATAGACCAGAACTCTTCTGATTCAGACAATTAGAATGATCGATCATCAATATCATTCTAATTGCTCCCAAAATCCACTAGTGACACCTAGCAATATGTGGTGGCAAGCCATCAGAACTGAAGACAAACCTCTCGATGCAGCTACCTGTGTGATTGAGTTCCTCTATCATGAGTCCCAACAGAATTAGGGTTAAGGTGAACTCGTCAAACCCAACATCAGTCATATGAGTTAATCGATCGATCCGAGTTCAATGTGAAATCTTAATGAAAAACTTTTTTTCATTATTTCACTCTGCTATGGCCATGGGCTTAAGAACTCGATTTTTCGATCATCATAGGACTACTCCTCTCATCTACCGAGGTTGATAGATCCCATCTTGGTGCGACCTAGTTCCTATAATGAATATGCTATAGCCAACATACACCTCAAGGTTCCGAATAGCTAGGAGATCGAGTTATGGTGTAGTCAAACTATAACACACTCAAGATGAACTTTCAATGTACCTCAGGTCAAAGAACTAGACACACAACTGCAACATCGAGCTAGTCATCGATGAGAAGGTAGACTTCCTTATGACTGCTTGATATGGTCACACTCAGTACTCTCATTCTCAATGAATATCTGTACTCTCGCTTTGGTGTCTCCACATCGTAGACTCAAGATACATCTACTCTAAGGAAGTGATCGTACACTAACCTTCCGAATCGATCACCATCCTTGTGATGATCTTATGGTCAGGAGCTGTTTATGAGTTAGTTATGTAAATTTATGCCTTAAATTTTCAACTCTTGAAAATATGAATTTACATTCCTACTAACTCAAAGGATGTATCACAGACACAATGTACATGATGTGATAGAAGAATAACCCTTTTATTCATTTATAGTCAAAATTATAAATTTGCCCTTAGATCTGTACAGGAATGTGTCAGCCGATCTGGCATCTAGGGCACACATCTAACAAACACCCACTTGACCTAATGCCAATTGGCTACATATCTAAGTCCCATCTTTTCAAGATGGGCTTCGATCTTCTGTTGGCTCAATGGCTTAGTCAGTGGGTCTGCCACATTATCTATGGAGTCGACTCTCTTGATCTCGACATAATCTTTTTTGAGATAATCACGGATCAGATGAAATTGCCGCTCGATGTGCTTGGACTTCTGGTGAGACCTTGGCTCCTTAGCTAGGGCTATGGCACCATTATTATCGTAGTAAAGAGGTATGGCATCCGATGACATCACTCCAAGCTCTGCAGCAAATTTCTTGTACCAGAATACCTCCTTTGCAGCTTTCGATGCAGCAATATACTCTGCCTCCATGGTGAAATCAGCAATCACTGTCTGCTTGGAACTCTTCTAGCTGACACACCCCCATTGCAAATGAACAGACTCCCAGATGTCAACTTTCGATCATCTATATCAGACATAAAGTCTGAGTCTGTATATCCCTGAATCTGGAGTTCTCCATTCCCAAAGACTAGAAACATATCTTTAGTCCTTCTCAAGTACTTAAAGATACATTTCACAGAAGTCTAGTGCTCTTCTCCTGGATTCGACTGATATCTACTTGTGACACTCACAGCATGAGCTATATCAGATCGTGTATATAGCATGGCATACATGAGGCTCCCTATTGTCAAAGCATAAGGGATCTTGCTCATGCGTTCAATCTCCTCAGGTGTGCTAGGGCACATCTTCTTGGAGAGATGAATGTCATGTCTAAAAGGCAATAAACCTCTTTTGGAGTTTTCCATGCAAACCTCTTTAGCACCTCCTCTATGTACATCTTCTATGAAAGTCTGAGCATCCTATTTGGTCTATCTCTATAGACCTTAATACCCAGTGTAAAGGATGCCTCTCCTAGATCTTTCATAGAGAACTCCTTAGACAACCATACTTTGACTGAGGTCAACATGGGAATGTCATTCTCAATTAGGAGGATGTCATCTACGTACAATATGAGGATGACAACTGCACTCCCACTGACCTTTTTGAACACACATGGTTCTTCCTCGTTCTTGATGAAACCAAACATTCTGATCACATCATTGAAACGAGTATTCCAACTTCGAGATGCTTGCTTAAGTCCATAAATGAACCTTTGCAGCTTGCAGATCCTGTGATCATCATCACTGGATGTGAAACCAAGCAGCTGTTCCATATAGATATCTTCCTCAAGATATCCATTTAAGAATGCCGTTTTCACGTCCATCTGTCATATTTCATAATCAAAATAGGCTGCAACAGCAAGCAATATGCGGATGGATTTTAGCATGGCTACGGGCGAGAAGGTATCCTGATAGTCAATGCCTTCGCGCTGACTATAACCTTTCGCTACGAGCCTAGCCTTGAATGTCTCCACATTTCCATCTGCACCTATCTTTCTCTTGAAGATCCATTTACATCCAATTGGTACAATACCTTCAGATGGATCTACCAAGGTCCAGACTTGGTTTGAGTGCATCGAGTCAATTTTTGATCTCATTGCCTCTAACCATTTCTCGGAGTCGATATCTGATATCGCCTCATCATAGATCTTGGGATCATCACCATGAACCCTATTTCCCGTGAGGAACATTTTCTCTACATCCTCTTGTATGGTATCTAAGTACCTTTCAGGAGGACGAAAAACCCTAGTTGACCTATGAGGTGGAAGAGGTTGTATTTGGACTGGTTCTAATTGATTGAGTTCCTCAGGTTCTTTAGCTTGTTATTCTTGGAAGACATTCTCTTTGAGCTTAATTATTCTTTCGATGCCACCATCTTGAATAAAATATTTTTTAAGAAAATAGCATTTCGACTCACAATCACATTGTGGTCTTTCAGAATATAAAAATAGTATCCTAATAACTCTTTAGGATATCCTATGAACCGAGCTCTAAAAAACCTGAACTCTAACTTGTCCGCCTGCTGTCTCTTGACATGAGCCGGATAACCCCAAATTCTGAGATGATTCAAACTTGGCTTCTTACCATGCCATATCTCATATGGTGTGGTAGGAACGATTTTAGAGGAAACCCTATTCAATACATAAATTGCTATCATGAGACCCAAAGAAACTCAGGGAGGTCCGTGAAGCTCATTATGGAACGGACCATATCTAATAGGGTTCGATTTCTCTATTCTGAAATCCTATTGAGTTGAGGCATTCCAAGTGGAGTCCATTGAGAGACTATGCCATTGTCCTTAAGATAGTCTAGAAACTCCCGACTAAGGTATTCACCTCCTCGATCTGATCGAAGAACCTTAATGGGTTTTTCTATTTGTTTTTCTACCTCATGTCTGAATTCTCTGAACCTTTCAAAAGCTTCAGACTTGTGTTTCATTAGAAATACATACACGTATCTAGACATATCATCGGTAAAGGTAATGAAGTAGATGTAGTTGCCTCTAGCCGGCACATCAAATGGGCCGCACACATCCGTATGTACTAGGGCAAGTAGGTCTGTGGCCCTTTCTCCATATCCCACAAAAGGAAGCTTGATCATTTTGCCTTGAAGGCATGATTCACAAACTAGATATGACTCAAAAGTCAATGGACTCAATAGGCCGGATTTCTCCAATTTGTTAATCCTGTCTTCTGCTATATGACCTAGCCTTAGGTGCCACAGATACCTATATTTAGACTATCTCTAGGCCTTTTAATTCCTATGGCATTCATATTTTGCTCGATATTAAATACAGATACATCAATATGTAGCTGATAGGGACCGTTAATATGAAAATCATCTGTAACTTTATTATTTTCATAAAAAATATTACAATGGTCCTTATGAAAGCTAATCACATAACCTTCTTGTGCTAAACAGAAATCAAATTTCTGCTTACTACTAGCACATAATAACAATCTCTAAGAAATAAATCTAATCCTAACGGTAATCATAGAGGGTAGGTTTCTACGGCCATAGCAGCAACTCTTGCTCCATTCCCGACACGTAGGATCATCTCCCCATCCCTCAGCCTCTTGCTCTCCTCAAGACCTGCATAGAAGTACATAAATGAGTACTAGAACCAGAGTCAAGTACCCAACTGGATGCAGAAGAAACTGTAAGGTTAGATTCTATAATGAGCATATACCTCCAGAAGGACCATCCTTTTTATTCTTTAGGGTGGTCAGGTACTGAGGACAGTTCTGCTTTCAATGGCCGTCTGATTGGCAGTGAAAATATTTTCCCTTATCAGTAGCCTTCTTCTTCGGTTCTGTCTTCTTCTTCTTACCATCCACCTTCTGCTTCTTCGCAGACTTCTTTTTCTTTTCAAAAGACTTTTTCTTGGAAGAAGTCCGCTCCACAGTAAGAACTGAGCCTTTTGAACCCTTCATAGAAGGCTCAGCCATAACTAGCATGTTCATTAACTCGATGTTGTCCAGCTATGCAACCCAAGAGGGGGGGTGAATTGGGTTTTTGAAAAAAAATTAAACTTAACTTACAACTATGAAGATTATTTAACAATGAGCAAGATAAGTATGAAGAGTGTAATTTATGCAAGGTGTAGAAGTTGGATGCAAGAATACAAAAGGATAAAGAAATTTAAAAGGAGAGCAAGTAAGCACAACACATACAAGAAGATTTATAGTGGTTCGGTGCCGACCTTGCACCTACATCAACTAAACTGTATTCAACCCGAATACAATGTCGGAACCTCTGACTCTAGCTATCCCAAGCTAGAACACTTATTTTTCGGGTACAAGCTAACCCAATATAATCCAATTCAAGGTTCGGATCAACCTTTCCATATTTTGGATTCCTTTCAAAATAAAATAAATAACTCAAAAATAGAGTATAAGAGTTAATCACATAAAAGTACAGATGTAGCTTTTTTAATGAGCAAATAATGCTTTAAATATACTTTACACTATTAGAAGGAAGCTCTTTCTAATTTTTTCAAGGTGGTTGGAGACTTGAATGAGCTCTTGAGGAGTTGGTGAACTTAAAATAAAAGCTTTTTGAACTTTTTAAGTGGGCTCTTGCTTAGGGTTGAAATGAGTGCTTGAAGAATCTTTTTCAAAATCTCTTTCTTATCTTTGATTTCCTCCTTTAAGTACCTTTTATAACTTCAATTAATGGTGGAGAGTAATTTGGGTTGAAATAGAGCCGTTAGAGCACATTAAATGAGTATTAAATGTAATCAAAATGGGTTAAAAACTAGTCGTTGTGGAAATTTCCCATCACAGGGGTCGACTCATGCTCATAGGTCGACTCATGAGGTCGACCTCTGTGGAAAAGAGTAGAAAATGACTGTTCTATAATTTTGACCTGCAGAGCAGTAGAGGTCGACTCATAGGGTCGACTCATGCCAAGGGGTCGACTCACAGAGTGTGCCAGCCAAAAATTTTGCATGACGTTCAGCCCTTTTAGCCATGAGTCGACTCATGGGGTCGACTCAAAAATATAAACCTGATTTTCTTACAAAATATATTTTCAAAAATATTGAAATTACCTCCAATAGATTACACATCTTTTGTTCTTGCTCTTGAGGCTTCCGAATCAGGTCTGATAAAATTATGATTTTACTCCTGAAATACAATAAATCTTTTTCCAAGCCAAAATCATTAGTAATCCCCTCAAATACTTTATAATCATCAAAATCAATTCAAGGAGCAACAATCTCTTCCGTTTTGATGATGACAAAATACTTGAGCAAAAGCATATATAAAGTATTGAACATGAATTTCAAATTTATGAAGATGCATCACTTAAATATTATAGACAAGTATTTGAATGAAATGCATCATAAGCAGTTTGAAGATAAATTTGAAATTTTACTAAAAATTTAAAATTTGCTTATAAGTTCATTTACTTGGGAAAAAAAAGCTGATGATTTTGATTCTTTGACACATGTGCCCATTTGCTTAACAATTTACTTATTGCTCATTCTTTATTGCTTATTGCTCAATCTTGATTTTGATTCTCTACTCCTCCTTTTTGATAGCATCAACTAAGATTCTCTACTCTCCTTTTTAAGGACATATTTTCTCAATTCCTCCTTTTTGATGGGATCAATTTTACTTCTTTAACCCCCTTCTTTGATTGCTTATTTCTCTATTGCTTATTGTTTTACTCCTCCTCAATATAGCAAATGTAAAAGATATACCAATTTGCTCATTTAGAAGATATTGCAATTCATAGTATTTCACAACACAAATATAAGTTATTTTTTATATCTCATAATTAAAAGCAATTCAATTTGATCACATTCATAGACATTCATTGAAGGTCAAAGTATCTATATATATATTTAAAAAATGACTGAATACATGGGTGTTTCAATACATATGAGTCAACTTAGAGTACAAAATTCATGGATAGAAACTATCCAAGAGTCAATCAGTCAACACATTACATAGCCCATAAGATAGATCCTAGACAAAAATAAAAGAAAGGACAGACTACACTGGATCTAATAGATGTCATGGCTGGAAGAATCGGAGTCTGATGAATCAGAGATAGGGTGAGGAGATGTAGGATCATGTCCACGAGCTCGACCTCGACCATGTCTGCCTCGACCACGAGTAGAGGTGCCAGCAGAGTAGAGGGGTGAGAAGATCCTGAAGTCTGAGAAGCTATGGACTGAGCTATGAGTGAGAGTCTGATGGTGTCCAGAAGATTCAAAGCTCTCGAGACAGACTGCATCAGGACTGAACTGAGTAGAAGCATGTTCACTAGAGCCCCTGATCTCTCTCCTCAAGAAGTCAAAACTACTCTCTAAGACTCCTCGAAGTCTGGCCGCCTCTATAGATAGGTCTGAGACCTCTATGATGCTCTTATGCGGCTGTGGATGGGCTAAAGCTAACACTTGCCCCTGCAAGTCAAGTACTCGGTCAGTCAGTCTCAATATACAACCCTCAAGCTGCTCAATACGTACCGACTGATCAGTAATCATCTAAAAAATACTAGAAATGTGAGGGATCAGTGTCTGAAAAATAATTTGGTTACCATGTGGTGTAGCAGTCTCATCTCAATAGAAAGAATCTTTGCCTCTAATTTGTTCAGACTTCCAATAAAGGTTCTCCCTAGGATAACATTTATTCCTTCCTCTTTAACTGGGAGCTCCATGTTGGTATACCCCTCACATGGTAAATGAAGTATCTATCCCAAAAGTACAAGATCTAGGCTAATGTCTACACCCTTCACTGTGGATTTCACTGTTTCTTTGCTGTACCCCAAATTTAGGTAAAATTCTCTGACAAGATCGACATATATATTTTCTTTTAAGGAGCAGTAAAATTTCCATCCTTGGTCCTTAATCTTTGATCCAATGGTGAACCCTTCTTTTTTGAAAAACCTGAAATCAATATTTTTCCCGGGTTCTACTTTCCTATCAGAGAGGGGTACCTTACTAGGGCTGATTGGTGACCAAATTGCTAGTCTCTTTCAGCGCATACTTTCCTCCAACCCGTGAATGGATTTCCTCCTCTGTGGAAGCTTCATCTTGGGAGCCATTTGCATAGGCAGGACTAGCACGGAACTTAGGAGAGCAAATGTGAGGGAGAGATGAAGGGTTTTTAGTGGAAAGATAAGGATTTTGGAGAGGAGAGGTGCCAATTTGGAGAAGGGTAGAGTTTAGGGTAAGCTCGAACTGTCCCAAATGAAGAGGGAAGAGAAGAGGAACTTGGTTCCTAAATGATCGATTTGAAGGATGAAAATGAGTGGGAGAAGAGATTTGAGAGTAATCTAGGTTTGAGGGAGAAGAGATGGAGAGTCTTAGGTTCGGAGGGAGGAAGAAGGTGGAGAGCTGGGTTGGCTCTAGGAGAAATTCCCAACAAAAAGAGAGCGCCCAAAGGATTTTGACATAATTACAAGTTTGCCCTAGGGTCAACCCTAGGGGTCGACTCATGGCACAAAGAAATTCAGAAAAATGATGAAATGATTTCAAAAAAATTTGAAACATTAGGAGAAAGATATTTACCAAAAAAAATTTGATCATGTGAATGATAATTTTGAGCTTTTGAGCTCTTAAGAAAAGATGAGAATTGAGCTAAATGAATTTTTGGCATTGAGACCTTGGAATCAGAGAGATACTTAAGCTGATGGATCAAAGATTTCTAGTTCTCCCCTAATTTCACAAAATCTATCTTAAATTAAGATCTTGGTAAAGATGTCAGCTAATTATTTTTCAGTACAAACATAGTCAAGAATTATGTCTTTATTTTGGACATGTTCTCTTATGAAATGATGTATGATTTCAATATGTTTTGACCTAGAATGCTAAATTAGATTTTTAGTGAGATTTATAGCACTAGTGTTATTACATCTTATGGGAGTTTCATTGAGTTTGATACTAAAGTCTTCGAGTTGTTGCTTAATCCATAAGATTTGAGCACAACAACTTCCGACTGCAATGTATTCGGTCTCGACCGTAGACAGTGCTACCGAATTTTATTTCTTTCTAAACCAAGAGATTAGGTTAACTCCAAAAAATTGGCAAGTTCCACTAGTATTTTTTCTATCAAATCTACATCCAGCAAAATCGGCATCTGAATATCCTATTAAGTCAATTAATGAGTCCTTAGAATACCATAATCCTAGAGTTTGTGTACCATTTAAATATCTAAGAATTCTTTTAACTGCATTCAAGTATGATTCGTTTGGATTTGATGGAAAGCGAGCACATAGACAAACACTAAATATAATATCAGGTCTACTAATAGTTAAATATAATAGAGAACTAATCATGCCTCTATAAAATTTTAAGTCTACACTTTTACCTTCTTCGTCCTTGTCAACCATTAACATGATCATACTTGGTGTATCTAACCAACGATTGATTAAGCCCAACTTTGGTTGGCTCACTTAACCACCATTAGAGAGACACTTTCAAGTCGTCATATGATGAGTGATAATTCCATTAGTCAACAAGCACCAGGCCTTTGGGTCTGCAATGATTATTGAGTTAATGGACTCATTATCAAACACCTTAATGGGAGGCTATGACTCAATTATCTCCATAACTTTACTATTTTAAGGACCTAATAATTTTAGAGGATTTAAATAATATAGAGGATGAGGTCAGATGAACCAGCTTATCATGATCCTCCCACTGGCTTCACCAAGTCAGCTTAAGGGAGACCATTAAAAGGGTTGGTCTAGGAGCACCTAAATCAGTCACACTGATTTACCTAGCTGACATGGGTCAGCTCGAATAGTCAAGTGATCCGATCAAAATATAATTTCATCAAGAGGCCAGATAAGTTTGATCAGTGGGAGGATCTGCCAAAGCTTGCCTTAGACACCATCAGAAATGACCAGGTAAGCGGGCTCCCAATTAAAAACCACCGGTCTGGTTTACCTTAGACACCAACTGGTTTAATTAGTTTCGATTAGATCAATCTAACAGTTCGTGCTAGATCGCTTAGCCATGAATCAAGTCCATTTGGTTCTCGTTAAAGATATGGACTTGACCAACTACAACTATTGTAATTGATCTAGAGAATCCTTGACCTAATCTAAGACAATAATTGATTAGATTTAGTCAATTCTCTAATTAAGTCCATCTTCAATCTAACCATAGGTCTAACCCAATTAATGGACCTAATTCTCACTAACCCATTAACCCAATGTGTTATGGTTTATGTCTTAGGTTCTTCAATTCACAATCCTAGAACCTAATCAAACAACTTTTTAATTCTTAATTAAGTTTTGGGCTAAGGGTTGGGTTTGGCTTTTCAAAAAATAATTTTCATATTTGTAAAATAATTTTACAATATGATTCTACCAACCATATTGCATGTTTGATTCATAATCAAGATGCAAGTGAAATAAACATGAAACTACTTTAGATCTAATCTAAACAGGTTCATGTAATTGAAACAATTTCAACTTTAAACAATTTCTTTGCACAAAAATTATTAATAAAGAGATTTTATTTCAGATTTAAATATCTTTTAAATTTAATAAATTATAAATTTAATCTAGATCATATCTAACAAATTTATGATTAAAGATAGATCTACACAAATTAGGACAACCTTTGCACTGTAAGGGGTAAACCTTACAGCAGGACAACCTTGCAGTTCGTGATTGATCTAAAATTTTAATTTTAGATTTAATAATTAAATTATAAATTAAATCTAATCTAAAAAATAATCTAAGCATGTATAAATAATCATGTAATAAATAACCTAGGCTCTGATACCAATTGTAGGAACCAGATCTAGGGTTTCATGGTTAGATCTTGAAACTTTTTCAAGATCATACAGCGAAAGACTAAAATAAATCAAAATTATTTTTTAAAATCATAGAATCTCTAGATCTAAGATCTTATTACATGATTATTACATGGCATTAAATCAAAATTAAAATATATAAATATAGCATGAACTACATGTTGATCATATCAACATGTTTCTATACTACATCTAATGTATGTATTAAACAATAGATCAGATCTATTACCTTGCAAGTTAGATGTTCTAACCTCGCTGATCCGGGCTTGAGGATGATGTTACAAGCCGCACATGCATCCGGCCTCTAGGAGTCATCCACACGAGCCCACGAATCTCGATCAGAAGTCCTGCTTCAGGAAATCAGCACAGTATGCTAGTACTGCGCTGATCCTTCTTTGATGGTTGATCAGGTGCCTCCTTCTTCTTGATTTGGACTCTTCCAAAGATGAAAAGTAGACGGAGGAGTTTCAGATCTGAGACACTCTCAGGAAACTCAAGATGGAGGGAGGAAAGATATGAAAACAAATAACCCTAGAAGAAGACCCTCTTCTTCTTCACGTTTTTCTCTCTAGATACCCTAACTTGTGTCTATTATATCTCCACGACCCAAAGGTCTTTCTCTCTAATTTTTTGATGTCCCAAAGGTCTCTCAAATCTCTATCTTCTTCAAAAATTTTATGAAGAAACCCATTTTATATTGAGAGATATGATAGAGTCCTTGTCTAGGTCAAATACCTTGTCAAGGCTTATCCAAACATGGCAAGTTAAGGGGCGCCCAACTCTTCAGTACCTCCTCCTTATTTTTGTGCATGGATCACTAGAAAAGGGTGCACAATGTGTAACCTAAAAGCCACAAAAATTTCAAAAAAAAAATGGATAAATTCGGTACAAAATTGAAAGAGTTTGGGATTTCTAAAACTCTATCTCATAGAATTCGAAATCCAAACTTATTCCTTCTTTGATTTGATCCAAACCACCTTCCATGTAAGAAAGAAGAGAGGAGACCTTTTGTGAACGTGGGAGAGACCTGGGAGAGGGCTTTTGTCACACAAAATAAAAGGAGATTGGCATTGAATGAGAGAGAGGGCATGGGGAAGGCTTATGTGGTGCAAGGTGGAATCCTAGTCTTACTAAGATTCTATCTTATGACTTGTTTTAATTTGGTTTCTCAAACCAAATCAAACCAAAATTAGATCAACCCAATTAAAATAGGTTTTAACTCAATTAAGAACCTAATTTAATCAGATTAAATTAGATTTAAATCTGATTTAATTTTTTAATCAAATTAAAAATTAGATTGGCCCAAGTCCTAGTTGAACTAGGACTAGTTTTTCCTTGCACTTGGCTTATCCAATAAACTAATTGGACTTGATCCAATCAAGCCCAAACAAATCTAATTAAATTATATTTAATTAGACTTAATCTCAGCCCATTGGCTTAATCAAATTAAGCCAATTAGTAATCGAATTGCTAATCGATCCTCCTGCAACACTTGCACTGGGTTAAATGTCAATCGTATTGATCATTTAACCCTAGAACGATTCTTAATCATTGATCAACCATTCGATCAGATCATGAACTCTAATGTGTGTGACCTCATAGGTCTGAACCTAAGCCGATAGCATAGGAATATATTTTTATACCAATCAAAGTGACCATCTAGCAATGGTACCCGACGATCGGATAGGTCGAATGTGTAGAACAACATCCTTAGAACCCACGCGGATATAGTTTTCATATAATTTATCCCCTTGACCAAAATGATCATAGGACACCTCAAAGTTCAACTGTCAACTCTGATCAGGTTATCCACATTGTATTTCAAAATATCAAATCTATTTGATGGATTACCCTGGCCAAGGTTTTGCTAAATTGAAATACAGTGACTCATTCTTCTCCAACTCTTGGAGTGGTCAATCCCATCTCGATCACACTCTGACTTTGCAAGGACTTGACTGTGCCCAGAAGCCTTCCGTCTCTGAATTAGAAATTCAGTTAGTTCAGTACCAAAGCACAGTGAGTTGCTTGCAAGTCACTGAGACGATCTCAGGTCTAAGGGACACTTATACCTATATCCCATCAGAGACATTCTCGACAGCAGAATACTCTGGAGTTGGTCACGTTCAATGACGATGTACCCTTACATCTCACCTGTATGTCATACCAGTGTCTCTACACTCTTTGGTTAAGAGGACAACCAATCCATATGGCCTACAGCGACCTATGCTCGATAGAAGCTGTCGTCCTTATTAACAGCCTATCATTTGGTCGTGAACAGTTTTAAGGACTAATCGATAAATCCTCTCTTTATCGAATCTAAATAGTCTTAAGGACTTCATCATAACAACGGAGTTCATTAGAAGATAAAAGCTTATGATGAAAATGCCAAATATATTTTATTTATTAATAAATCAATTACAATACTTGGTTGCTCAACCGTTAACAGCTTGACGATTGGCTTTTTGGGATATATTTTTCAACAACTCCCACTTGTCCTAAAGCCACTCGGCACAGTATCTAATACCCATCTTCGACTTGTGGTTGTCGAACTCCTTTATCGCCAGGGCTTTAGTGAAGGGGTCGGCCAGGTTCTCCTTTCCATCGATCTTCTGAAGATCGACGTCACCTTGATCCACGATCTCTCGGACCAGGTGGAAGCGGCGCAAGATATGCTTCGTCCACTGATGTGCTTTGGGTTTCTTCGCCTGAGCTATGGCACCAGTGTTGTCGCAGTAGAGCAGGATCGGACCATCGAGGGAGGGTGCTACTCTGAGCTCATTGATGAATTTTCTCAGCCACACAGCTTCCTTCGTGGCATCCGATGCTGTGATGTACTCCGCTTCACAAACAGAGTCCGCCACAGTATGCTGCTTGGAACTCTTCCAGCAGATGGCTCCACCATTCAAAGTAAAGATATAACCCGACACGCTCCTGCTGTCATCATGGTCAGATTGGAAGCTAGAGTCTGTGAACCCCACAAGTTTCAGATCTGACTCGCCATAAACCAACCATTGGTCCTTAGTATTTCTCAAATACTTAAGGATGGCTTTAACCACTTTTAGTGATTTTCTCCAGGATCAGATTGGTATCTACTCACTACTCCTAGTGAGTATACCACATCTGATCTTGTACATGTCATGGCGTACATGATAGATCCCACAGCTGAAGCATATGGGACTCTACTCATACACTCTCTCGCTTCAGGAGTTATCGGACAATCCTTCTTAGAGAGAGAAATTCCATGGTCTATCTGCAGATAGCCTTTCTTGGAATTCTCCATGCTGAACCTCTTCAGCACAGTGTCTATGAACATGGACTGGGATAACCCAAGCATCTTTTTAGATCTATCCCTATAGATCTTCATTCCTAGGATGTAAGATGCTTCACCCAAGTCCTTCATGGAGAACTATGATGACAACCAAACTTTTATTCCCTGTAGTGCGGGGATGTCATTTCCGATTAAGAGAATATCATCCACGTACAAGACAAAAAATACCACAACTAGACCATTTGTCATTTATAGATGCAGGGCTCTTCTCCATTCTTAATGATGCCATACATTTTGATCACCTTATCAAAATGCATGTTCCAACTCCGAGAAGCTTGCTTCAATCCATAAATGGATCTCTGAAGCTTGCACACCTTGGACTCATCTGTTGATATAAACCCCTCAGGTTGTATCATATACACCTCTTCGGTCAGCTCTCCATTCAAGAAAGCTGTCTTTACATCCATCTGCCAGATCTCATAATCCAGATGGGCAGCTATTGCAAGCATTATCCGAATGGATTTGAGCATTGCCACAGAGAAAAACATCTCGTCATAGTCAATACCATAACGTTGATGATACCCCTTGGCAACCAGATGGGCTTTATAGGTCTCCACCTTTCCGTCTGCGCCCCTCTTCCTTTTGAAGATCCATTTACACCCAATAGATTTAACCCCTTCAGGTGGGTCGACCAATGTCCATACATCGTTGACCTTCATGGACTCCATTTCGAATTTCATGGCTTCAAGTCATTTCTCGAAATCAGGTTTCTGCATTGCATCCATATAGGTGATCGGATCCTCATTATTCTCATCAAGTTCGATGGGATCACCATCCTGGATCAAGAAACCGTAGTATCTATCCGGCTGATGCGGTACTCTATCAGATCACCTTAATGGTGTAGGTACATTGGGCTCCGAATCTGATCTAATCATATCCGACTCAGGTTCAGCTATTGGTGTCGGTCCTTCTACCTGTTGAACTTCATCAAGTTCAACCTTAGAGGCAACGGTTCCTTCATCAAGGAACTCTTTTTCTAAAAAGATTTCCTTAAGGCTGACGAACACCTTTTGTTCATCAACATGGTAGTAAAAATATCCTTTTGTCTCTTTGGGGTACCCTATGAATGAGCATTTGTCAGACCTAGGTCCAAGTTTGTCTGTGACTAATCGTTTAATATAGGCCGAGCACCCCCAGACCCTAAGGTGTGAAAGTGCTGGCTTATGTCTCGTCCATATCTCATATGGAGTCTTAATTACAGACTTACTTGGAACCCTATTTAACAGATAATAGGCCGATTCGAGTGCATGTCCCCAGAAGGATATCGGCAAGCTAGCAAAACCCATCATGGATCGGACCATGTCTAACAGAGTCCGATTCCTCCTTTCAAACACACCATTATGCTGTGGTGTTCCTGGAGGAGTCCATTGGGAGAGAATCTCATTCTCCTAGATATGTGAGAAACTCACTAGAAAGGTATTCTCCTCCTCGATCAGATCAAAGAGTTTTAATACTCTCCCTAGTTTGTTTTTCTACTTCACTTCAGAATCGTTTGAACATTTCAAATGAATCTGAGTTATGTTTCATCAGATAGACATATCCATATCGGGATAGGTCATCCGTGAAAGTTATGAAGTAGAAATATCCACCTCTAGCACTGGTGCTCATGGGCCCGCATACATCAGTATGTATTAGGCCCAAGAGCTCAGTAGCTCTCTTACCTTTTTTAGTAAAAGGTGACTTGATCATTTTACTAAGAAGACAGGATTCACAGGTTGGAAGTGATTCACAATCACTGACTTCGAGGATTCTCTCTTGAGTCAACCTGTTTATTCTTTCTTGTTTATACGACCTAGCCTACAGTGCTATAAGTAGATACTATCTAATCTAGGGTGCTTGCCGGTAGAATAGACTCTTATCAGGCTTGATCTTTTTGGTCTGGCTCTGCACTGATGTCCCAGCCTAAACTTGCACCTTCTTCACTTTCTTCTTCTTGTTCTTGTTTTCTTTCTTAAAAGGTCAAGAACCAGAAGACGAACCTCCCACTAAGTTCACCGACTCCTTGTAAAGTTGGTGATCCTTCTCAAAGTTCTGAAGCAACCCCAGTAACCCGTGGTAGTTCTCTTCAGGCTTTGTCATTCTATAATGAGTGAAGAATGGGAGATAAGACTTGGGCAGCGAGTTCAGTATTGCATCTTTCCCAAGCTCTGAGCTTGCTCAATCTTTCCATCAGCTCGATCATGTACAATACATGATCAGTGACAGAGGCACCATCCCGTATTTTGGCATTGAAGATGGCACAACTAGTCTTGTGCCTCTCTACGTCATCAAATGTGCCAAAGGCATCCTCCAACACTTGAAGCATGTCCTTTAGCTGAGCCATCTCGAATCTGCGACTGAACTCGTCGCTCATGATAGCCAGCATGATACAGTGCACCGTGGTCTGATCACTGAGCCACTTCTGGTAAGTGTCTCTGACTGTTCCACATGCATTGGCAGTTGGCTCCTCAGGTGCAGGATCCATTATCACATATAGGATCCATTCATGCTCCAGGACTATCTTCAACTTTTGGTACCAGCTATCGAAGTTGGGTCCCACCAACTTATCATTGTCCAACAATGATCGGAGCGATAGGGAAGTGGCCATATTTGCACAAAGGAGAACCATAACCTAATTAGTAATTGATTCATTAAACCTAAAGATTTAGACTTTAATCAAAAGGTTTCTCCCACTATTTTATTCGAATTGGTAGCCTCTACCTCCAATTCGAGGAATTACCTTAATTCCTTAGCGGGTACTAGAATCCACTTAGACTGCACAGAAGCCCAACTTTGGTTGGCCAACCTATGTACATCTAAGGGTAGGATCATAACCAATTGTTTCTCTAAACAATTTCTAATAATTTTAATTTTGCCCCAGAAACCTAATCAGTAGGCTTTGGCCTCCACTGTAAGGATCCAGTTAGGTCCAACCATTAACATGATCATACTTGGTGTATCTAACCAACGATTGATTAAGCCCAACTTTGGTTGGCTCACCTAACCACCATTAGAGAGATACTTTCAAATCATCATATGATGAGTGATAATTCCATTAGTCAACAAGCACCAGGCCTTTGGGTCTGCAATGATTATTGAGTTAATGGACTCATTATCAAACACCTTAATGGGAGGCTATGACTCAGTTATCTCCATAACTTTATCATTTTAAGGACCTAATAATTTTAGAAGATTTAAATAATATAGAGGATGAGGTCAGATGAACCAGCTTATCATGATCCTCCCACTGGCTTCACCAAGTCAGCTTAAGGGAGACCATTAAAAGGGCTGGTCTAGGAGCACCTAAATCAGTCACACTGATTTACCTAGCTGACATGGGTCAGCTCGAATAGTCAAGTGATCCGATCAAAACATAATTTCACCAAGAGGCCAGGTAAGTTCGATCAGTGGGAGGGTCTGCCAAAGCTTGCCTTAGACACCATCAGAAATGGCCAGGTAAGCGGGCTCCCAATTAAAAACCACCGGTCTGGTTTACCTTAGACACCAACTGGTTTAATTAGTTTCGATTAGATCAATCTAACAGTTCATGCTAGACCACTTAGCCAAGAATCAAGTCCATTTGGTTCTCGTTAAAGACATGGACTTGACCAACTACAACTATTGTAATTGATCTAGAGAATCCTTGACCTAATCTAAGACAACAATTGATTAGATTTAGTCAATTCTCTAATTAAGTCCATCTTCAATCTAACCATAGGTCTAACCCAATTAATGGACCTAATTCCCACTAACCCATTAACCCAATGTGTTATGGTTTATGTCTTAGGTTCTTCATTTCACAATCCTAGAACCTAATCAAATAACTTTTTAATTCTTAATTAAAGTTTTGGGCTAAGGGTTGGGTTTGGCTTTTCAAAAAATAATTTTCATATTTGTAAAATAATTTTACAATATGATTCTACCAACCATATTGCATGTTTGATTCATAATCAAGATGCAAGTGAAATAAACATGAAACTACTTTAGATCTAATCTAAACAGGTTCATGTAATTGAAACAATTTCAACTTTAAACAATTTCTTTGCACAAAAATTATTAATAAAGAGATTTTATTTTAGATTTAAATATCTTTAAATTTAATAAATTATAAATTTAATCTAGATCATATCTAACAAATTTATGATTAAAGATAGATCTACACAAACTAGGACAACCTTTGCACTGTAAGGGGTAAACCTTACAGCAGGACAACCTTGCAGTTTGTGATTGATCTAAAATTTTAATTTTAGATTTAATAATCAGATTATAAATTAGATTTAATCTAAAAAATAATCTAAGCATGTATAAATAATCATGTAATAAATAACCTAGGCTCTGATACCAATTGTAGGAACCAGATCTAGGGTTTCAGGGTTAGATCTTGAAACTTTTTCAAGATCATACAGCGGAAGACTAAAATAAATCAAAATTATTTTCTAAAATTAGAGAATCCCTAGATCTAAGATCCTATTACATGATTATTACATAACATTAAATCAGAAATTAAAATATATAAATATAGCATGAACTACATGTTGATCATATCAACATGTTTCTATACTACATCTAATGTATGTATTAAACAATAGATCAATCTATTACCTTGCAAGTTAGATGTTCTAACCTCACTGATCAGGCTTGAGGATGATGTTGCAAGCCGCACACGCGTCCGGCCTCTAGGAGTCGTCCACATGAGCCCACGAATCTCGATCAGAAGTCCTGCTTCAGGAAATCAGCACAGTATGCTAGTACTGCGTTGATCCTTCTTTGATGGTTGATCAGGTGCCTCCTTCTTCTTGATTTGGACTCATCCAAAGATGGAAAGTAGAAGGAGGAGTTTTAAATCTGAGACACTCTCAGGAAACTCAAGATGGAGGGAGGAAAGATATGAAAACAAATAACCCTAGAAGAAGACCCTCTTCTTCTTCTCATTTTTCTCTCCCTAACTTGTGTCTATTATATCTCCATGACCCAAAGGTCTTTCTCTCTGATTTTTGGATGGCCCAAATAACTATCAAATCTCTATCTTCTCCAAAACTTTCATGAAAAAACTCATTTTATATTGAGAGATATGATAGAGTCCTTGTCTAGGTCAAATACCTAGTCAAGGCTTATCCAAACATGGCAAGTTAAGGGGTGCCCAACTCTTGAGCACCTCCTCCTTATTTTCATGCATGGATTATCAGAAAAGGATGCACAATATGTACCCTAAAATCCACAAAAATTCCAAAAAAAAATTGGATAAATTCGGTGCAAAATTGAAAGAGTTTTGGATTTCTAAAACTCTATCTCATAGAATTCGAAATCCAAACTTATTCCTTTTTTATTTGATCCAAACCACCTTCCATGTAAGAAAGAAGAGAGGAGACCTTTTGTGAATGTGGGAGAGACCTGGGAGAGGGTTTTTGTTGCACAAAATAAGAGGAGATTGGCGTTGAATGAGAGAGAGGGCGTGGGGAAGGCTTATGTGGTGCAAGGTGGAATCCTAGTCTTACTAGGATTCTATCTTATGACTTATTTTAATTTGGTTTCTCAAACCAAATCAAACCAAAATTAGATCAACCTAATTAAAATAGGTCTTAACTCAATTAAGAACCTAATTTAATTAGATTAAATTAGATTTAAATCTGATTTAATTTTTTAATCAAATTAGAAATTAGATTGACCCAAGTCCTAGTTGAACTATGACTAGTTTTTTCTTGCACTTGGATTATCCAATAAACCAATTAGACTTGATCCAATCAAGCCCAAACTAAATTTAATTAAATCATATTTAATTAGACTTAATCTCAGCCCATTGGCTTAATCAAATTAAGCCAATTAGCAATTGAATTGCTAATCGATCCTCCTGCAACACTTGCACTGGGTTAAATGTCAATCGTATTGATTATTTAACCCTAGAATGATTTTTAATCGTTGATCAATCATTCGATCGGATCATGAACTCTAATGTGTGTGACCTCATTGGTTCGAACCTAAGCCGATAGCACAGGAACAAATTCTTGTACCAATCGAAGTGACCATCTAGCAATGGTACCCGACGATCGGATAGGTCGAATGTGTAGAACAACATCCTTAGAACCCATGCGGATATAGTTTTCATATAATTCATCCCTTGACCAAAATGATCATAGAACACCCCAAAGTTCCACTGTCAACTCTGATCAGGTTGTCCACATTGTATTTCAAAATATCAAATCCATCTGATGGATTACCCTGGCCAAGGTTTTGCTAAATTGAAATACAGCGACTCATTCTTCTCCAACTCTTGGACTGGTCAATTCCATCTCGATCACACTCTGACTTCGCAAGTACTTGACTGTGCCCAGAAGCCTTCCATCCCTAAATTAGAAATTTAGTTAGTTCAGTACCAAAGCACAGTGAGTTGCTTGCAAGTCACTGAGACGATCTCAGGGCTAAGGGACACTTATACCTATATCCCATCAGAGACATTCTCAATAGCAGAATGCTCTGGAGTTGGTCACGTTCAATGATGATGTATCCTTACATCTCACCTGTATGCCATACCAGTGTCTCCACACTCTTTGGTTAAGAGGACAACCAACCCATATGGCCTACAGCGACCTATGCTCGATAGAAGCTGTCGTCCTTATTAACAGCCTATCATTTGGTCGTGAACAGTTTTAAGGACTAATCAATAAATCCTCTCTTTATCGAATCTAAATAGTCCTAAGGACTTCATCATAACAACGGAGTTCATTAGAAGATGAAAGCTTATGATGAAAATACCAAATATATTTTATTTATTAACAAATCAATTACAATACTTGGTTGCTCAACCGTTAACAGCTTGACGATTGGCTTTTTGGGACATATTTTCCAACAATTCCTTCCTTTGTTTGTTTGATTTGGAATCCAAAGAAGAATGTAAGTTCTCTCATCATGCTCATCTCGAACTCCCCCTACATGAGCTTTGCAAAATCTTGACAAAGAGTTTCATTAGTAGACCCAAAAATAATATCATCAATATATATTTGTATAACTAATATATCATCTTGATTTCTTTTAATGAAAAGGGTTGTGTCTATATTTTCTCTTAAAAAATTATTATTAAGTAAAAATTTGCTTAGCCTTTCATACCAAGCCCTGGGTGTTTGTTTTAAACCATATAAAGCTTTATTTAGCTTAAAAATATGATTAGAAAAAGCATGATTTTCAAAATCTGAGGGTTGTTCTACATAAACTTTTTCAGTAATATATCCATTTAGAAAAGCACTTTTGACATCCATTTGAAATAACTTAAAATTCATAAAGCAAGCATATGCAAGTAGAAGTCTAATTGCTTCTAATCTAGCAACAGGTGCAAAGGTCTCATCAAAATCAATTCCTTCTTCTTGATTATAATCTTTTACAATCAATCTTGCTTTATTTCTTATTACATTTCCATATTCATCCAATTTATTTCTATATACCCATTTTGTGTCAATTATTGAATAATTTTTAGGTCTTGATACTAAAGTCTATACATTATTTCTTTCAAATTGATTAAGTTCTTCTTACAGTGCATTAATCCAATTATAATCTTTTTCAGCTTCGTCTATGGTTTTAGGTTCAAGATGAGAGATAAAAGCAAAATGATTGAATGCATCTCTAAGTGAGGAACGAGTTCTTACACCATGTGTAGGATCACCAATGATTAGTGTTGGTGCAAAAATCTGCTTGCACCGGAGAAGCTGGAGTCGAGGAAGTCGTGGTCGCCGTCGGGACCTGCAAAGGAAGTCTAAATCGGAGGTGGGGTTGCTCCGGCAAGACCCTCCGACGCTCAAGTCAGTTCTCTGCCTCAACAAGAATGGAGTGCTCGAATGGAGAATTTAGCAAAGTTTTTAGATGAAAGATGAGAGCTTATGGAATAACGTATCTGGGGTTTCCCCTTTATAGGCGGAGGGGGCAGTAGCCTGATAGCGACATCTGTAACCGTCTGGCAGTGGACTGCCCAGGGTCAGGCGGAGTTTGTTGCAGAGAGTAGTGGGGTGGACCCGTGGCTATCATTGGGGTGTGCCACGTGGGGCTGCCGCGGGAAGTGGAGCGGCGTCCGTTGTCGCGACTCGCCAGTGGATGGAAGAATCGTGCGGTAACCATCTTAGAAAGTGGAGCGGGGTTGTGGCCGTTATTGTGGCTTGCCAAGGAGTGATGGAGCTACGCAAAATCTATCGCAGGGAGTGGAGCAGTGCTGTGATCATTACTGCGGCTTGTCAGGGAGTGATGGAGCTGTGCGGAATCTACCGCAGGAAGTGGAGCAGTGCTGTGATCGTTACTGCGGCTTGTCAGGGAGTGATGGAGCTGCGTGGAATCTGCCGCAGGAAGTGGAGCGGGATCATGGCGGTTGCGGCATCGTGCTTGTGAATGTGGATCCGTCGGCCAAATTCGGCACCGATTAGAGCCGACGACGGAGTCCGACTCCCGTAGGAGTCTGGGCGGAGTCCTCCTGCAATTAAAGTCAGGTGCAGAGTCCGACTCCAATAGGAGCCCGGACGGATCTTACCGACGGTTGTCGTTGGCAACGAAGTCCGGCTCCCGTAGGAGTCCGGACGGAGTCCCCCTTGAGGTCGGAGTCGTGGGCGGAGCCCGGCTCCCGCAGGAGTCTGGGTGGAGCCCTCCTGGAGTTGATGTTGTGATCAGAGCCCGGTTCTCGTAGGAGTCCGGGCGGAGTCCTCCTGCAATTAAAGTCAGGTGCAGAGTCCGGCTCCCATAGGAGCCCTGACGGATCTTACCGGCGGTTGACGTCGGCGACGAAGCCCGGCTCCCGTAGGAGTCCAGGCGGAGTCCCCCTTGAGGTTGGAGTCCTGGGCGGAGCCCGGCTCCCGTAGGAGTCCGGGCGGAGCCCTCCTGGAGTTGATGTTGCGATCGGAGCCCGGTTCCCATAGGAGTCCGGGCGGAGTCCTCCTGTAATTAAAGTCAGGTGCGGAGTCCGGCTCCCGTAGGAGCCCGGACGGATCTTACCGACGGTTGACGTCGACGATGAAGCCCGGCTCCCGTAGGAGTCCGGGCGGAGTCCCCCTTGAGGTTGGAGTCATGGGCGGAGCCCGGCTCCCATAGGAGTCCGGGCGGAGCCCTCCTGGAGTTGATGTTGCAATCGGAGCCCGGTTCCCGTAGGAGTCCGGGCGGAGTCCTCCTGCAATTAAAGTCAGGTGCAGAGTTTGGCTCCCATAGGAGCCCGGACGGATCTTATCGGCGGTTGTCATTGGCGACGAAGTTCGACTCCCGTAGGAGTCCGGACGGAGTCCCCCTTGAGGTCGGAGTCGTGGGCAGAGCCCGGCTCCCGTAGGAGTCCGGGCGGAGCCCTCCTGGAGTTGATGTTGCGATCGGAGCCCAGTTCCCGTAGGAGTCCGGGCGGAGTCCTCCTGCAATTAAAGTCAGGTGCGAAGTCCGGCTCCCGTAGGAGCCCGGACGGATCTTACCGACGGTTGACGTCGGCGATGAAGCCCGGCTCCCGTAGGAGTCCGGGCGGAGTCCCCCTTGAGTTCGAGTCGTGGGCGGAGCCCGGCTCCCATAGGAGTCCGGGCGGAGCCCTCCTGGTGTTGATTCTGCTGAGAACTTCGGCTGTGGGTATTTTATACCCAACACCAGTCCCCCTACTTTCGAGTTTGAATTTCGAACGAAGGAAGTACAGAGAGATGGGCACAGCCGAAACTGTCCCCTCAATCCTGCGCACTGCCGCCCACAGATATTTTGGCATTAAATATGCGCGTGCCGGAGTCTTTTTGGATCGGGGCGATACGAAGGGACCCTTCAAAATTCTCACCGGTACACTGGCCCAGGTATGTAGGAGTCCGGGCTCCGCCCACGACTCCAACCTCAAGGGGGACTCTACCCGGACTCCTACGGAAGCCGGGCTTCATCGCCGACGTCAACCGTCGGGCTCCTACGGGAGCCGGACTCCGCACCTGACTTTAATTGCAGGAGGACTCCGCCCGGACTCCTACAGGAACCAGGCTCCGATCACAACATCAACTCCAGGAGGGCTCCGCCCGGACTCCTACGGGAGTCGGGCTCCACCCACGACTCCAACCTCAAGGGGGACTCCGCCCGGACTCCTACGGGAGCCGAGCTTCGTCGCCGACGTCAACCGTCGGTAAGATCCGTCCGGGCTCCTACGGGAGCCGGACTCCGCACCTAACTTTAATTGCAGGAGGACTCCGCCCGGACTCCTACGGGAATCGAGCTCTGATCGCAACATCAACTCCAGGAGGGCTCCGCCCGGACTCCTACGGGAGCCGGGCTCCGCCCATGACTCCAACCTCAAGGGGGACTCCGCCAGGACTCCTACGGGAGCCGGGATTCATCGCCAACATCAACCGCCGGTAAGATCCGTCCGGGCTCCTACGGCAGCCGGACTCCGCACTTGACTTTAATTGCAGGAGGACTCCGCCCAGACTCCTACGGGAATCGGGCTCCGATCGCAACATCAACTCCAGGAGGGCTCCGCCCGGACTCCTACGGGAGCCAAGCTCCGCCCACGACTCCAACCTCAAGGGGGACTCCGCCCGGACTCCTACGGGAATCGGGCTCCGATCGCAACATCAACTCCAGGAGGGCTCCGCCCGGACTCCTACGGGAGTCGGGCTCCGCCCACGACTCCAACATCAAGGGGAACTCCGCCCGGACTCCTACGGGAGCCGGGCTTCGTCACCAACATCAATCGTCGGTAAGATCCGTCCGGGCTCCTACGGGAGCCGGACTCCGCACCTGACTTTAATTGCAGGAGGACTCCGCCCGGACTCCTACGGGAACCGGGCTCCGATCGCAACATCAACTCCAGGAGGGCTCCGTCCGGACTCCTACGGAAGCCGGGCTCCGCCCACGACTCCAACCTCAAGGGGGACTCCGCCCGGACTCCTACGAAAGCCGGACTTCATCGCCGACGTCAACCGCCGGGCTCCTACGGGAGCCAGACTCCGCACCTGACTTTAATTGCAGGAGGACTCCGCCCGGACTCCTACGGGAATCGGGCTCCGATCGCAACTTCAACTCCAGGAGGGCTCCACCCGGACTCCTACGGGAGTCGGGCTCCGCCCACGACTCCAACCTCAAGGAGACTCCGCCCGGACTCCTATGGGAGTCGGGCTTCATCGCCGACGTCAACCACCGATAAGATCCGTCCGGGCTCCTACGGGAGCCGGACTCCGCACCTGACTTTAATTGCAGGAGGACTCCGCCCGGACTCCTACAGGAACCAGGCTCCGATCGCAACATCAACTCCAGGAGGGCTCCGCCCGGACTCCTACGGGAGTCGGGCTCCACCCACGACTCCAACCTCAAGGGGGACTCTGCCCGGACTTTTACGGGAGTTAGGCTTCATCGCCGATGTCAACCGCCGGTAAGATCCGTCCGGGCTCCTACGGGAGCCGGACTCCGCACCTGACTTTAATTGCAGGAGGACTCCGCCCGGACTCCTACGGGAACCGGGCTCTGATCACAACATCAACTCCAGGAGGGCTCCGCCCGGACTCCTGCGAGAGCCGGGCTCCGCCCACGACTCCGACCTCAAGGGGACTCCGTCCGGACTCCTACGGGAGTCGGACTTCGTCGCCAACGACAACCGTCGGTAAGATCCGTCCGGGCTCCTACGGGAGCCGGACTCCGCACCTGACTTTAATTACAGGAGGACTCCGCCCGGACTCCTACGGGAGCCGGACTCCATCGTCGGCTCCAACCGGTGCGGAACTTCGGTCGACGGATCCGCATTCACAAGTGCGACGCCGCAACCGCCATGATCCCGCTCCACTTCCTGCGGCAGATTTCGCGCAGCTCCATCACTCCCTGACAAGTCACAGTAACGATCACAGCACTGCTCCACTTTCTGCGGCAGATTCCGCGCAGCTCCATCACTCCCTGACAAGCCGCAGTAACGATCACAGCACTGCTCCACTTCCTGCGGCAGATTTCACGCAGCTCCATCACTCCCTGACAAGCCGCAGTAACGATCACAGCACTACTCTACTCCCTGTGACAGATTCCGCGCAGCTCCATCACTCCCTGGCAAGCCACGATAACGGCCACAACCCCGCTCCACTTCCTGAGACGGTTACCGCGCGATTCTTCCATCCACTGGCGAGTCGCGACAACGGACGTCGCTCCACTTCCCGCGGCAAGCCCCACGTGGCACACCCCGATGATAGCCACGGGTCCACCCCACTACTCTCTGCAACAAACTCCGCCTGACCCTGCGCAGTCCGCTGCCAGACGGTTACAGATGTCGATATCAGGCTACCGCCCCCTCCGCCTATAAAGGGGAAACCCCAGATACGTTATTCCATAAGCTCTCATCTTTCATCTAAAAACTCTGCTAAATTCTCCGTTCGAGCACTCCATTCTTGTTGAGGCAGAGAACTGACTTGAGCATCGGAGGGTCTTGCCGGAGCAATCCCACCTCCGGTTTAGACTTCCTTTGCAGGTCCCGACGGCGACCACGACTTCCTCGACTCCAGCTTCTCCGGCGCAAGCGGATTTTTGCACCAACAATTAGTTCTTTGGGATAATTGTGATCATACCTCCATTCTTTGGATAGATCATTTGTACCTTGAGGTTGTTCTTGTTGTTCTTGTTGTCTTCATGTTCTTCATCATCTTGAATAGTTGAATCTTTTAGAGTAATCTCCTTCATCCCTTCTATAAGAGGATCTGCATCATCATTACCTTCTTCCTTAAAGAAAGATCGTTAGTTTCATCAAAGACAACATGTATTGACTCCTCTACTACTAAGGATCTTTTGTTGAAAACTCTAAAGGCTTTACTAGAAGAGGAGTAACCAAGAAAAATCGCTTCATCGGATTTTGCATCAAATTTTTTTAATCTTTCTTTACCATTGTTTAACACAAAACATCGACAACCAAAAACATGAAAATATGCAATGTTTGATTTTCTTCCTTTCCAAAGCTCATAGGGAGTTTTCTTTAAAATTTATCTAATTAAAGCACAGTTTAATATGTAACATGCCGTGTTAATTGCTTCCAACCAAAAGTATCCTGGAAGGTTGCTTTCACATAGCATGGTACGGGCCATTTCTTCAAGAGTTCTATTTTTTCTTTCTACTACCCCATTTTGTTGGGATGTCCTAGGTGCTGAAAAGTTGTGGCCAATTCCTTTTTCATCACAAAACTTTTCAAAATCTTGATTTTCAAATTTGGTTCCATGATCACTTCAAATATTTTGAATTGAAAAACCTTTTTCATTTGTGACTTTTTGATAAAATTTAGAGAAAACATGAAAAGTTTCATCCTTATGTGCCAAAAAAAAGATCCATATAAAATGAGAGAAATCATCAATAATTATAAAATCATATCATTTTTCACCTAGACTAGTAGTTCTAGTAGGTCCAAATAAATCCATGTGCAATAGTTCTAATGGCCTAGAAGTTGAAACAACATTTTTAGATTTGAATGAAACTCTTGTTTGTTTACCTAGTTGGCATGCATCACAAATTCTATCATTTTCAAAGTTCAATTTGGGTAAACCGATAACCAATTCCTTCTTATTGAGTTTTGAAAGTGAATGTATGCTAATATGTGCAAGCCTACGATGCCAAAGCCAACTAGTCTCATTAATCTTGGCGTTTAAGGCTACTAGGCATTGCATGTTTATTTTGGATAGATCATTCAAATCTACCATATAAACATTACCATGTCTATGCCCAACAAATTTAATGCCTTCATTAATAGGACTAGTTACTATGCAAATAGAAGATTCAAAAATAACTTTGTATCCTTTATCACAAAATTGACTAATGCTTAATAAATTATGTTTTAAATTATCTACTAATAAAATATTTTCAATATACTTGGAGGGAGTGATATCAATGTTACCTATACCGATGATCTTTCTTTTGCCATTGTCTCCAAAGGTGACCATCCCTCCATTCTTAGCATCAAGTGTGATGAATTAGGATTCATCACCAGTCATGTGTCTCGAGCATCCGCTATCAAAATACCATTTTCGGTTTGCTCCTTGGGATGCTAGATACATCTGCAGGCAAAAATTAAGTTTTTACTTTAGATATCCAAGCTTTCTTGGGTCCTTTTTGGTTAGTCACAATGGTTTCTTTTGGAATCCATATTTTCTTTACATTGGAATTTATAGATTTGTTAGAGAAACAAGTGTATGACTTGTGTCCTACTCTACCACATTTGAAGCAACTAATGTTTGAAAACTTATTGCTTGAAGAGTTTACATAGATATTTTTTAAAAATTTTTATTTCTTTAAGGGGTTGTAGCCAAGATCAGCTTTATCATAAACGGCCTTTTGATTTTCAAGTATCATATTAAGTTTATTCGAACTTAAGGTAAATTTTTTAACCATTGATTTTAGCTTGGCAATCTCATCTTTTAAGTTCAGATTTTTTTGAGACAGGATTATTTTTCATTAGAAATACTCTCATTTTGTTTTAGTAAGTATTGATTCTTTAATTTTAACTCTTTGTTCTTTACCCCTAGCTTTTTTAATTTATCAATTAAATCATAAAAGGCTTCATGAAGTTCTTCAAAGGTAAAGTCAATAGGAGTTTCAGAATTTACCTCATTTTCATGTGTCATAAGACACAAGTTGGCTTGTTCATTTGAGTCTTCTTCTTCGGAGCTTGACTCATCACTTTCACTCTATGTAGCCATCATGGCCTTCTTCTTGTACTTTTTGGGACCCTTCTTCAGTTGTGGGCATTCAGACTTAAAGTGTCCCGATTTTTTGCATTCATAGCAAATAAGGAGTTGCTTTTTATCTTTCTCTTTGCTGTGTTCCCCTTTTATGGGTGGCCTCTTCCTCATCCATTGTTTCTTTTTCCTCAAAAACTTCTTAAACCTTCTAGTAATGAGAGCCATTTTTTCATCCTGCTCTTCATTTTTCGTATCATCAGTTTCTTCATCAAGTTGAGCTGTGGATTTGAGGGTGATTGCCCTCTTCTTTTTGACTTCTTCTTCTTGATGTTGTTTCATGCTCAGCTCATGTGTCATCAGTGATCCTAGAAGCTCTTCCAAGGATAGGATGTTCAGATCTTTGGCTTCTTGGATAGCGGTCACTTTGGCTTCCCAAGTTCTTGGTAAGGACCTAAGAATCTTTCTCACGAGATCACTGTTAGAATAAGACTTACCAAGACTTTTTAGACCATTTATAATATCAGTAAAATAAGTAAACATTTCAATTATAGATTCATCATGCTCCATTTTAAAAAGTTCATATTTATGCACGAGCATGTTAATTTTGGATTCCTTCACTTGATTAGTTCCTTCAAGAGTTACTTCTAATCTATCCCATATTTTCTTAGCAAACATGTATGTTAAAATTCGATTGAATTCATTAGCATCTAGAGCACAATACAAAATATTCATGGCTTTAGCATTTAGTTGAGCTATTTTCTTATCAACCTCATCCCATTCTTTTTCGGATTTGGTTGATTCCATACCATCAATTAATTTAGTGAGTGTGCGTGGTCTGTTTACTATGATACTCTACATATCATAATCAAGTGCTTGAATAAAGATTTTCATTCAAGCTTTCCAATAGATATAGTTTGACCCATTGAGAAGTGGAGGTCGGTTTGTAGACTGCCCCTCGGCCAGAGAAGTGCCAACTTGAGTTGCCATTGATCTTTAGCTCTTTGATGGTTAAATCAAAGTAGGACTAGAGCACCGAGCTCTGATACCACTTGTTGTCCAGCTATGCAACCCAAGAGGGAGAGTGAATTGGGTTTTTAAAAATAATTTAAACTTAACTTACAACTATGAAGATTATTTAACAATGAGCAAGATAAGTATGGAGAGTGTAATTTATGTAAGGTGTAGAAGTTGGATGTAAGAATGCAAGAGAATAAAGAAATTTAAAAAGAGAGCAAGTAAGCACAACACAAACAAGAAGATTTATAGTGGTTCGGTGCCGACCTTGCACCTACATCTACTCCCCAAGCTCCTACTTAGAAATTTAAATCCACTAAACTGTATTCAACCCAAATACAATGTCGGAACCTTCGACTCTAGCTATCCCAAGCTAGAATACTTATTTTTTGGATACAAACCAACCCAATATATTTTGATTCAAGGTTTGGATCAACCTTTCCACATTTTGGATTCCTTCCAAAATAAAATAAATAACTCAAAAATAGAGTATAGGAGTTAATCACATAAAAGTACAGATGTAGCTCCTTTAATGAGCAACTAATACTTTAAATATACTTTACACAATTAGAAGAAAGCTCTTTCTAATTTTTCAAGGTGGTTAGAGACTTGAATGAGCTCTTGAAGAGTTGGTGAACTTGAAATAAAAGCTTCTTGAACTTTTTAAGTGGGCTCTTGCTTAGGATTGAAATGAGTGCTTGAAGAACCTTTTTCAAAATCTCTTTCTTATCTTTGATTCTCTCTTTTAAGTGCCTTTTATAACTTCAAATAATGGTGGAGAGTAATCTGGGCTGAAATAGCACCGTTAGAGCATATTAAATGCAATCAAAATGGGTTAAAAACTAGCTGTTACAAAATTTTCCGTCACAGGGGTTGACTCATAGGGTCGACTCATGCTCATAGGTCGACTCATGGGGTCGACCTCTATGGAAAAGAGCAAAAAATGACTGTTCTGTAATTTTGGCCTGTAGAGCAGTAGAGGTCGACTCATAGGGTCGACTCATGCCAAGGGGTCAACTCATGGGGTCGACTCACAGAGTGTGCCAGCCAAAAATTTTGCATGTCGTTCAGCCCTTTTAGCCATGAGTCGACTCATGGGGTCGACTCAAAAATATAAACCTAATTTTCTTTCAAAATATACTTCCAAAAATGTTGAAATTACCTCCAATAGATTACACATCTTTTGTTCTTGCTCTTGAGGCTTCCAAATCAGGTCTGATAAAATTATGATTTTGCCTCTGAAATACAATAAATCTTTTTTCAAGTCAAAATCATTAGTATCCCCTCAAATGCTTTGTAATCATCAAAATCAATTCAAGGAGCAACACTCGGCCAAGGTATACTGCATCTTATGCATATGGAAGTTCATGATGAACTGACCATATGCATCGGACAAGGACTGAAGGATCACATCAATCTGAAAATCCTTGTCTAAGATGATATCGAGCTTCTCAAGCTCTTCAAGGTCCTTGATCATTGTCAAACAATGATCTTGGACTGACTGTCCATCACGCATCTTGGCCTTAAAAAGTCTTTGACAGACTTGATACTGGCCGCGCGACTCTGTTCACCAAACAACTTTTACAGGTGAGCCAACATTTGGCGGGTAGTCATAATATTTTTATGCTGGTACTGCAAGTCATCAGACATTGCACCCAACATGTAGTACCTTGCTTCGTTATCATCATCCATCTACTTTTCCAGAGACGCTCTCTGTTCAGCAGTCGGACATGCTGGTATGGCAGGTAGGTCCTGGTCCAAGACATCAGTTAATTTTTCAAAACCTAGAATAATTCTATAGTTCCTTAACCAGTCCTTGAAATTTGGTCCAGTCAGTCTATGGGTGTCTAGAATTTTGGTCAGGGGATTTGAGGCAGACATGTTTCCTGTAAAAAGTCAAAAGTTTCTAGTTAGATTTTATAATCAGACTCAACCAATTTGTTTAGAGTTTTTATTTTTTAAATAAATTAGGCTCTCACTATTTTCTCAGATCCCTATACTCCTTTGGTAGAGAAGTAAAAATCTCCATGATCAGTGATTTCTAGTGGGTGGTGCGGTCTCACCGACTGGCTCATCACCTCACCTAATAGTTATTGGTGATGGGTCAACCAATGAGTGGACAACTCTTGTCCAATGATTCTCTAATCATGGTGCACCCAAAACTTGGTCTCTAATTCATGAAGCTCACCGTGTCCGGGATATTGCTCCAATCCTTAGTTAAGTCAAACCCACCATTTGCACGAACTAGATTCCTGATTGGGTTCCTCACCATATCCGAAATATTGAGCCCAACCCATCCTCTAATCCGTAGCATCCAATGCCTAATGGATCTTTCTGGTGCAACTGAGCTACTGTAACCAGTCGAGAACAATCAACCCCAGGAAGGGCCCGCACATCCACAATGGTGGAAGACCTAGACTTAATATTTTCTTAGGGAGATTTAATTTAGGTCTCATTAAACTTGACTTGACATAGTCATAACAATTATGACTAACCTAGTGGCATGGGTTAGCTCGAATTGTTAGCCACCTTTAATCAAAACTGAGTCGACACATATGACCAGATAAGTGAGATCGGTGGAAGGGATATGCCATTAACCCGACAAGAATGCATTCGAATTGAGTAGCTCCCAATTAAAAACCAGTCGGTCGCATCTGCCCAACTTATCTTAGACACCAAATTGTCGAACCAGGACTAATTGGGTTAGCCTACAATCCAGGCTCTAACCTCTGAGCCAAATTAGGTCTTAACTTGATCGCGTCACATCTAAATGTGATTCGACCTTGATCCAGACTTAATCCTATTAGGTTGGTCAATTATTAGCTTTCATGGTCTCACCTAACTAACTCTTGATTTGGTTTGATCAGCCGCTAGACCTAATTGAGCTACCTAAGCTCGAACCCAATTTTATGAAAATATCTTAGATCTCAAATTTTTAATTTTAGACCTAATTGAATTTTATAAGCTTAATTCATTAATTAAGTTTGGATTCATAAATAAAGCATGTAAAATAAATCTTAGGGTTTCAGGATCTAGGGTTTTGCAGAAAAGTAAGTTTTGATTTTTGATTAAGGATGAACGTGCGGCAGCCCTACACATCATATGAACACCCCATTGAATGGGAAGAGAGGGTCTTAAAATCCTACTTTATTTTTATGACCGGACGACCATGAGGAATACCTTAATCAAAAATATAAATTTAACTACAAAACTAGTTAGATCTAAATTAACATATCACATATACAATTTAAGATCTAACTAATACATGCTTTGCATACATCTCATATATCAAAAATTAATTTAATTAACATGCTTTCATATCTAATACATCACATATAATATCTAAAAAATAAGATTTAAATTGAACTATTCAAAATTAAATCTATTCTAGACAAGTTATTTGAACAATTCTACAACTAGTCTAGGTATGCAACAGATCAATTTTATGTAAAAAAACTAAAATTTTATTTTCTATTTTTTGATCTAATTATAACATTATAATATCATAAAAATAGAAAATAAATTAGATTTAATTTATATTTTAATCTCATTAAAATATAAAACTTAAGACCATTCATGGATTCAACTAATCCTAGTCTAGTCATGCATCTTATGCATGTTAGTTCTTCTTAGATTTAATTTTAAATATTTTAATTTTAGATCTTATCATATCTGATGTGACATCTGAAATTATTAAATATTAGATAAATTAAAATTAAAATCAGATCTAAAATAGATCTGAATAGAGCCAACAACCTGCCTCTGATACCACTTGAAGGAGGAAAACCACTTTTCCTCGTAGGATCTTCCAGATTTCATCAAATCTGGTGCAGAATAATTTTTAAAAAAAAATTATCCTACATATTTTAGATCTAATTTTTTAGATTTAATTTTATTATCTGATATTTAAAATCTAAAATTAAATCTAAAACTATGATAAAAGAAGAAATACCTCAAGGGTAATCTGATTACCCTGTAGATGATCTCTGCATAGCCCGAGGTTCTGATATAGCCATGCAAGTGCCTGGCCTCTATCGGTATTTACTTAGGCAAGATCTGAAATATCTTCTCCTCATGAATCTATGCTCCAAAAATTAGATCTAAATCTGATTAGGAAGATCTTCAAAAGTCTTCCTGAAGTTGGAGCAGCAGCCTATCGAAGAAGTCCTGCAGCCTTCTGTTCCAAGCATCACCACACCTTGGATCTTTGCCAGATGAATGTCCAACTCTTTGGATGTGAAGAGGGGAGGAAGGAGAGCAGGGAGGACATGGAGAAGATGGGAGGAGGCAGCAACTATTGGGTTTTGTGTATAAAACAATTTCTTCCATGAAACCCTAAGCGCAGCAGGGTTTATATAGACCATGTATGCTGCGCAGTGCCACATCATTCAACCAATCAAAAAATTCTAATAAATTTTGAAAAAATTTTGATTGGTGGAGTGATGTCATTTGATTACATCAGATAAGAATCCCATCCTCTCTCTTAAGTTGGCACCAACATTGGATAAGCTCAATCAAGGTGGCGCCAAAGAGTCCATGTTTATCAGGACTCTTTGGTTCTTATCCATTTGGGGCGCCCACTTAAATCCAATTGGGCTCATTCCATAATCTGATTATGGCACCCAATTAAATTGGATTTTAGCATGTGGATACTCCATAAAAATCCTCCAATGAGCCCTCTTCAGTTTAAGACCTATATGTCAACTTTTGACAGATATCCTAAAATGAAATTGGCAGATGCTAGGAATTAGCAGGTGTTGTCTTAAATTTATCTCATGAATTAAGACAAGCCTTTTTTGAGCTGGACAAGCTTTATTTAGACTGAGAGAAACCTTTCAAAGGTTCTCTGGGTGAGTTAAATCATATTTGGCTCAGTAGAGACAGAAAAGATTACACGAGGAGAAAGTTAGGTTCAATCAAGTGCTAGCACGATTTTCTTGAACCTAATAGGATCTAATCCAAATCAATTGAGTTAGCCCAATTGATGACATCTAGACCCTAACCCTTATTTGTGTGACCCAGTTAGGTTTAATTCCATATGGTAATGAGATATGTCGTGATCTCATCATCAACATCATCGAAACTCCTTTTGATAGACCAGAACTCTTCTGATTCAGACAATTAGAATGATCGATTATCAATATCATTCTAATTGCTCTCAAAATCTATCAGTGATATCTAGCAGTATGTGGTGGCAACCCATCAGAATTGAAGATAAATCTCTTGGTGCAGCTACCTGTATGATTGAGTTCCTCTACATGAGTCCCAACTGAATTAGGGTTAAGGTGAACTCGTCAAACCCAACATCAGTCATATGAGTTAATCGATCGATCCGAGTCTGATGTGAAACCTTAATGGAAAACTCTTTTCCATTATTTCACTCTGCCATGGCCATGGGCTTAAGAACTCGATCTTTCAATTATCATAGGACTACTCCTCTCATTTACCGATATTGATAGATCCCATCTTGGTGCGACCTAGTTCCTACAATGAATATGCTACAGCCAACATACACCTCAGGATTCTGAATGGCTAGGAGACTGAGTTATGGTGTCGTCAATGTTGGAAAATGTGTCCTAAAAAGCCAATCATCAAGCTGTTGACGGTTGAGCAACCAAGTATTGTAATTGATTTGTTAATAAATAAAATATATATTTGGTATCTTCATCATAAGCTTTCATCTTCTAATGAACTCCGTTGTTATGATGAAGTCCTTAGGACTATTTAAGTTCGATAAAGAGAGGATTTATCGATTAGTCCTTAAAACTGTTCACGACAAATGATAAGCTGTTAATAAGGACGACAGCTTCTATCGAGCATAGGTCGCTATAGGCCATATGGGTTGGTTGTCCTCTTAACCAAGGAGTGTGGAGACACTGGTATGGCATACAGGTGAGATGTAAGGGTACATCATCATTGAACGTGACCAACTCCAAAGTATTCTGCTGTCGAAAATATCTCTGATGGGATATAGGTATAAGTGTCCCTTAGACTTGAGATCGCCTCAGTGACTTGCAAGCAACTCACTGTGCTTTGGTACTGGAATAACTGAATTTCTAATTCAGAGACGGAAGGCTTCTGGGCACAGTCAAGTACTTGTGAAGTCAGAGTGTGATCGAGATGAGATTGACCACTCCAAGAGTTGGAGAAGAATGAGTCGCTGTATTTCAATTTAGCAAAACCTTGGCCAGGGTAATCCATCAGATGGATTTGATATTTTGAAATACAATGTAGACAACCTGATCAGAGTTTACAGTTGAACTCTGGGGTATCCTATGATCATTTTGGTCAAGAGGATGAATTATATGAAAACTATATCCGCATGGGTTCTAAGGATGTTGTTCTACACATTCGACCTATCCGATCGTCGGGTACCATTGCTAGATGGTCACTTCGATTGGTACAGAAATTTATTTCTGTGCTACCGACTTAGGTTCGGACCTATGAGGTCACACACATTAGAGTTCATGATCCGATCGGATGGTTGATCAATGATTAAGAATCGTTCTAGGGTTAAATGATCAATACGATTGACATTTAACCCAGTGCAAGTATTGCAGGAGGATAGATTAGCAATTTGATTGCTAATTGGCTTAATTTGATTAAGCCAATGGATTGAGATTAAGTCTAATTAAATATGATTTAATTAGATTTATTTTGGGCTTGATTGGATCAAGTCCAATTGGTTTATTGGATAAGCCAAGTGCAAGGAAAAACTAGTACTAGTTCAACTAGGACTTGGGTCAATCTAATTTCTAATTTGATTAGAAAATTAAATCAGATTTAAATCTAATTTAATCTGATTAAATTAGATTCTTAATTGGGTTAAGACCTATTTTAATTAGGTTGATCTAATTTTGATTTGATTTAGTTTGAAAAACCAAATTAAGACAAGTCATAAGATAGAATCCTTGTAAGATTAGGATTCCACCTTGCGCCACATAAGCCTTCCCCACGCCCTCTCTCTCATTCAACGCCAATCTCCTCTTATTTTGTGTGACAAAAGCCCTCTCCCAGGTCTCTCCCACGTTCACAAAAGGTCTCCTCTCTTCTTTCTTACATGGAAGGCGGTTTGGATCAAATCAAAAAGGAATAAGTTTGGATTTTGAATTCTATGAGATAGAGTTTTAGAAATCCAAAACTCTTTCAATTTTGCACCGAATTTATTCAAATTTTTTTTTAGAATTTTCATGGCTTTTAGGGTACACATTGTGCACCCTTTGCTGATGATCCATGCACAAAAATATGGAGGAGGTGCTCAAGAGTTGGGCACCCCTTAACTTGCCATGTTTGGATAAGCCTTGACTAGGTATTTGACCTAGATAAGGACTCTATCATATCTCTCTGTATAAAATGAGTTTCTTCATAAAATTTTAGGAGAATATAGAGATTTGAGATACCTTTGTGCCATCCAAAATTAGAGAGAAAAACCTTTGCATCATGGAGATATAAAAGACACAAGTTAGGGTGTCTAGAGAGAAAAACGTGAAGAAGAAGAGGGTCTTCTTCTAGGGTTTTTTGTTTTCATATCTTTCCTCCCTCCATCTTGAGTTTCCTGAGAGTGTCTCAGATCTAAAACTTCTCTTTTTACTTTCCATATTTGGAAGAGTCCAAATCAAGAAGAAGGAGGCACCTGATCAACCATCAAAGAAGGATCAGCGCAGTACTAGCATACTGTGCTGATTTCCTGAAGCAGGACTTCTGATCGAGATTCGTGGGCTCGTGTGGATGACTCCTAGAGGTCGGATGCGTGTGCGGCTTGCAAGGTAACTTACAAGATAATAGATCTGATCTATTGTTTAATACATACATTAGATGTGGTATAGAAACATGTTGATATGATCAACATGTAGTTCATGCTATATTTATATATTTTAATTTCTGATTTAATGCTATGTAATAATCATGTAATAGGATCTTAGATCTAGAGTTTCTCTGATTTTAAAAATAAATTTTGATTTATTTTAGTCTTCCGCTGTATGATCTTGAAAAGATTTCAAGATCTAACCCTGAAACCCTAGATCTGGTTCCAACAATTGGTATCAGAGCCCAGGTTCTTTATTACATGATTATTTATATATGCTTAGATTATTTTTTAGATTATATCTAATTTATAATCTGATTATTAAATCTAAAATTAAAATTTTAGATCAATCACGAACTGCAAGGTTATCCTGCTGTAAGGTTTACCCCTTACAGTGCAAAGGTTGTCCTAGTTTGTGTAGATCTATCTTTAATCATAAATTTGTTAGATATGATCAAGATTAAATTTATAATTTATTAAATTTAAAAAGTGTTTAAATCTGAAATAAAATCTCTTTGTTAATAATTTTTGTGCAAAAAAATTGTTTAAAGTTGAAACTGTTTCAATTACATGAACCTGTTTAGATTAGATCTAAAGTAGTTTCATGTTTATTTACTTGTATCTTGATTATGAATCAAACATGTAATATGGTTGATAGAATCATATTATAAAATTATTTTATAAATATGAAAATTATTTTTTGAAAATCCGAACTCAACCCTCAGCCCAAAACTTAATTAAGAATTAAGAAGTTGTTTGATTAGGTTCTAGGATTGTGAATTGAAGAACCTAAGACACAAATCATAACACATTGGGTTAATGGGTTAGTGAGAATTAGGTCCATTAATTGGGTTAGACCTATGGTTAGATTAAAGATGGACTTAATTAGAGAATTGACTAAATCTAATTAATTATTATCTTAGATTAGGTCAAGGATTCTCTAGATCAATTACAACAATTGTAGTTGGTAAAGTCCATATCTTTAATGAGAACCAAATGGACTTGATTCTTGGCTAAGCAGTCTAGCACGAACTGTTAGGTTGGTCTAATCGAAACTAATTATACCAGTTGGTGTCTAAGGTAAACCAGACCGGTAGTTTTTAATTGGGAGCCCGCTTACCTGGCCATTTCTGATGGTGTCTAAGGCAAGCTTTGGCAGACCCTCCCATTGATCGAACTTACCTGACCTCTTGGTGAAATTATGCTTTGATCATATCACTTGACTATTCGAGCTGACCCATGTCAGCTAGGTAAATCAGTGTGACTGATTTAGGTGCTCCTAGACCAGCCCTTTTAATGGTCTCCCTTAAGCTGACTTGGTGAAGCCAGTGGGAGGATCATGATAAGCTGGTTCATCTGACCTCATCCTCTATATTATTTAAATCCTCTAAAATTATTAGGTCCTTAAAATGATAAAGTTATGGAGATAACTGAGTCATAGCCTCCCATTAAGGTGTTTGATAATGAGTCCATTAACTCAATAATCATTGCAGACCCAAAGGCCTGGTGCTTGTTGACTAATGGAATTATCACTCATCATATGACGACTTGGAAGTGTCTCTCTAATGTGGTTAGGTGAGCCAACCAAAGTTAGGATTAATCATTCGTTGGTTAGATACATCAAGTATGATCATGTTAATGGTTGAACCTAACCGGATCCTTACAGTGGAGGCCAAAGCCTACTGATTAGATTTTTGGGGCAAAATTAAAATTACTAGAAATTATTTAGAGAAATAATTGGTTATGAACCTACCCTTAGATGTACATGGGTTGGCCAACCAAAGTTGGGCTTGTGTGCAGTCTAAGTGGATTCTAGTACCTACTAAGGAATTAGGATAATTCCTCGAATTGGAGGTAGAGGCTACCAATTCGAATAAAATAGTGGGAGAAACCTTTTGATTAAAGTCCAAATATTTAGGTTTAATGAATCAATTACTAATTAGGTTATGGTTCTCCTTTGTGCAAATATGGCCACTTCCCTATTGCTCCGATCATTGTTGGATAATAATAAGTTGGTGGGATCCAACTTCGATAGCTGGTACCGAAAGTTGAAGATAGTCCTGGAGCATGAACGGATCCTATATGTGATAATGGATCCTGCACCTGAGGAGCCAGCTGTCAATGCACGTGGAACAGTCAGAGACACTTACCAGAAGTGGCTCAGTGACCGGACCACGGTGCGCTGTATCATGCTGGCTGCCATGAGCGACGAGTTCAGTCGCAGATTTGAGACGGCTCAGCCAAAGG
Organism: Elaeis guineensis; assembly: GCF_000442705.2. Taxonomy (NCBI): domain Eukaryota; kingdom Viridiplantae; phylum Streptophyta; class Magnoliopsida; order Arecales; family Arecaceae; genus Elaeis; species Elaeis guineensis. The sequence continues at coordinate 83,900,931 of NC_026000.2, forward strand.
ACATGCTTCAAGTGTTGGAGGATGCCTTTGGCACACCCGATGACGTAGAGAGGTACAAGACTAGTTGTGCCATCTTCAACGCTAAAATGCGGGATGGTGCCTCAGTCACTGATCATGTATTGTACATGATCGAGCTGATGGAACGATTGAGCAAGCTCGAATTTTCCTTGCATGAGTAGCTTGGGAAAGATGCAATACTGAACTCGTTGCCCAAGTCTTATCTCCCATTCCTCACTCATTATAGAATGACAAAGTCTGAAGTAAACTACCATGGGTTACTTAGGTTGCTTCAGAACTTTGAGAAGGATCACCTACTCCTCAAGGAGTCGGTGAACTCAGTGGGAGGTTTGTCTTCTGGTTCTCGACCCTTTGAGAAAGGGAAGAAGAATAAGAAGAAGACAGTGAAGAAGATGGAAGTTCAGGCTGGGATATCAGTGCAGAGCCAGACCAAAAGATCAAGCTTGATAAGAGTCTATTCTACTGGCAAGCACCCTAGATTAGATAGTGTGTCAGATATCTACTTATGGCATTGGAGGCTAGGTCATATAAACAAGAACAGAATAAATAGGTTGACTCAAGAGGGAATCCTCGAAGTCAGTGATTGTGAATCACTTCCAACCTGTGAGTCCTATCTTCTTGGTAAAATGACCAAGTCACCTTTTACTGAAAAAGGTGAGAGAGCTACTGAGCTCTTGGGCCTAGTACATACTGATGTATGCGGGCCCATGAGCACCAGTGCTAGAGGTGGATATTTCTACTTCATAACTTTCACGGATGACCTATCCCGATATGGATATGTCTATCTGATGAAACATAAGTCAGATTCATTTGAAATGTTCAAACGATTCTGAAGTGAAATAGAAAAATAAACTGGGAAGAGTATTAAAACTCTTCGATCTGATCGAGGAGGAGAATACATTTCTAGTGAGTTTCTCACATATCTAGGAGAGAATGGGATTCTCTCCCAATGGACTCCTCCAGGAACACCACAGCATAATGGTGTGTCTGAAAGGAGGAATCGAACTTTGTTAGACATGGTCCGATCCATGATGGATTTTGCTAGCTTGCCAATATCCTTCTGGGGATATGCACTCGAATCGATCAGTTATCTGTTAAATAGGGTTCCAAGTAAGTCTGTAATTAAGACTCCATATGAGATATGGACGGGACGTAAGCCAGCACTTTCACACCTTAGGGTCTGGGGGTGCCGGCCTATGTCAAACGATTAGTCACAGACAAACTTGGACCTAGGTCTGACAAATGCTCATTCATAGGGTACCCTAAAGAGACAAAAGGATATTTTTTCTACCATGCTGATGAACAAAAGGTGTTCGTCAGCCTTAAGGCAATCTTTTTAGAAAAGGAGTTCCTTGGTGAAAGAACCGTTGCCTCTAAGGTTGAACTTGATGAAGTTCAACAGGTAGAAGGATCGACACCAATAGCTGAACCTGAGTCGGATATGATTAGATCAGATTCGAAGCCCAATGTACCTGCACCATTAAGGCGATCCGGTAGAGTACCGTGTCAGCCGGACAGATACTATGATTTTTTGGTCCGGGACGGTGATCCCATCGAACTTGATGAGAATAATGAGGATCCGATCACCTATATGGATGCAATGTAGAGACCAGATTTTGAGAAATGGCTTGAAGCCATGAAATCCGAAATGGAGTCCATGAAGGTCAACGATGTATGGACATTGATTGACCCACCTGAAGGGGTTAAACCCATTGGGTGTAAATGGGTCTTCAAAAGGAAGAGGGGCGCATACGGAAAGGTGGAGACCTATAAAGTCCGTCTGGTCGCCAAGGGGTATTGTCAACGTTATGGTATTGACTATGACGAGATTTTTCCCCTGTGGCAATGTTCAAATCCATTTGGATAATGCTTGCAATAGCTGCCCATCTGGATTATGAGATCTGGCAGATGGATGTAAAGACAGCTTTCCTGAATGGAGAGCTGACTGAAGAGGTGTATATGATACAACCTGAGGGGTTTACATGCACAGATGAGTCCAAGGTGTGCAAGCTTCAGAGATCCATTTATGGATTGAAGCAAGCTTCTCGGAGTTGGAACATGCATTTTGATAAGGTGATCAAAACGTATGGCTTCATTAAGAATGGAGAAGAGCCCTGCATCTATAAATGGGCAAATGGTCCAGTTGTGGTATTTCTTATCTTGTATGTGGATGATATTCTCTTAATCGGGAATGACATCCCCGCACTACAGGGAATAAAAGTTTGGTTGTCATCACAGTTCTCCATGAAGGAGTTGGGTGAAGCATCCTACATCCTAGGGATGAAGATCTATAGGGATAGATCTAAAAGGATGCTTGGGTTATCCCAATCCATGTACATAGATACTGTGCTGAAGAGGGTCAACATGGAGAATTCCAAGAAGGGTTATCTACTGATAGGCCAAGAAATTTCTCTCTTTAAGAAGGATTGTCCGACAACTCCTGAAGAGAGAAAGCGTATGAGTAGAGTCCCATATGCTTCAGCCGTGGGATCTATCAAGTACGCCATGACATGTACAAGACCAGATGTGGCATACTCACTAGGAGTAGTGAGTAGATACCAATCTGATCTTGGAGAAAATCACTGGAAAGTGGTTAAAGCCATCCTTAAGTATTTGAGAAATACTAAGAACCAATGGTTGGTTTATGGCGAGTCAGATCTGAAACTTATGGGATTCACAGACTCTAGCTTCCAATCTAACCATGATGACAGCAGGAGCGTGTCGGGTTATATCTTTACTCTGAATGGTGGAGCCATCTGCTGGAAGAGTTCCAAGCAGCATACTGTGGCAGACTCTGTTTGTGAAGCGGAGTACATCGCAGCATCGGATGCCGCGAAGGAAGCTGTGTGGCTGAGGAAATTCATCAACGAGCTCGGAGTAGCACCCTCCCTCGATGGTCCGGTCCTGCTCTACTGCGACAGCACTGGTGCCATAGCTCAGGCGAAGGAACCCAAAGCACATCAGCGGACGAAGCACATCTTGCGCCGCTTCCACCTGGTCTGGAAGATCGTGGATCGAGATGACGTTGACCTTCAGAAGATCGATGGAAAGGAGAACCTAGCCGACCCCTTCACTAAAGCCCTGGCGATAAAGGAGTTCGACAACCACAAGTCGAAGATGGGTATTAGATACTGTGCCGAGTGGCTTTAGGACAAGTGGGAGTTGTTGGGAAATGTGTCCCAAAAAGCCAATCGTCAAGCTGTTGACGGTTGAGCAACCAAGTATTGTAATTGATTTGTCAATAAATAAAATATATATTTGGCATCTTCATCATAAGCTTTCATCTTCTAATGAACTCCGTTGTTATGATGAAGTCCTTAGGACTATTTAAGTTCGATAAAGAGAGGATTTATCGATTAATCCTTAAAACTGTTCATGACAAATGATAAGCTGTTAATAAGGACGACAGCTTCTATCGAGCATAGGTCGCTGTAGTTCATATGGGTTGGTTGTCCTCTTAACCAAGGAGTGTGGAGACACTGGTATGGCATACAGGTGAGATGTAAGGGTACATCATCATTGAACGTGACCAACTCCAGAGTATTCTGCTGTCGAGAATGTCTCTGATGGGATATAGGTATAAGTATCCCTTAGACTTGAGATCGCCTCAATGACTTGCAAGCAACTCACTGTGCTTTGGTAATGGACTAACTGAATTTCTAATTCAGGGACGGAAGGCTTCTAGGCACAGTCAAGTACTTGCAAAGTCAGAGTGTGATCGAGATGGGATTGACCACTCCAAGAGTTGGAGAAGAATGAGTCGCTGTATTTCAATTTAGCAAAACCTTGGCCAGGATAATCCATCAGATGGATTTGATATTTTGAAATACAATGTGGACAACCTGATCAGAGTTGACAGTGGAACTCTGGGGTGTCCTATGATCATTTTGGTCAAGGGGATGAATTATATGAAAACTATATCCGCATGGGATCTAAGGATGTTGTTCTACACATTCGACCTATCCGGTCGTCGGGTACCATTGTTAGATGGTCACTTCGATTGGTACAGGAATTTATTTCTGTGCTACCGGCTTAGGTTCGGACCTATGAGGTAACACACGTTAGAGTTCATGATCCGATCGGATGGTTGATCAACGATTAAGAATCGTTCTAGGATTAAATGGTCAATACAATTGACATTTAACCCAGTGCAAGTATTACAGGAGGATAGATTAGCAATTCGATTGCTAATTGGCTTAATTTGATTAAGCCAATGGGTTGAGATTAAGTCTAATTAAATATAATTTAATTAGATTTATTTTGGGCTTGATTGGATCAAGTCCAATTGGTTTATTGGATAAGCCAAGTGCAAGAAAAAACTAGTCCTAGTTCAACTAGGACTTGGGTCAATCTAATTTCTAATTTGATTAGAAAATTAAATCAGATTTAAATCTAATTTAATCTGATTAAATTAGATTCTTAATTGGGTTAAGATCTATTTTAATTAGGTTGATCTAATTTTGGTTTGATTTGGTTTGGAAAACCAAATTAAAACAAGTCATAACATAGAATCCTAGTAAGACTAGGATTCCACCTTGCGCCACATAAGCCTTCCCCATGCCCTCTCTCTCATTCAACGCCAATCTCCTCTTATTTTGTGTGACAAAAGCCCTCTCCCAGGTCTCTCCCACGTTCACAAAAGGTCTCCTCTCTTCTTTCTTACATGGAAGGCGGTTTGGATCAAATCAAAAAGGAATAAGTTTGGATTTCGAATTCTATGAGATAGAGTTTTAGAAATCCAAAACTCTTTCAATTTTGCACCGAATTTATCCAAATTTTTTTTTAAAATTTTATGGATTTTAGGGTACACATTATGCACCCTTTGCTGATAATCCATGCACGAAAATATGGAGGAGATGCTCAAGAGTTGGGCGCCCCTTAACTTGCCATGTTTGGATAAGCCTTGACTAGGTATTTGACCTAGACAAGGACTCTATCATATCTCTCTGTATAAAATGAGTTTCTTCATAAAATTTTAGGAGAAGATAGAGATTTGAGAGACCTTTGTGTCATCTAAAAATTAAAGAGAAAGACCTTTTCATCGTGGAGATATAAAAGATGCAAGTTAGGATGTCTAGAGAGAAAAATGTGAAGAAGAAGAGGGTCTTCTTCTAGGGTTTTTTGTTTTCATATCTTTCCTCCCTCCATCTTGAGTTTCCTGAGAGCGTATCAGATCTGAAACTCCTCTTTTTACTTTCCATCTTAGGAAGAGTCCAAATCAAGAAGAAGAGGCACCTGATCAACCATCAAAGAAGGATCAGCGCAGTACTAGCATACTGTGCTGATTTCTTGAAGCAGGACTTCTGATCGAGATTTGTGGGCTCGTGTGGATGACTCCTAGAGGCCGGACGTGTGTGTGGCTTGCAACATCATCCTTAAGCTCGGATCAGCGAGGTTAGAGATCTAACTTACAAGGTAATAGATCTGATCTATTGTTTAATACATACATTTGATGTGGTATAGAAACATGTTGATATGATCAACATGTAGTTCATGCTATATTTATATATTTTAATTTTTGATTTAATGCTATGTAATAATCATGTAATAGGATCTTAAATCTAGGGATTCTCTGATTTTAGAAAATAAATTTTGATTTATTTTAGTCTTCCGCTGTATGATCTTGAAAAGGTTTCAAGATCTTACCCTGAAACCCTAGATCTGGTTCCAACAGTCAAACTATAACACACTCAAGGTGAACTGTCGATGCACCTCAGATCAAAGAACTAGACACACAACTGCAGCTTCAAGCTAGTCATCGACGAGAAGGTAGACTTCCTTATGACTGCTTGATATGGTCTCGCTCAGTACTCTCGTTCTCAACGAATACCTATACTCTCTCTGATGTCTCCACATTGTAGACTCAAGACACATCTATCCTAAGGAAGCGATCGTACACTAACCTTCCAGATCGATCACCATCCTCGTGATGATCCTATGGTCAGGAGCTGTTTATGAGTTAGTTATGTAAATTCATGCTTTAAATTTTCAACTCTTGAAAATATGAATTTACATTCCTACTAACTCAAAAGATGTATCACAGACATAATGTACACAATGTGATAGAAGAACAACTCTTTTATTCATTTATAGTCAAAATTACAAATTTGCCTTTAGATCTGTACAGGAATGTGTCAGCCGATCTGGTATTTAAGGCACACATCTAACAAAAAGATTCCTAGTAGGTGCTGCGATCCCTCCGATGACATGCACCTCACCTAACAGTTATTGATAACATGCACACCGATGCGTAGGCAACTCTTTATCCAGATACTTCACTAAGCATGTTGCAGCTACTTGGTCTCTAAGTCATGTGGGCTCACCTAACAGTTATTGCCCGCACTTCTTAGTTAAGCCCGACTCACCGTTCACAAGCAGGTGCGAGGCCGTCATTGAGTCCCTCACCTAACAGTTATTGGGCCCAACCCCATCTTTATCCTGGAACAACTCTTTGCTAATAGAGTAGTTGCGTGTTTCCAATGTAACTGAACCACTATGACCAGCCGAGAACAATCAATGCCAGTAATACGTCCGTACATCTACAACGATGGAAGACCTATAGACTTAATATTTATAGAGAGATTTGGATTTAGATCTTATCTAATCAGTCATCATATGACTGATCTAACTGACATGGCTAAACTAAACTGCTAAGCAACCTAATTCAAGATCCAATCTTCCAAATTGGCCAGATAAGTGGAGAATGGTGGGGGTCCCCCTGTTGCCTTCCTTAGACATCAATGAATTAGTCAGGTCGGCTAACGAAACTAATTAAATAATTATATCTCATTAACTTATCTTAAACACCAATAGGTCGATTGATCAGAATTGGTTAGCTCACGTGAATCGGGCTCAAACCAATGAGCAAAATTAGGTCCTTAGGTTAATCGATTCTACATATGGGACTCGATCGATTTGATCCATAATAATTGTATGATTATTAACTTAATTGATCTAGCTCAATTCAATACTTAATTTGGTTTGATCAATTACTTAATCAAATTAGATCCATATGACTCAAATCAAAAACCTTAAATGTAATCCTATTACATGACCTAATTTTTTATTTTTTCATGATCAAAACTCTCATGCACAAATACAAATTTTAGATTCTAAAATTATATTTCAGATCTAAATTCTTTACATTAAAGTAAATTTTAAAATATGAAAATAATTTTCATGTTTTAACATACAAACATATATCATATATATGCATGTATAATTAGATCTAAATAAAATTTCAGATCTAAGCATGATATCATATATCTCATATACTAATCATGAACGAGATGAAAAATAAATTTATGATTCAAAAATATGATCATATATCACATATATGAATCAAAATTTATATTATAAAAAAATTTTAAATTTTATACATGTATCTATATTTCATATGAACATTAATTAGAACTCTTTCTAGATCAAAATTCAGATCTATGCATGCAACAACATATCAACTATATATTCTAAAACTAAATTTAAAATTAAATTTTAGATTTGAAGATCCATCCATACAACTTATGTATCAAGGAAAAAATTAATTTTAAAATCTTTTCAAAAATATGTATATCAAAATTTAGTATATGAGAAAACCCGTGGCTCTGATACCACTTGAAATTTGGGGTTTGAAGCATGCATATGTATTTTAAAATTTTAATTTTCTAAATATCATAGTGTAGAATAAGATTAAAATAATCTTAATCTAAATTTTACATGCATAAAAATATAAACCACATGGATCTATTTCATATGCTAAAATTGGTATATGCTGAAATTTAGATTGTGATCAAACACATACCTGTTTCGCAATCTATTTCTTCAAATCTAGATCTGAAAGGGATGAGGCTCTCTGTTAGCCATACAAGTATCTAGTCTCTACGAGTATCCACTTAGGATCTATTTAAAATAGCCCTCTAAGATCTGAATTTTGATTCTCCAAAATTTAGCCTGCTGAATCTGAATGAAGAATGGATCGCGATCCACGTTTGATCTTTCTCCTTGATCCTTATCTTCTCTTCCTCTCTAGACTTTCTCCTTACCTTATGGTACTACAAGAGATCAACAACCAGCAGATGAAGTGCCGTCCAACACCTTGGGCGTGTGCAACACTTGGGATGCGTGTCCCAAGTATGGGGCATATATGGGACGCCCAAGGGAGAAGAAGAAAAAGGGAGAAGGAAGAGGGGCATGGGGAGCTCTTTGTGCATGGAGAGGGGGCAGATTGAATGGTCTTAGGACCTTAGGGGAGGTCCTCTTTTATAGGCACAAAGATTGAATCATATTCAATCTCAAAGTACAAATCCTACTTGTATTGGATTTCCTCTTTTCTTAAGTTATCTAACTTATATTAGGAACCCTTATTGACGCCAACTATTGGAGCCATTGCACCCATAAATAAACACCCTCTTTTGCACCCAAGAGACACCCCATATGAGAACTAAAGGCCCTCTAATCAATGGACATGCCCAAATTGAACAATTCAAAGTAGTACCCCATAATAACTATCAAAGAGATTCATAAGGGACTTGCACCCCTAATTTATGTGATCCATAATCTTAGACACCCAACAATTGAAGTCTCATGAATCTTATTTACATAGATAATCAGCAGATAATTAAGTTAGAATTAACTTATCAAATAAGTAATCCTAACTGAAAGAGGAATTGGATCCAACCATGTGCTAGCAAGGTTACCATGAACCCAATGGATTTTTCTAAACCCAATTGACACTTCATAAGCTCAATTACTAATTTTAGGCATGATCCCTTTGTTGTGTGACCTCATAGGCTCAATTTTATCTGGTAGTGAGATATACAATAATCTCTATCATTGTATCATTGAAACTCTTTTCAATAGGTCGAAATAATTTTACTCTAACTCAGTCAAGGATTGTTGATCCAAAATAACTCTAGTGAGCTCTCACAATCTATCAGTGACACCTAGCAGTATATAGTGACAATCCAGTAGAACTGAAATGAACCTCTAAGTATAATTAATGTGTGATTCAATTCTTCTATCGTGAGTCCCGACTAGATGGCAGATTATAGATAAATCATCAAACCTCAACATTAGTTATATGATAGATTTGATTAGCTCAAGTCCAAATGTGATGTCTATAAAAACTTTTTTCCATCAATCACTCTAATGTAACCACAGATTCATGGACTTAGCTTTTCAAATCTCATAGGACTACTCCTCTCTATTAAGATTGACAGATCCTATCTTGATACGCATCCTACTCCTATAGTGGATCAACTGTCGCCAATATCCATTACAAAGACTCATTGAGACCCATGTTTATATGTCAATCAAACTCTAGCAGTCTCACTGTGAGCAGTAGTACCATCTCAAGTCAAAAGATCAGTCACACAACTATAGCATCGAGACAATCACTGACGATTGAATAGAAATCCAAGTGATCTCTCGTATGGTCATGCTCAGTGCTAGTTATTCTCTAACAACCATCCGCACTCGTTACCCTGTGTCTCTACACAGTAGATTAGAGATCCATCTATCCCGAAAGAAATGATTTATGTGCCAGTCTATCCAGATCTATCACCATCCTCATGATGATCCTATGATCGGGAGCCTTTAGAAATTAAATACATATCTCTAATTCTTAACACCTTGAGAATATGTATCGAAACTAATTTCATGGATGATTCAAGGACACATTATACTTAAATGAAAAAGAATTTATCTTTTTATTGATCATATCAATATATTAAGTACAAAATTATGCCCTAGATTAATTACAATGTGTCAGCCATATTGGCTTCTAGGACATACATCTAACAATTTTGATTTAGGACCTTTTGCCTATATAAGGAGGGGTGTGAAGGAGTAAAGTATTGGAATTGGCATGGAGCTCTCTCTCTCTCTCTCTTTGGTGTGGGCGTCCCTTCTCTTGTAGGCATCTTCCTTCTTTAGACGTCCCCTCTTTTGAAGTGTGGTGGCATGTAGAGCTCTTTCAAGGCTTGGAGATCAGATCTCAAGTGTTCTTCTCTCTCCTCTCCGAAGAAGACATTCATCTCTTTTCTATAGAATTTGACATGTATGCAAAGTAGAAGATCTGCACATTCGGATCTCGCGAAGTATATTGATTGAGGAGCTTCTTTAATCTTGATCCTTTTTCATTACGAATCAAGATGAGAATTCATAAACGTTATGAAAAATTTTAATTACTAATCTATTCTTTCTCCTGGCATCCGATGCAATCGGACAAATTTTTCTTTCAGTATCACAATTAAACTATATACTTTATGCCAACTTCTATAAAAGAAAGTTAATGATAACGACAAACCCATGCTAAGTATAGAGTTCAGCTATGATAAATTTCACCTAACAAGAAAGCACAAACCAAAGGAGGAGCAGTCAACCATGCTATCGCTAAGTAAGCCAAAAAGCTCAAGACCTGGATGCCATGATCAATCACAATGCAAGACAGGAGTAGGCCAAAGTGATTGAATTGGTCTCCAAAATATTTCTAAAGTACAAAAGATCGTAATATAGGCTGGAATGGAGAAAGATCACCAATATAAAATATTTGAATAAGTTAAGACTAAAAAATTATGATTATTTGCCTCCCAATTGTAGAACAACCATGCTAGTAAACATGCATAATAGAGGATAATTAGCATCAATTATCAAAACACTAGAAGTGAAGGCTAGACATGGTGACAAACATTAGAGCATGCAGAAATTATAATTTATAGAGGACCTTTTGATCATCAATCCAATATATTTTATCTTATCTTATTTGACTATAATTTCTATCCTAATAGAAGCTATAACTTAGCTTTGGCTATCATGTGGTTCAGTGCTACACCTCTACCATCATTTCCTTTGAACGTTAGTATGACGATGACAAAAGTCCTTGAAGGTCAAAGTACTTAAACCTATACTATTCTCTATCCTTCCTTCAATCACTTTTCAATTGATTCGATGTCGATGGCGTGATCGTGTGCATTTACCCATAGCTATTTAACTTGTCATGACTCTTCTATACCACATCTGGATAGAAGTCCCCCAAGTCTCACAGTGCGTCTGGATAAGACAGAAAGAGCACCAACAGGTTGTCACTAACCTATGCATCATGTTGCCTAGAACTGACTTGTAATTAATTACAATGGTATATAAGATATATAACCAACCATGTAAATTGAAACTCCACTATGAATCATAATCTACACATTTTAAAACATGGTTAGATTTAAATTCATTATAATTTGATGATTAGATCATGTTAAAATATAATATCATACTATTAAAACCATCCATTTTGACAGCTATTTGATTATTAGATTAGACATAAATGAATTGTAATTAATTAGAACGGTATATATGATATATAATGAACCATATAGATCAAAACTCAACTATGGATCATACTCTATACATTTTAAAATAGGATTAGATTTAAATTTACTAGATTTTGATGATTAAATCATGTTAAAATATAATGTCACAATATAAAAACCAACCATTTTGACAACTACTTGATGATTAGATTAGACATAAAGCGTTAACATAAATTGAGTAATTTAATTCTTTTATACACATACATACATGCAAACATACATGCATACATATATACAGACACACAAACATAAAAACATACATGCATACATCCATACATGCATACTAACTTAGCTACAATCTTCCGGATATCAATTAGATTCAAGTGCGATTAGATTGGACGATGATGGTTCTACATCAATAATCCAAGCTATTAAATGTAATCTACTACTTTTAAATAGCTTAAATACTAAAAGTCATGTTATTTGGAGATCTCTAGCCCATACATCAAGTGGTTAAAATATATTATTGCATATTACTTAAATTGTCTGACTCTTTGATGGCTTGGTGCATGAGCTAGGGTATCCAAATCACATGCTTTTTGGTGTGTAAATAGCTTAAATATAGTAGGTCACATCTAATAATTTGGATCATCAAATCAAAAACCTCCATCATCCAATCCAGATAAAAGTAAATCAGAGTAGAGGTCAACTCAAGTATAGCCAAGTCTCTATATATCATATGCATGCATGCATATACACATCCACACGATCTTTTAGGCACCATTTTTTATTTACATACGTATAGGGTATGTGTGTGTGTATACATGTGCATGCATGTATGTGTATGCGTATATGTATAGTTATGTATTGTGTACATATACGTATACGCATATGTGCAAGTACATACGTACGTACATATACAAGAACTTATGTAAAAAAGTTATGGCTGAAAATATTTTTTTATATTTTATATTTATTATGACGTAGTGATTGTATTTAGCTTGATTATATTTGCAATATACCTATATATATACATCTATATAAATATATATATATATATATATATATATATATGTATATGTATATGCATATATATATATATATATATATATATATATATATTATATGTATATATGTTGGAAAATATGTTTCAAAAACCAATTGTCAGCCTGTTGACGGTTGAGCAACTTTATATTATAATTGATTTATTAATAAATAAAATATATTTTTGATATTTTCATCATAAGTTTTCATCTTCTAATAAACTCCGTTGTTGTGATGAAATCTTCAGGACTATTTAAGTTCGATAAAGAGAGGATTTATCGATTGGTCCTTAAAACTATTTACGATCAAATGATAGACTGTTAATAAGGACACAGCTTCTATAGAGCATAGGTCACTGTAGGTCATATGGTTTGATTGTCCTCTTAACCAAGGAGTGTGGAGACACTGGTATGATATATAGGTGAGATGTAAGGGTACATCATCATTGAACATGACCAACTCCAGAGTATTCTACTGTCAAGAATGTCTCTGATGGGATATAGGTATATGTTGCTCTTGAATTGATTTTGATGATTACAAAATATTTGAGGGGGTTACTAATGATTTTGGCTTGAAAAAAGATTTATTATATTTCAGAGGCAAAATCATAATTTTATCAAGTTCTGATTCGGAAGCCTCAAGAGCAAGAACACAAGTTTTGTAATCTATTAGAGGTAATTTCAATATTTTTGGATGTGTATTTTGAAAAAAAATTATGTTTATATATTTGAGTCGATCCCATGAGTCGACTCATGTTAAAAAGGGCTGAACGATACATTATTTTTAGCTGGCACACCCAATTGAGTTGACCCCATGAGTCAACTCCTGTGTATGAGTCGACCCTATGAGTCAATCTCTATTGTTGTGCAAGACAAAGATACAGAACTGTCAATTTCTGTTCTGTGCCATATGAGCTGGTCCCATGAGTCGACTCCTATGCATGAGTCGATCCCTGTGCATGAGTCGACCCTATGAGTCGACCCCTGCGATGGAAAAACTCTGCAACGGCTAGTTTTCAGCTTATTTTGACTGCATTTAATGCCCATTTAATGTGCTCCAACGGCTCTATTTCAGCTCAGATTACTCTCCACCATTATTTGAAGTTATAAAAGGCACTTAAAGGAGGGATAAACAAATATTTTTGAAAAGATTCTTCAAGCATTCATTTTCAACCCCAAGCAAGAGCCCTCTTGAAGTTAAAGAAGCTTTTATTTTAAATTCACCAACCCCTCAAGAGCTCATTCAAGTCTTCAACCATCTTGAGAAAAATCAGAAGAGCTTCATTCTTATTGTGTAAAATGTATTTAAAATTTTATTTGCTCATTAAAGGAGCTACATCTGTATTTCTATGTGATTAACTGCTATATTCTATTTTGAATTGATATTTTATTTTGGAAGGATTCCAAAATATGAAAAGGTTGATCCGAACCTTGAATCGGATTGTATTGGGTTGGCTTATCTCCAAAAAATAAGTGTTTTAGCTTGGAATAGCTAGAGTCAGAGGTTTCGATATTGTATTTGGGTTGAATACAATTTAGTGGATTTGAATTCTCAAGTAGGAGCTTGGAGAGTAGACGTAGGTACAAAGTTGGCACCGAACCACTATAAATCTTCTTGTTTGTATTGTGCTTACTTGCTCTCCTTTTAAATTTCTTTATCTTCTTGCATTCTTGCATCCGACTTCTATACCTTGCATAAATTTCACTCTCCACATTTATCCTGCTTATTGTTATAAAATCCTCATAGTTGTAAATTAATTTTAAATTTTTAGAAACCCAATTCACCTCCCCCCATCTTGGGTTGCATAGCTGGGCAACAAGTGGTATCAGAGCCTGATGCTCTACCCCTACTTTAATTTAACCATCACAGAGCTAAAGATCTATGGCAACTCAAGTTGGTGCTTCACTAGCCGAAGGGCAATCCTAGTCCACCAACCGACCTCAACTTTTCAATGGGTCAAATTATACCTATTGAAAAGCTAGGATGAAAATCTTTATTCAAGTACTTGACTATGATATATGGAGTATCATAGTAAATGGACCACACACACTCACTAAAATAATTGATGGTGTGGAATCAACCAAACTCGAAAAAGAATGGGATGGATTGATAAGAAAATGGCTCAACTAAATGCTAAAGCCATGAATATTTTGTATTATGCTCTAGATGCTAATGAATTTAATTGTATTTCAACATGCATGTCAGCTAAGGAAATATAAGATAGATTAGAAGTAACTCATAAAGGAACTAATCAAGTGAAGGAATCAAAAATCAACATGCTTGTGCATAAATATGAACTTTTTAAAATGAAGCATGATGAATCAATAACTGAGATATTTACTTATTTTACTGATAGTATTAATGGTCTAAAAAGTCTTGGTAAGTCTTATTCTAACAGTGATCTCATAAGAAAGATTCTTAGATCTTTACCAAGGACTTGGGAGGCCAAAGTAACCACAATCCAAGAAGCCAAAAATCTGAATATCTTATCCTTGGAGGAGCTTCTAAGATCACTGATGACTTACGAGCTAAGCATGAAACAACACCAAGAAGAAAATATCAAAAGAAGAGGATAATCACCCTCAAATCCACTACTCAACTTGATGAAGAATCCGATGATACAGAAAATGAAGAGCAGAATGAAGAAATGGCCCTCATTACTAGAAAGTTTAAGAAGTTCTTGAAGAAAAGAAGACAAGGAATGAGGAAGAGGCCACCTACAAAAGGAGAATATAACAAAGAGAAGGATAAGGAGCAACCCCTTTGTTGGTGCAAAATTCTACCGAAGCCAGAGTTGCTGGAGTTGAGATGACCACGGTCGCCGTCGAGACCTATAAGGAAAGTCTAAATCGGAGTTGGGGGTGCTCTGACAAGACCCTCTGATGCTCAAGTCAGTACTCTGCCTCAACAGAAATGGAGTGCTCGAGTAGAAATTTTAGCAGAGTTTCGAGATAGAGTTTAGCGCTTAGAGAAGAACGTATCTGGAGGTCCCTTTTTATAGACGGAGAGCGTAACTGATTGACAGCGATGTCTGTAACTGCTTGGTAGTGGGCTGTTCAGAGCCGTGCGGAGTTTGTTACGGAGAGTAGTGGCGTCATGGGTCGTTCAGGGTCACGTGGAGTTTGTTACGGAGAGTGGAGTGGTATCCGTTGTTGCGACTTGCTAGAGAGTGGTAGAGCCCAGAGAGTGGAGTGGTGTCCATTGTCGCGACTTGCCAGAGAGTGGTGGAGTCATGCAGAATCCATTGCAGAGAGTGGAGTAGGGTAGTGGCCATTATCGTGACTTGCCAGAGAGTTAGGATCTGTCGGTTGGAGCTCGGCTGGGATGTCTGATGGAGCGGAATGGCTCTTTATCCCATCGATCTAGGAGAAGCTCGGATGTTTTTGAGGTTGCTGATGAGTCTACTGTTGTCGGATGCCTCGGGCGCTGATGCTACAAGCAGAAGTCATCTGCTGTAGAAGCTCGGATGGAGACTTTCTGTTGGTGAAGTCTGATAGGAGTCCAATTGCTAGAGAAGTCCGTCTGAAATTTGCCTAATGTGGAAGCTCATCTGAAGATTATCCACCAGAGAAGTCTGGTTTCATGAAGAATCTGGTGGAGGGTCGGCCGGTGGTGGACTTCGGATGGCGTTGGGGAGGTTCGTCCGCTGGAGGAGTCTGGGGATCCTGTGGAAGTCTGAATGGCGTTGTGAAAGTTTGGTTGATGCTATTGAAGGCTGATGGCTGGGGAGGTTCGGCAGACACCGAAGGCGATCGGTCGTTGTAGAAATCCAACTACTGGAGCCTATCCGTTGTAGAAGCTCGTCCGATATCCATCCGCTATGGAAGTTCGGATGGAGTCTGATTCTTGTAGAAGGCTGAAAGAAGACCGCTTATTATAGAAGCTCGGTCAAAGATCGATTATCATGGGAGCTCGGAGTAGTGACTTGGTCGGTGGATCCTATCCCATCGTAGAAGCTCATCTGAGATTCGTCCACTGTAGGAGCTCGGCTGAAGTCTGTCTGTAACAGAAGTTCGAAAAAAATTCATTTACAATAGAGGCTCGAATGGAATTCGCTTATAGTAGATATCCAGAGTAGACCGCCTGCAGTAGGAGTTCGGCTCTCGCAGTTGCTCGGCTGGAATTCGAAAGGCGGTCGACCACCATAGAAACTTGGATGGAGTCTGGTTACTATAGAAATCTCGTTGTCAGAGAAACTCGGATATTGACGAAGTCCGAAAGAAGTTCGGAGTAGGGTCGTCCGCGATCGAAAGAAGTCCAGAAGGGATTCGGAGAATAGTTGATCACTGTAGAAGGTCGGCTGATAGTGAGGCCCAGAGAGCCCTTGGAGCGGCCTAGTAGATGAATAGAGAAGCTCATTGTCAGAGAACTCCGGATGGTAGAGGGGGTTCAGAGAGATGCCACACAAGGTCGGAAGCCAAAAAAGTCCTGCAAGGGTCAGTCTTTTACAAACTTTGATCGGGGGTATTTTATACCCAACACCAGTCCCCCTACTTTCGAGTTTAGATTACGAATGAAAGAAGTACAGAGAAATTCTCATGACCGAAGTTGCCCCCTTCGATTTCTGCACTCGGTGGTTGCCAGATATTTTGGCGCTTGGTGCACTGGTGCCGGAGTCTTTTCAAATCAAAGTGATCTGAAAAGATTTTTTTGAGATTTTTGCTGGAGCATGGCTCTAGGTACGATGCAATAATGATTTTGTCAGCTATCAGCCATTTTCAACCGCCTACCATGGTGAGTGGGACACGCGATGAGCGTAGGTCGACCAGAGAAGATCCGCAATCATTATTGCGTCAGATCCTAGGGTCTATTTAAACACGTCCTCTTCTTTCAGGGGTTTCACTATGCCTGAGAGAATCTCTCGATCCCCTCCTCTTCCCCGAGAGCTCCAGCCTCCTTTAGCATCCTTCTCGGCCTTAGGCATCCTCCGAGTTGACTTCCATCATCCTTGCCATCTTCCTGCACTCCTCAAGCTAACCTAGGTTAGTTTCGAAACTTCTTGCCATTTTTCTATTCTTTCTTTTTTGTATTCCGTTCATTTAGCTTCCTCGAGAGCTTGCTTGTTATTTTTTTTAATTTTTTTTTCGAGATTTTTGTGGCTTCCATTTGATCCAAAATATCTTCCGATATCTCCTCTTCTAGTGGTTCTAGGAGTTCGTCAGCCCCAGTTCCTCAAAGTCCTTGTACCGTAGACGAACCAGTAGTTAGGACCGAACCTCGTCTGGTCTTTGCACTGGACACCATCCCCAGCTCTTTGACTCCGAATGAACTCTCCCTGATAAGGATTCAGTATGGAGTTCCTCCGGAGTACGAGCTGGAGCTTTCTGGTCCAACTGATCGGACTGGCGCCCCTCCTTCTGGCCACTTCTGTCTGTACCAGGAGGCCTTCCGTGCCAGACTTCACTTCCACTTCCACCTTTTGTCGTCGCTCTCTTTCATTTTCTGAATATTTCTCTAGTCTCAGTAGCACCGAACTCCTTTAGGTTTTTGATAGGATTTCTTTCTCTTTGAAGTTTAGCTGAAGTTCGGCCGACTCTTTCTTTGTTTAGGAACTTCTACACTTTCAAGCATCATCCCTCAGCAAAGGATTGGTGGTACTTCTTCCCTCAGTTCGATAGAAAGGGATTGCTGAAAGGCACCCCCTCTTCTATCCACAACTGGAAGGAGAGGTTCTTCTATGTCCGATGCCTGACCTTGGAGCTAGGATTACCCCCTTGGGGCTCTCTGAGGGATTCCATCCATCGGGCTTCTAGCCTGGAAAGGGACGCTCTCGAAGTCTCCAAAAAGCTCGAGGCTTATCAAGCCCCCCTCCTCTCCGAACTTCTGAAGGAACAACTCTTGTTCAACGTCGGCCTGAGTCCTCTTAACCCTGTCGGTATCATTTTTTTTTTTCGCTGCTTCCCCTTTCTCTTATTCCATCTCTAAGCCATGTTGATCTTCTTTTATTGTAGACATGGATGCAGGCGTGGCTCGGAGGTTAGCCCAGGGTCTCAAGATCCACAAGAGAAAAGATGCCTCGACTTCGGGGTTGGTGAAGAAAGCCAGGACAGAAGGGACAAGCTTGGCCGCCCCTGCTCAGGTGGTCGTTGCCATCGACATCCCTTCCGACGTCGAACCCGAAGTCTCCCGAGCCCTTTCAAGGAGCCCCCCGGTCGAGGATCCCGCTCCAGAGGCTCATCCCGAGGGGGCACCCAGGGCCGAAGGGAGGAGGAGAAAGAAGATCCTGGCCCGGAAGAGCCGCAGTCGCAAGGCTGTCGTCGAGGGGGCCCGCGGCTCCGAGGAAGACCTGGGGGAGAATCCCTTCAACAACAGAGATTTAATAAAGAGGCTGGTCAAAGGGTGCATTCTGCCCGAGGTCATCCAGAGGATCATCCTTGCTGATCCCGAGCTGTGGGTCTGGGACTCTCTGGGATCTTTCCTCGAAGTAGGTTAACTCACTTTTTTCTCCTTCTTGCTTCTTTACTTAATTTATTCTTTAACCTTTATATTGACTCCCCGACCTTTCTTGCAGATTGGACACCAGCTTGTCGCCAACATCGAGGCGGTGAAGATCGCCAAGAGGGAGGCAGCTCGGGCAGAGGAAGATCGCCTGGCTGGGGCCGCCTGCCTCGAGGAGAAGATCATCGAGGCCCTAAGTCTCCAGGAAGCATTGGAAAAGGAGAGACAAACCTCATCTGATCTGAGGACCGCCTTGGAGGAGGAGAGAAAGAAGACTGAGGTCGAGGTCTCCGAAATAAAGGAGCAGGTTTTTGAGTTGAAGGCGTAGGTTTTTGAGCTGAAAGCATGGATCTCGTCCCTGATTTCGGAGGCAGGGGCCCGAGCAGTGGAGGAGTTCAAGGCCTCCTCCGAGATGGAGGATCTAAAGGTGCAGTTCGGCCAGGACACCTTCATCAAGGGTTTCGAACTCTGTCAAGAGAAGGTGGCCAGAAGGTTTCTTGAACTGGATCTCAGCTTCCTAGATGAGGCATCCAATGATGAAGCTGGACCATCCGAAGCTGCTGCCGGTCCTCCTCCAGCTGGGACCTCATCGACCGCTGCGGCCGTCGTTGCCGATCTTCCAGGGACGTTAAGCCCCTCCACTTCTGCCCCAGAGGTCCGGAACCTCTAGCTTTGTATTTTTTCCTTTGTGGTGACTTTTCTTCATTCTCTTGTACTTGAAAATTATTTACTCAATGAAATCAAATTCTTCTTTACAGAGGGCCCCCCTTTTTTTTCTGCATTCTTTTCCTTTCCTTTTGTCTTCTTGTACTAATTTGAGTCGTGGCGCTTTTGTCTCCTAATGATAATGCCCTGCTGAAGCTCTTCCCCTGCCACAGGAGATTCCTCTGAAGTCGATGATTCGAGACCTCAGAAGAGAAGTTCGTCAGTTGACGAAGAAATCCAAGAAATTGGAAGATGAACTTCATCGGCTGAGAAATAGCCATTCGAAAGTCACTGCAGAGGCTATTCGCTTTCAAGACCTCCACAGAAAGGGTCTCATGGAATACACCCAGAGGAAGACCGACTTCATGACGGAGCTTGAGGAACTCTAGAAATGTGCCAGTGACTTATCTTGGACTCAGACTTCCAAGATCAGCTCCCTTGAAGTTGAGTTGACAGCCGCACTGGAGAAGATCGGCCAGTTGGAAAGGAGCTCGTCCTGGCTCACAACCCAAGCCGACCGCGATCGAGACTGGTCAAAGAAGTTCTTCGACCTTCAAAAGCAGCTGCAGGATGCTGAGGCGAACTACAATGCCTATCGAGTCAGCTGGAACGGGCAAGTAGAGGACTACCGAAGGAAGCTCCAGACAGCGACCGACGAAGTTGCCCGCCTTCGGAGGCAGTTGTCTGAGAGAGTCCAGCTTGCCTCTGTACAAGTCTCCGACGAGCTCCGCTCCTTGAGGGGGACCATGGCAAAACTGTCTGTGGCCCTTGGGCGGGAGGAGGCCAAACTACAGCGACTGAAGATTCAGCTAGTCCACGAGCAGTAGGCGGTCAAAGATGCCGAGGCGGAGTTTGAGGTCCTGAGGAAGAGGCTTCGAGAGTCAGAGGACGAGAGCCGGTGGTTCCACCAGATGTACCGGGATATGCTGCTGAGAAAGATGAAACTAGAGGAAGAAGTCAACAACTTAAGGCAATCCCTAATAAGGACCGAAACTGAGAGCTCGAAGTCGGAAGAAGCTGGGCTTCCTTAGAGCTCCTTTCTTTTTTTTTTGTCTTTCATCCTTCCATGTATTCTTTTTCTTTTCTTGTCATTTCTCTTTTTGGCCTTCAAGGCTTTGTAATGTATACTTCACTTAATGAAATGAAAAAAAAAATTTCCATTACCTTGTCCATTCTGGTATTAAGTTGTCATTTACCGAACTTCTTTTGTCTTTTGTCTTGTTCGACGTCGTTGTTGTTTGAAGGTTCCCGGTCGCCGCCGTATTGATTTGCCTTTTTTGTTCATGATCGTAGGTCTTTTCGAGGTCATTTGAGTTTGATGCTTCCTCCCAGTGCTCGAGCTTGGGGATCCAAACTTCTCATTACTTTGAGGAAGTCGATTCGTCCTTGGCCTGTGTCGAGTTCCCTTTTAGTGACTGAGGGTTTTTTGATAGGAGTATCCTTCCTCGTTGAGATGAGGTCCCTTGTGTCTTTGATGTAGTTTGTTTTTCACTTATCGCTGGTGTAGTTCGTTGCTTTCCCTTTTCATCTCCCCCTCTCTTTTTTTTTTGTGTTCAAGTGAGGGTTTTTCCTTTGCTCTTAACGGGGTCGTGAGAGCGTAGATGAGCCATTAAGGAGGCCTTCCTCCTCTCCAGTCTTGATCAACTGGGTCTTTGTTTGCATCAGGATGAAGTTCTCCTCTTATTCCCGACAGTCAATTTCAGCTCATGTTAGGATGAGATTCTCCTTCTATTCCTAACAGGACTGTGGGAGCATGTAAGGGCCGCTGCAAGGGCCTCTCCCTCCATCCGATCTTTAAGTAACCGGATCTTCGACTTTGCTCATATTAGGATGAGGTTCTCCTCCTGTTCCTAACAAGGCTGTGGGGGCACATAAGGGCCATTGCATGGGCCTCTCCCCCCATCTGATCTTTAAGTAATCGGACCTTCGACTTTACTCATGTTAGAATGAGGTTCTCCTCCTATTCCTAACAAGGCTGTGGGGGCACATAAGGGCCGTTGCGAGGGCCTCTCCCCTCATCCAATCTTTAAGTAACTGGACCTTCGACTTTGCTCATGTTAGGACGAGGTTCTCCTCCTGTTCCTAACAAGACTGTGGGGGCACATAAGGGCCGTTGCGAGGGCCTCTCCCCCCATCCGGTCTTTAAGTAATCGGGCCTTCGACTTTGCTCATGTTAGGACGAGGTTCTCCTCCTATTCCTAACAAGGCTGTGGGGGCACATAAGGGTCGTTGCGAGGGCCTCTCCCCCCATCCGGTCTTTAAGTAATCGGGCCTTCAACTTTGTTCATGTTAGGATGAGATTTTTCTCCTGTTCCTAACACGCTTAATTTCGACTGAATGAGGGAGTTACTTCCTATCGTTATAAGCTCATGCTAAAAAGATAAATATGCAAATATAAAATTTTTATTTAAGGTAAAGCTATTGGTAATACATTCACAGATTTTTCGAATCCTATAGTCGTGGAAGGTCTGCTCCCCGTCGGGGTCCTCCTGAGATGGAGTTGATGATCCCAATCGGAAGTCGATCTTCAGGCTGCTCATCCCTCCTTGGCAGCTCCGGCTGTGGCAGGGCCCAAGGCCAGTCTTCCCTACCTTCAGGTCAGCATCGAATGAATCTGTCGAGCCGACCTCGTCTGATGAGCTTCTCGATCTCATCTCGAAGCTGAATACACTCCTCCGTGTCATGGCTGTGGTCACGATGATAGAGGTAGAAGTTGTTAGGATTGCACTTTCTGGGGTGTGTGCGCATCCTTTCTGGCCTTGGTAGCTGTTCCCTAACCTCCATCAGCACTTGAGTTTTCGATGTGTTGAGAGGGGCGTAGCTGCGAAATCTTCCCAGGGGAGAGCTCCGCCGAACTCTGTGGTCCGGGCTCCTCTGCCTACAAGCTCATGGAGGAGTCTGGACACGCTTGTTTCTGAAGAAAGTTCAAGAACGTGGCCGAGCTTCACTCAGCCCTTTTTCAACTGCGGGCTTGCTGGAGTCCCCCGCCTGCCGCTGCTTTGCGGCCTCCTCGTCCTTCATATTGAAGGCTTCTTCTGCTCAGGCATATCCTTCGGCCCGAGCCAGCAAATCAGTAAAGTCCTTAGGATATTTTTTTTCAGAAAAAATAGAAGATCGTTCTTTTGAAGACCGCCCTTCAGGGCGGTCATCGTGATTGATTGGTCCAAGTTTCAGACCTCCAGCATGGCGACGTTAAAGCAGTTGACGTAGGCTCGGATGGATTCTCCCTCCTTCTGCTTGATGTTGATAAGGGACTCCGAACCTCTTCGGGGACACTGACTGCTAACAAAATGAGCCGCAAACTAGTGGCTCATCTGATCAAAGGAGAAGATAGTACCCGACTTCAGCACCGAGTACCAGTTCCTTGCTGCTCCCTTCAAGGTAGATGGGAAAGCTCGGCACAGGATAGCGTCTGGCATGCCATGGAGTAGCATCATTGTCTGGAAGGCCTCTAGGTGGTCAACCAGATCTGAGGTCCCGTTGTAGCTTTCGAATTGGGGGAGCTTGAAGTTTGGCGGGACCGGTTCCTGCATGATCATTTAAGAGAAAGGAGGGTTAGTACAGATGTCCTCACCATAAGTAGGGGGAGCATGGTGGAGCTCTTCAATCTGCCGGTTTATCTCCTGGAGCCTTCGATCCAGGAGGTCCTCTCAACTGCGAGTCTCGAGGATCTTCTGGCAGAGTGGAGGTAGGGATCCTTCAGGAGTAGAATCATGATCAGACTGGGGGCTCTCCACCCCGGATTCTCCTTTCCGAGGAAGACAGGGCGACTGGCCCAAGTGGCCCGCCCTACTGCCAGATTTTGAAACTCCAGCGATGCTCTTTCCAACCGCACTGACGCCTGCAGCTGTTGCTGCTGCTGCTGCATGGTCTGTACTACTTCGGTGAGGCCTCTGACCTGCTGAACCAATAGGTCAAACTGCTCCATGCCGACCGTCGTTGCCAGAGGAGGAGGAGCCTGAAAAACTGGAGATGAGGCAGAGCCTGAGATCTGGCTGCAGAGGTCGTGGATCACCTGGTGGATGCCTTTCGAGGAGGCATCAGGTGGAGATCTAGTAGGAGAAGGAGAAGAGGATGTCGGAGAAGATGACCGGAGGCAGTCTCGTTGAGCACTCCTTTAAGAACAAGGGTACTGTGAAGATACAGCCGCCCTTCCTCTAGCATCAATTCCGTTGATTTTGATGATTACAAAGCATTTGAGGGGGTTACTAATAATTTTGGCTTGAAAAAAAATTTATTGTATTTTAGGGGCAAAATCATAATTTTATCAAATTCTGATTCAGAAGCCTCAAGAGCAAGAACACAAGATTTGTAATCTATTGGAGGCAATTTCAATATTTTTGGATATGTATTTTGAAAAAAAATCATGTTTATATATTTTAATCGATCCCATGACTCGACTCATGTCAAAAGGGGTTGAACGGTATATTATTTTTTGCTAGCACATCCAATTGAGTCGACCCCATGAGTCGACCTCTGTGCATAAGTGACCCTATGAGTCGACCTCTGTTGCTGTGCAAGCCAAAAATATAGAACTGTCAGTTTCTATTTTGCACTATATGAGGTGACCCCATGAGTCGACCCCTGTGCATGAGTCGACCCCATAAGTCGACCCCTGTGCATGAGTCAACCCTATGAGTCGACCCCTGCGACGGAAAAACTCCGCAACGGCTAGTTTTTAGCTCATTTTGGCTGCATTTAATGCCCATTTAATATGCTCCAATAGCTCTATTTCAGCTCAGATTACTCTCCACCATTATTTAAAGTTATAAAAGGCACTTAAAGGAGGGGTTTTTGAAAAGGTTCTTCAAGCATTTATTTTCAACCCCAAGCAAGAACTCTCTTGAAGTTAAAGAAGCTTTTATTTCAAGTTCACCAATCTCTTAAGAGCTCATTCAAGTCTTCAACCACCTTGAGGAAAATTAGAAGAGCTTCATTCTTATTGTGTAAAATGTATTTAAAGCTTTATTTGCTCATTAAAGAAGCTATATCGATATTTCTGTATGATTAACTGCTATACTCTATTTTGAGTTGATATTTTATTTTGGAAGGGTTCCAAAATATGGAAAGGTTGATCCGAACTTTGAATCGAATTGTATTGGGTTTGCTTGTACTTGAAAAATAAGTGTTCTAGTTTGGAATAGCTAGAGTCGGAGGTTTCGATGTTGTATTCGGATTGAATATGGTTTAGTGGATTCAAATTTTCAAGTAAGAGCTTGGGGAGTGGACGTAGGTGCAAGGTTGGCATCGAACCACTATAAATATTCTTATTTGTGTTGTGCTTACTTGCTCTCCTTTTAAATTTTCTTATCTTCTTGCATTCTTGCATCAGCTTCTACACCTCGCATAATTTCACTCTACATATTTATCCTGCTCATTGTTATAAAATCCTCATAGTTGTAAATTAACTTTAAATTTTTAGAAATCTAATTCACCTCCCCCCCTCTTGGGTTGCATAGCTGGACAATAGTATAAGTGTCCCTTAGACCTGAGATCGCCTCAATGACTTGCAAGCAACTCACTGTGCTTTGGTACTAGACTAACTAAATTTTTAATTTAGTGACAAAAAGCTTTTGGGCATAGTCAAGTACTTGCAAAGTCAGAGTGTGATCAAGATGGGATTGACCAGTCCAAGAGTTGGAGAAGAATGAGTCACTGTATTTTCAATTCAGCAAAATCTTGGCCAGGGTAATCCATCAGATGGATTTGATATTTTAAAATACCATGTGGACAATCTGATCAGAGTTGACAGTTGAACTCTGAGGTGTCCTATGAGTATTTTGGTCAAGGAGATGAATTATATGAAAACTATATCCGCATGGGTTCTAAGGATGTTGTTCTACACATTCGACCTATCCGGCCATCGGGCACCATTGCTAGATGGTCATTTCGATTGGTATAAAAATTTGATTATGTACTACCGACTTATGTTCGGACCTATGAGGTCACACACATTAGAGTTCACGATCCGATCAGATGGTTGATCAATGATTAAAAATCATTCTAGGGTTAAACGATCAATACGATTGACATTTAATCTAGTGCAAGTGTTGCAGGAGGATCGATTAGCAATTCAATTGCTAATTGACTTATTTGATTAATCCAATGGGATGAAATTAAGTCTAATTGAATATGATTTAATTAGATTTGGTTTGGGCTTGATTGGATCAAGTCCAATTGGTTTATTGGATAAGCCAAGTGCAAGAAAAAACTAGTCCTAGTTCAATTAGGACTTGGGTCAACCTAATTTCTAATTCGATTAGAAAATTAAATCTAATTTAATCTGATTAAATTAAGTTTTTAATTGAGTTAATACCTATTTTAATTTAATTGATTTGGTTTTGGTTTGATTTGGTTTGAGAAATCAAATTTGAACAAGTCATAGATTGAACCCTAACTAAGACTAGGATTCCACCTTGCGCCACCTTAGCCCCCCACGCCCACTCTCTCTTATTTTGTGCGATAAAACCTTCTCTTCCAGGCCTTTACATATGTTCAAAGCTTTTCACTCTTTCTCTCTTACATGGAATGTGGTTGTGGACCAAGTCAAAGTAGGAATTAGTTTGAATTTCAAATTCTATGAGATAGAATTTTAGGAAACTAAAACTCTTTCCTTATGGCACTGATTTTATCTAAATTTTTTTTGAAATTTTTATAGGTTTATGAAACATATTGTATATCCTTTGCTGGTGGTCCATGGTAGAAAAAGGAGGGGGCACCCAAGAGTTGGGCACCCCTTGTCTTGCCCTGTTTGGATTTTCTTTGACTAGGTATTTGACCTAAACAAGGATTCTTTATATCTCTTGATTTAAGATGAATTTCTTCTTAAACCTTTTATGAATAGAGCATTGAGAGACCTTTAGGGTGTGTGAAAATTATAGAGAAAGAGTTTTCGGGTGTGGAGATATAATAGACACAAAACTAAGTATCTGGGTTAGAGCAAAGAGAAGAAGAAGAGGGTCATCTTCTAGGGTTGCTGAGTTCACCTCTTTTCTTCCTCCATCTGTGAGTTTTCTAAGAGTATCTCACATCTAAAACTCCTTCTCCTACTTCTCATCTTTAGAAGAGTCAAAATCAAGAAGGAGGCATATGATCGACCATCGAAGAAGGATCAGCACAATACTAGCATACCGTGCTGATTTTCTAGACCAGGATTTCTGATCGTGATTCGTGGGCTCGTGTGGATGACTCCTAGAGGTCGAACACATGTGCGGCTCATAATATCATCCTCAAGCCAGGATCAGCAAAGTTAGAACGTCTAACTTGCAAGGTAATAGATCTTATCTATTATATTTTACATACATTAGATGTAGTATAGAAACATGTTGATATGACCAACATGTAGTTCTTGCTCTTTATATTTTAATTTTTAATTTAGTACCATGTAATAATCATGTAATAAGATCATAGATCTAGGGATTCTCTAGTTTTATAAGATAAATTTTGATTTATTTTAGTCTTCCATTGTCTGATCTTGATAAAGTTTCAAGATCTAACCCTGAAACCCTAGATCTGGTTCCTTCAATTGGTATCAGAGCCTAGGTTGTTTATTACATGATTATTTATACATTCTTAGATTATTTTTTAGATTAGATCTAATTTATAATCTGATTATTAAATCTAAAATTAAAATTTTTAGATCAATCATGAACTGTAGGTTGTCCTGCTGTAAGGTTTACCCCTCACAGTGCAAAGGTTGTCCTAGTTCTTGTAGATCTATCTTTAATCATAAATTTGTTAGATGTGATCTAGATTAAATTTAAGATTTATTAGATTTAAAAGATATTTAAATGTAAAATAAAATCTTTTTGTTAATAATTTATGCATAAAGAACCATTGACAATTCTGCTGAAACCAACTGGGCCGGCTCGGGCACACAGCTGAGCCAACTCTGGGATAAATCGAGCCAACTCGGTGCTGATTCAAGCTGGCTCTCTTAGGCAGACAGAACTGATGCTCGAGCGAAACATCATCGAGCCAGCTCGACTTCAATGAAGAGTTGGCTCGACCATCATATATTTATCTGAAAAATTTACACAGTTTAAAGTTAAAATTATTTCAATTACATGAACCTATTTAGATTAGATCTAAAGTAGTTTCATACTTATTTCACTTGCATTTTGATTATGAATCAAACATGCAACTTGGTTGGTAAAACCATGTTGTAAAAATATTTTACAAACATGAAAATTATTTTTGAAAAGTTGAACCCCAACCCTCAGCCCAAAACTTAATTGAGAATTAAGAAGTTATTTGATTAGATTCTAGGATTGTGAATTGAAGAACCTAAGACACAAACCATAACACATTGGGTTAATGGGTTAGTGGGAATTAGGTCCATTAATTGGGTTAGACCTAAGGTTAGATTAAAGATGGACTTAATTAGAGAATTGACTAAATCTAATCAATTGTTGTCTTATATTAGGTCAAGGATTCTCTAGATCAATTACAATAGTTGTAGTTGGTCAAATCCATGTCTTTAACGAGAACCAAATAGACTTGATTCTTGGCTAAGCGGTCTAGTACGAACTGTTAGGTTGATCCAATCGAAACTAATCAAACCAGTTGATGTCTAAGATAAACCAGACCAATGATTTTTAATTGGGAGCCCGCTTACCTGGTCATTTCTGATGGTGTCTAAGGCAAGCTTTGGCAGACCCTCCCACCGATCGAACTTACCTGGCCTCTTGGTGAAATTATATTTTGATCGGATCACTTGACTATTCGAGCTGACCCATGTTAGCTAGGTAAATCAGTGTGACTGATTTAGGTGCTCCTAGACCAGCCCTTTTAATGGTCTCCCTTAAGCTGACTTGGTGAAGCCAGTGGGAGGATCATGATAAGCTGGTTCATCTGACCTCCTCTAAATCAATTAAATCTTCTAAAATTATTAGATCCTTAAAATGAAATAGTTATGGTGATAACTAGATCATAACCTCCCATTAAGTGGATGATAATGGGTCCATCAGTTGGATAATCATTGGAGGCCCAAAGGCCTGGTGCTTATCGACCAATGGAATTATCATTCATAATATGATTTCTTGACTGTATCTTTTTAAATGGTGGTTAGGTTAGCCAACCAAAATTGGACCTAATCATTCATTGGCTAGATGGGCCAAATATGGTCATGTTAATGGTTGGACCTAACCAGACCTTTTCAGTGAAGGCCAAAGCCTACCAATTAGGGACTGGGGCAAAATTAAATTATTAAAAATTATTTAGAAAAATAATTGGTTATGAACCTACCCTTAGATGTACATGGGTTGGCCAACCAAAGTTGGGCTTGTGTGCAGTCTAAGTGGATTCTAGTACCCACTAAAGAATTAGGGTAATTCCTTGAATTGGAGGTAGAGGCTACCAATTCAAATAAAATAGTGAGAGAAACTTTTTGATTAAAGTCCAAATTTTTAGGTTTATTGAATCAATTACTAATTAGGTTATAATTTTTCTTTGTGCAGATATGGCCACTTCCCTATCACTCCGATCATTGTTGGACAATGATAAGTTGGTGGGACCTAGCTTCGATAGCTGGTACCGAAAGTTGAAGAAAGTCTTGGAGCATGAATGGATCCTATATGTGATAACGGATCCTGCACCTGAGGAGCCAGCTGTCAATGCACGTGAAACAGTCAGAGATACTTATCAGAAGTGGCTCAGTGACCTAATCAAGATGTACTGCATCATGCTGGCTGCCATGAGCAACGAGTTCAATCACAGATTTGAGACAGCTCAGCCAAAGAACGTGCTTCAAGTGTTGGAGGATGCCTTTGACACACCCGATGACGTGGAGAGGCACAAGACTAGTTGTGCCATCTTCAATGCCAAAATATGGGATGGTGCCTTTGTCACTGATCATATATTATACATGATTGAGCTGATAGAGCATTTGAGCAAGCTCGGCTTTCCCTTGCATAAGTAGCTTGAGAAAGATGCAATACTGAACTCACTACGCTAGTCTTATCTCCCATTCCTCACTCATTATAGAATGACAAAGCCTGAAGTAAACTACCACGGGTTACTGGAGTTGCTTCAAAACTTTGAGAAGGATCACCAACTCCATAAGGAGTCGGTGAACTTAGTGGGAGGTTCGTCTTCTGATTCTTGACCCTTTAAGAAAGGAAAGAAGAACAAGAAGAAGAAGGTAAAGAAGGTGCAAGTTCAGACTGGGACATCAGTGCAGGGCTAGACCAGAAATATCAAGCCCGATATGAGTCCAACTAAATACTTCTTTTGCAAGAAGTGGGAGCACTGGAAGAAGAACTGTCCTCAGTACATTGCCTCCCTGGACCCAAACAGGCAGAGAAAGAAGCAAGCTATTACTGGACAAGGTATTTATATGATAACTCCTTGTAATTTCTCTATTTGTGATATAACTGACTGGGTATTGGATACCGGTAGCCCTTACCATATTTGTAATTCGTTGCAGGGGTTGCAGGTCAGTAGGAGATTCGAGCAAGATGAAAAGTTTCTGAACATTGGAGATGGAAGACCAGTTTCAGTTCTAGCATTAAGAATCTTGAAACTTGTATTTGAGTCTCATACCATTGTTCTTAATGATTGTCATTTTTATCTCAATTTTTTTTTAAATATTATTTCTATAGGCCTTCTGACCAAAAATGATTATAAAATTTTAATAAAGAAATAAGTTTGTAATATCATTATGAATGGTGTTACTATTTTTTGTGGATATTTGAACAATGGGGTGTATATGTTATCACAACCTATTAACGTAGTCCCTTCTACTGGCAAGCACCCTAGATTAGATAGTGTATCAAATATCTACTTAAGGCACTATAGGCTAGGTCATATAAACAAGAACAGGATAAACAGGTTGACTCAAGAGGGAATCCTCGAAGTCAGTGATTGTGAATCTCTTCCAACCTGTGAGTCCTGTCTTCTTGGTAAAATGACCAAGTCACCTTTTACTGGAAAAGGTGAGAGAGCTACTGAGCTCTTGGGCCTAGTACATACTGATGTATGCGGGCCCATGAGCACAAGTGCTAGAGGTGGATATTTTTACTTCATCACTTTTACGGATGATCTATCCAGATATGGATATGTCTATCTGATAAAAATAAGTCGGATTCATTTGAAATGTTCAAACGATTCTGAAGTGAAGTAGAAAAACAAACTGGAAAGAGTATTAAAACTCTTCGATCTGATCAAGAAGGGGAATACCTTTCTGGTGAGTTTCTCACATATCTAGGAGAGAATGAGATTCTCTCCCAATAGACTCTTCCATGAACACCACAGTATAATGGTATGTCTAAAAGAAAAAATCAGACTCTATTAGACATGGTCCGATCCATGATGGGTTTTGCTAGCTTGCCGATATCCTTCTGGGGATATGCACTCGAATCGGTCTGTTATCTGTTAAATAGGATTCCAGGTAAGT
The DNA here is from genome assembly GCF_000442705.2 of Elaeis guineensis. Taxonomy (NCBI): domain Eukaryota; kingdom Viridiplantae; phylum Streptophyta; class Magnoliopsida; order Arecales; family Arecaceae; genus Elaeis; species Elaeis guineensis. The sequence goes on from NC_026000.2 coordinate 83,931,834, forward strand.
CTGTAATTAAGACTCCATATGAGATATGGACAGTGCGTAAGCCAGCACTTTCACACCTTAGCTCTGGGGGTGCCCGACCTATATCAAATGGTTAGTTACAGATAAACTTGAACCTAGGTCTGACAAATGCACATTCATAGGGCACCCCAAAGAGATCAAAGGATATTTTTTCTACCATGCTGATGAACAAAAGGTGTTCGCCAGCCTTAAGGCAACCTTTTTAGAAAAAGAGTTCCTTGGTGAAGGAACTGTTGCCTCTAAGGTTGAACTTGATGAAGTTCAGCAAGTAGAAGGACTGACACCAATAGCTGAACCTGAGTCGAATTTGATTAGATCAAATTTGAAGCCCAATGTACCTGCACCATTAAGGTGATCTGGTAGAGTACCGCATCAGTCGGACAGATACTATGATTTTTTGGTCCAGGACAGCGATCCCATCGAACTCGATGAAAATGATGAGGATTCGATCACCTATATGGATGTAATGCAGAGACCTGATTTTGAGAAATGGTTTGAAGCCATGAAATCCGAAATGGAGTCCATGAATGTCAACGATGTATTGACATTGGTTGACCCACCTGAAGAGATTAAACCCATTGGGTGTAAATGGGTCTTCAAAAGGAAGAGGGGTGCAGACGAAAAGGTGGAGACCTATAAAGCCCGTCTAGTTGCCAAGGGATATCGTCAACATTATGGTTTGACTATAACGAGATGTTCTCCCCTGTGGCAATGCTCAAATCTATTCGGATAATTTTTGCAATAGCTGTCCATCTGGATTATGAGACCTGGCAGATGGATGTAAAGACAGCTTTTCTGAATGGAGAGCTGACCGAAGAGGTGTATATGATACAACCTGAGGGGTTTACATCCACAGATGAGTCCAAGGTGTGCAAGCTTCAAAGATCTATTTATGGATTGAAGCAAGCTTCTCGAAGTTGGAACATGCATTTTGATAAGGTGATCAAAACGTATGGCTTCGTTAAGAACGAAGAAGAGCCCTGCATCTATAAATAAATAGGCAAATGGTCTAGTTATGGTATTCCTTATCTTGTACGTAGATGGCATTCTCTTACTCGAGAATGACATCCCCGTACTACAAGGAATAAAAGTTTGGTTGTCATCGCAGTTCTCCATGAAGGACTTGGGTAAAACATCCTACATCTTAGGGATGAAGATCATAGGAATAGATCTAAAAAGATGCTTGGGTTATCCCAGTCCACGTACATAGACACTGTGCTGAAGAGGTTCAGCATGGAGAATTCTAAGAAGGGCTATCTATCGATAGGTCATGAAATTTCTCTCTCTAAGAAGGATTATCCGACAACTCCTGAAGAGAGAGAATGTATGAGTAGAGTCCCATATGCTTCGATCATAGGATCTATCATATATGCCATGACATGTACAAGGCCAGATGTAGCATACTCACTAGGAGTAGCGAGTAGATACCAATCTGATTCTGGAGAAAATCACTGGAAAGTGGTTAAAGCCATCCTTAAGTATTTGAGAAATACTAAGGACCAATGGTTGGTTTATGGTAAGTCAGATCTGAAACTTGTGGGGTTCATAGACTCTAGCTTTCAATCTGACCATGATGACAGCAGAAGTGTGTCGGGTTATATCTTTACTCTGAATGGTGGAGCCATCTGCTGAAAGAGTTTCAAGCAGCATACTATGGCAGACTCTATTTGTGAGGCAGAGTACATCGCAGCATCGAATGCCATGAAGGAAGCTATGTGGCTGAGAAAATTCATCACCGAGCTCAAAGTAGCACCCTCCCTCGATGGTCTGATCCTACTCTACTGCGACAGCACTAGTGCCATTGCTCAGGCAAAAGAACCCAAAGCACACTAGCGGACGAAGCATATTTTGTGATGCTTCCACCTGGTTTGGGAGATCGTGGATCGAGGTGACGTCGACCTTCAGAAGATCGATGGAAAGGAGAACTTGGCCGACCCCTTCACTGAAGCCCTAACAATAAAGGAGTTCAACAACCACAAGTCGAAGATGGGTATTAGATACTGTACCGAGTGGCTTTAGGACAAGTGAGAGTTGTTGAGAAATATATCCCAAAAGATAATCGTCAACCTGTTGACGGTTGAGCAACCTTGTATTGTAATTGATTTGTTAATAAATAAAATATATTTTTGATATTTTCATCATAAGTTTTCATCTTCTAATGAACTCCGTTGTTGTGATGAAATTCTTAGGACTATTTAGGATCGATAAAGAGAGAATTTATCAATTAGTCCTTAAAACTGTTCACGACCAAATGATAGGTTGTTAATAAGGACGACAGCTTCTATCGAGTATAGGTCACTGTAGGCCATATGGGTTGGTTATCCTCTTAACCAAAGAGTGTGGAGACACTAGTATGGCACACAGATAAGATGTAAGGGTACATCGTCATGGAACATGACCAACTCCAGAGCATTCTGCTATAGAGAATGTCTCTGATGGGATATAGGTATAAGTATCCCTTAGACCTGAGATCGCCTCAATGACTTGCAAGCAACTCACTGTGCTTTGGTACTGGACTAACTGAATTTTTAATTCAGTGATAGAAGGCTTTTGGGCATAGTCAAGTACTTGCGAAGTCAGAGTGTGATCAAGATAGGATTGACAACTATAAGAGTTGGAGAAGAATGAGTCACTGTATTTTAATTTAGCAAAACTTTGGCCAGGATAATCCATCAGATGAATTTAATATTTTGAAATACAATGTGGACAACCTAATCAGAGTTGACAGTTGAACTCTGAGGCATCCTATGAGCATTTTGGTCAAGGGGATGAATTATATGAAAACTATATCTGCATGGGTTCTAAGGATGTTGTTCTACACATTCAACCTATCCGGCCATCGGGTACCATTGCTAGATGGTCATTTCGATTGGTATAAAAATTTATTCCTATGCTATTGACTTAGGTTTGGACCTATGAGATCACACACATTAGAGTTCACGATCCAATCGGATGGTTGATCAACGATTAAGAATCGTTCTAGGGTTAAACGATCAATACGATTGACATTTAACCTAGTGCAAGTGTTGCAGGAGGATCGATTAGCAATTTAATTGCTAATTGGCTTAATTTGATTAAGCCAATGGGCTGTGACTAAGTATAATTGAATATTATTTAATTAGATTTGATTTGAGCTTGATTGGATCAAGTCCAATTGGTTTATTGGATAAGCCAAGTGCAAGAAAAAACTAGTCCTAGTTCAATTAGGATTTGGATCAACCTAATTTCTAATTCGATTAAAAAATTAAATCTAATTTAAATCTAATTTAATTTGATTAAATTAAATTTTTAATTAGGTTAAGACCTATTTTAATTGAGTTGATTTGATTTTAGTTTGATTTGGTTTGAGAAACTAAATTTGAACAAGTCATAGATTGAACCCTAGTAAGACTGGGCTTCCACCTTGTGCCACCTTAGCCCCCCACTCCCACTCTCTCTTATTTTGTGCGAAAAAACCTTCTCTCCCAGGCCTTCACATATGCCCAAAGCTTTTCACTCTTTCTCTCTTACATGAAATATGGTGGTGGACCAAGTCAAAGTAGGAATTAGTTTGGATTTCAAATTCTATGAGATAGAATTTTAGGAAACTAAAACTCTTTCCTTATGGCACTGATTTTACCCAAATTTATTCTATAATTTTTATGAGTTTTATGATATATATTGTGCACCCTTTGCTGATGGTCCATGATAGAAAAAGGAGGGGGCACCCAAGAGTTGGGCACCCCTTGTCTTTCCCAGTTTGGATTTTTCTTGACTAGGTATTTGACCTAGACAAGGATTCTTTATATCTCTTGATTTAAGATGAATTTTTTCTTAAAATTTTTGTGAATTATAGAGTATTGAGAGAACTTTGGGGCATATGAAAATCAAAGAGAAAGAATATTGAGACGTGGAGATATAATAGATACAAAACTAAGTGTCTGGATTAGAGCAAAGAGAAGAAGAAGAGGGTCTTCTTCTAGGGTTGCTGAGTTCACCACTTTCCTTCCTCCATCTGTGAGTTTTCTGAGAGTGTCTCACATCTAAAACTCTTCTCCTACTTCTCATCTTTAGAA
>NC_026000.2:83940906-83958790 GCF_000442705.2 Elaeis guineensis
TTAATCAAATTAAGCCAATTAGCAATCAACTTGCTAATCGATCCTCCTGCAATACTTGCACTAGGTTAAATGTCAATTGTATTGATCGTTTAACCCTAGAACGATTCTTAATCGTTGATCAACCATCTAATTGGATCATGAACTCTAATGTATATGATCTCATATATCCGAACCTAAGCCAGTAGCATAAAAATAAATTTTTATATCAATCGAAGTGACCATCTAGCAATGGTACTCGACGGCTTGATAGGTCGAATGTGTAGAACAACATCCTTAGAACCCATGCAGATATAGTTTCCATATAATTCATTTCCTTGATCAAAATGCTCATAGGATACCTCAAAGTTCAACTGTCAACTCTGATCAGGTTGTCCACATTGTATTTCAAAATATCAAATCCATCTGATGGATTATCCTGGCCAAGATTTTGCTAAATTGAAATACAGTGACTCATTTTTCTCCAACTCTTGGAGTGGTCAATCCCATCTTGATCACACTCTGACTTTGCAAGTACTTGACTGTGCCCAAAAACCTTCCATCACTGAATTAGAAATTTAGTTAGTCCAGTACCAAAGCACAGTGAGTTGCTTGCAAGTTACTGAGGCGATCTCAAGTCTAAGAAACACTTATACCTATCTCTCATCAGAGATATTCTCGACAGCAGAATACTCTGGAGTTGGTCACGTTCAATGAAGATGTACCCTTACATCTCACCTGTATGCCATACCAGTGTCTCCACACTCCTTGGTTAAGAGAACAACTAACCCATATGGCCTACAGCGACCTATGCTCGATAGAAGCTGTCATCCTTATTAATAGCCCATCATTTGGTCGTGAACATTTTTAAGGACTAATCGATAAATCCTCTCTTTATCGAACCTAAATAATCCTAAAAATTTCATCACAACAACGGAGTTCATTAGAAGATGAAAACATATGATGAAAATATCAAAAATATATTTTATTTATTAACAAATCAATTACAATACAAGGTTGCTCAACCATCAATAGGTTGACGATTAGCTTTTGGGACATATTTTTCAACAATTCCCACATATCCTAAAGCCACTCGGCACAGTATCTAATATCCATCTTCGACTTGTGGTTGTCAAACTCCTTTATCGCCAGGGCTTTAGTGAAGGGGTCGGTCAGGTTCTCCTTTCCATCGATCTTCTGAAGGTCGACATCACCTCAATCCATGATTTCTCAGACCAGGTGGAAGCGACGTAAAACGTGCTTCATCTGCTGGTGTGCTTTGGGTTCTTTCGCCTATGCAATGGCACCAGTGCTGTCGCAGTAGAGGAGGATCGGACTATCGAGGGAGGGTGCTACTCCGAGCTCGATGATAAATTTTCTCAGCCACACAGCTTTCTTTGCGGCATCCGATGCTGCGATGTACTCCACCTCACAAACAGAGTCTGCCACAGTATACTGCTTGAAACTCTTCCAGCAGATGGCTCCACCATTCAGAGTAAAGATATAATCTGACATGCTTCTGCTATCATCATGGTTAGATTGAAAGCTGGAGTCTGTGAACCCCATAAGTTTCAGATCTGACTCGTCATAAACCAACCATTGGTCCTTAGTATTTCTCATAGACTTAAGGATGGCTTTAACCACTTTTCAGTGGTTTTCTCCAAGATCAGATTGGTATCTACTCACTACTCCTAGTGAGTATGACACATCTGATCTTGTACATGTCATGGCATACATGATAGATCCCACGATCGAAGTATATGGGACTCTACTCATACGCTCTCTCTCTTCAGGAGTTGTCGACAATCCTTCTTAGAGAGAAAAATTTCATAGCCTATCGGTAGATAGCCCTTCTTGAAATTTTCTATGCTAAACCTCTTTAGTACAGTGTCTATGTACGTGGACTGGGATAACCCAAGCATCCTTTTAGATCTATCTCTATAGATCTTCATCTCTGGGATGTAGGATGCTTGTCAGGGAATGATGGAGCTGCGCGGAATCCGTCACAGGAAGTGGAGCAGGGTCGTGGCCATTTCGGTGGCCTGCCAGGGGGCGCGGATCTATTGATTGAAGCTCGGCGACGGTCGGAGCCCGGCCTCTGTAGAGGTCTGGGAGAGGTCCTCCTGGCGGCTGGGGTCGCGGGCGGAGTCTGACCTCCGTGGGAGCCCGGGCAGAGCCGTGCTGCAGGGGATGTCGGAGGCGGAGCCCGACTCCCGTAGGAGTCCGGGCGGAGCTGTGCTGCAGCTGATGTCGGAGGTGGAGCCCGGCCCCCGTAGGAGTCCGGGCGGAGCTGCTCTGTAGCTGAAGTTGCGGGCGGAACCCGGCTCTCGTAGGAGTCTGGGCGGAGTCCTCTGCAATCAAAGTTAGAGGTGAAGTCCGACTCCCGTAGGAGTCCGGACGGAGCTTACCAGCAGTCAAAGTTAGAGGTGAAGTCCAGCTCCCGTAGGAGTCCGGACGGAGCTTACCAGCAGTTGATACTGAGAGCGGAGCCTGGCTCCCGTAGGAGTCCGGGCGGAGCTGTGCTGCAGTCGAGGTCGGAGGCGGAGCCCGACTCCCGTAGGAGTCCGGGCGGAGCTGTTCTGCAGTTGATGTCGGGGGCGGAGCCCGGCTCCCGTGGGAGTCCGGGCGAAGCTGTTCTGCAGCTGATGTCGGGGGTGGAGCCCGGCTCCCATAGGAGTCCGGGTGGAGCTGTTCAGCAGCTGATGTCGGGGGCGGAGCCCGGCTCCCGTAGGAGTTCGGGCGGAGCTGTTCTGCAGCTGATGTCGGGGGCAGAGCCCGGCTCCCGTAGGAGTCCGGGCGGAGCTGCTCTGTAGCTGAAGTTGCGGGCGGAACCTGGCTCCCGTAGGAGTCCGGGCAGAGTCCTCTGCAATCAAAGTTAGAGGTGAAGTCCGGCTCCCGTAGGAGTCCGGACGGAGCTTACCAGCAGTTGATACTGAGAGCGGAGCCTGGCTCCCGTAGGAGTCCAGGCGGAGCTGTGCTGCAGTCGATGTCGGAGGTGGAGCCCGGCTCCCGTAGGAGTCCGGGCGGAGCTGTTCTGCAGTTGATGTCGGGGGCGGAGCCCGGCTCCCGTGGGAGTCCGGGCGAAGCTGTTCTGCAGCTGATGTCGGGGGCGGAGCCTGGCTCCCGTAGGAGTCCGGGCGGAGCTGTTCTGCAGCTGATGTCGGGGGCGGAGCCTGGCTCCCGTAGGAGTCCGGGCGGAGCTATTCTGATGTCGCGGCGGAGCCCGACTCCCGTAGGAGTTCGGGCGGAGCTGTTCCGTTGCCGATTCTGTCGAGGGTTTTGGCTGTGGGTATTTTATACCCAACACCAGTCCCCCTACTTTCGAGTTTGAATTTCAAACGAAGGAAGTACACAGAGAGAGAGATGGGTACAGCCAGAATCGTCCCTTCGAATCCTGCGCACTGTCGCCTCCAGATATTTTGGCATTAAATGAGCACGTGCCGGAGTCTTTTCGAATTGGAGTGGTACGAGGGGACGCTTCAAAAATCCCATAGGTACACTGGCTTAGGTACGGTGCAATTATGATCCTGCCAACCGTCAGCCGCTTTTAGCCGTCTGCCAGAGGGAGTGGGACACGTGTCGGATGCGGACTGGCCAGGGGGATTCGCGATCATTATGGCGCCGGATCCTAGGGTCTATTTAAACCCGTCCTCCCCCCTTCAGGCGTCCTACTCCATTCCTGAGTTTTCGCTGGTGTCTGTCTTCTCTTCGAGAGCCTGCTCTAGTGAACGTCTTCTCGAGCCGTAGGCGCCTCCCATTTCTCGTTCCCCAGGTCCCTCAGAGCAGCATAGGTTAGTGCCAACCTTCTTCTCACCGCCTAGGGGCTTCTCCTCTCTTCATTACTTTTGTGCCTCCCTCCGAGTTAGCCTTCGGCGTCTCACTCCCCTTTCGGTCTGTCTTTTTAGGGTCCTTTAGGCTCTCCCTCCGAAACTGCTCAAAATGTCCTCTGACTCTTCTGCTCCCGGCAGTTTCGAGAGTTCTTCTGCTTCAAACCCCCAGGTCCCTATCTCTGCGGACGAACCCGCGTCCGGGGCTGGGCCTCGCCCGATTTTCGCACCGGGCGCAATTCCATGCTCGTCGACTTCGGATGAACTCCTTCTGATAAGGGTTCGGTATGGGGTTCCTCCGGAGTACGACCTGGAGCTACCTGGCCCCTCTGACCGGGCCAGCGCTCCTCCTCCCGGTCGCTTCTGTTTGTATCAGGAAGCATTCCGTGCCGGACTCTGGCTTCCGCTTCCTGTCTTTGTTGCTGCCTTCTTCCGCTTCTTGGACATTTCTCTTGCCTCCGTGGCCCCGAATTCCTTTAGGTTTTTGATAGGGTTTCTCTCTCTCTGCCACATAGCCGAGGTCCAGCCGTCCCTCTCCTTGTTCAGACATTTTTATACCTTCAAACGCCATCCTTCGGCGAAGGACTGGTGGTACTTCTCCCCCTAGTTTGGCAAGAAGGGGTTGCTGAAGGGCGCCCCTTCTTCGATTCACAATTGGAAGGGGAAATTTCTCTTTGTCTACTGCCCGACCCTGGAACTGGGCCTGCCCCCTTGGGGGTCTCTGAGCGATTCCGTCCGTCGGGCTCCCAGCCTAGGGGAGGACGACCTTCAGGCCGCCCAGAAGCTCCTAACTTATCCCGCTCCTTCCCTTCCTAATCTTCTGAGGGAGCAGCTTCTTTTCAACATCGGCCTGAGCCCTCAGGATCCAGCAAGTACTTATCTTTTCTTTTCTTGCCTTCCTCTTCTTCTTCTCTTTACTTTTTCCTTCCCGCTCTTTTCTTTCTCTTTCTTTCTCTCTTCTTTTTTCTTCTTCTTTTTTTTTTTTTTTGACTCTGGACTGATCGGTGTCGCTTCTTCTTCTTTTTTTTTTTTTTTTTTTTTTTTTGCAATTGACGCCGAAGCAACGCGGATGCTCGCCAAGGGCATGAGAGCTCAGAAGAGGAAGGGCACGATGGCCTCCGGATCGGCGAAGAGGGCCAGGGCGGAGGAGACGAGCTTGGCTGCGCCCGTCCAGGCGGCCCCGGCCATCGACATTCCTTCAGATGCCGAGCCAGTGGCCCCCCGGGCTTCCTCGAGGAGCCCGCCGACTGGGGCCCCCGTTCCGGGGGTTCGCCCCACAGAGGCACCTGCCGCGGGGAGGAGGAGGAAATCGGTGGCTCGCAGGGCGAGTAGCCATCGAGCTGCTGCAGATGAGTCTGTCTGCTCCGAGGGGGGATCGGAGAACCCCTTCAACGACAAGGACCTGATCAGGCGGCTGCTCGATGGCTGCATCCTATCCGACGTCGTGGAGAGGATCGACCGCGCCGATCCCGAGCAGCGGGCTTGGGACTCTTTGGGGTCCTTCCTCGAGGTAAGCGGATGTTTATTTGCACGGTCACTCGGCCTTTGTTGTAATTCTCTATCCGTCCTTGCAGATTGGGCACCAGCTCTTCACCTATGTTGAGGCGATGAGCCACATGAGAAGGGACCTCCTTCAGGCGGAGGAACGCTGTCAGGCCGAGGTTGCTCGCCTCCAAGCGAAGACGGCCGAAGTAGCCGCCCTCCAGGAGGCCTTGGAGAGAGAGAGGCAAGCCCGGGAAGAGGAGAGACAAGCCCAGGAAGAGGAGAGACGAATCTTGGAGGAGTCGGCGAGGAAGGCGGAGGCCGAGGTCGCCCATTTGGTCGAGCAAACTCCGGTTCTGGTCTCGGAGGCCAGGGCCCTTGCGGTGGAGGAGTTCAAGGCCTCCGCGGAGATGAGGGAACTGAACGTCCAATTCGGCCAGGAGGCGTTCACTAAGGGGTTCGAGCTTTGCCAAGAGAAAGTGGCCAGCAGATACCCCGACCTCGATCTCAGCTTTCTTGAGGAGTCTGAAGACGAGGTCGGCCCCTCGTCCGCCGCCACCGCAGTCGCACCCCCCGCGCCGAGTTCTCCACCTCCTGCCCCTGAGGTCTGACACCTCTGATCCTGTGCCCTTATTTTATCGCCATATTTCCTTTTTGTTTGTCTTCAAAATTATTCAATCAATAAAGCCGAATTTCTTGTTGTGGACGGCCTCTCCTTCCCCCTCCTCCTCCTTTCTGCCTTTCTTCTTGTAATGAGTCGATCTTTGACGCTTGCACCTTCCGATGGCAGTGCCCTGCTGAAGCACTCTCCTTGCCCCTGGGGGTCCCACTGAAATCAACTATCCAGCGGCTGAAAAAGGAGGTCCTCCACCTGACGAAGAAGTTGAAGAAGTCGAAAGGCGAGCTCCGCAAGTCGAGAGAATGCCATTCCGAAGCCGCCGCTGAGGCCGCCCACTTTAGGAGTCTCCAAGTGAAGGCAATCATGGATTACAGCCGGAGGAAGGCGAACTTCACAAAGGAGCTCAAGGAATGCAAGAAGAGCGCCAGCGACCGAACTTGGGCTCAAAAAGCCAGGATCAGCGCCTTTAAGGTGGAGCTATCAGCTGCGAAGAGGAAGATCGGCCAGCTGGAAGGAAACTCATCCCGGCTCCTAGCACGGGTTGATGATGAACAGAAGTAGTCACAGAAGGTCTCCGACCTCCAGAAGCAGCTTCAAGACGTCGAGATGAGCCACGATGTGCAGCGGGCCAGCTGGCGCCGGCAAGTGGAAGAGTACAAAGGGAGATTCTGGAAGGCGGCGGACGAGGTCGTTCGTCTCCAGAGGTAGCTGGTTACCAGGGCGCAGCTTACTTCCGTCCAAGATACCGAAGAGCTCCAAGCCCTGAGAGGCACTGTCGAAGGGATTTCTGTCTCCCTTGGGGAGAAGACAGCCGAGCTGCAACAAGTGAAAATCCAACTGGCGCTTGAGCGGAAGGCCGTCGCGGACGCAGAGGCGGAGTCTGAAGTTTTGCGGAAGTGGCATCGAGAAGCGGAGGCTGAGAGCCGGCAACTTCGTCAGGCGCTCCAGGATACGCTGTGGAAGAGGGAAGAACTAGAAGAAGCAATGGAGAACCTGAGGCAGTCCTGGTTGAGGGATGGGGGTGATAACCCTAGGTCGGAGGGAGTAGGGCCTCCTTAGAGCTCTTTTGTCTTTATGTCTTATCATGTAGTTTCTTTTTTTTTGTCGTTTTGTCCTTCTTTCCCTGGCCATCCTGGCCTTGTAGTACGTATATCGAAAATGGAAAAAAGAGCGCTTTGTGTTACCTTGTCCACGCGTAGCACTGATATTATCATCTGTTGAACCTTTCTTGTCGTTCGGCTTGTTTGACGTAGATGTCGTCGGGGGGGGCTCTTTCCTTTCATCCGACCTTGTTACGCGGCCGAGTTTCGCCACCATTATTGACCCTTGCCGCAGAAGTGGCGGATGGAGCCCGGCTTCTGTAGGAGTCCGGGCGAAGTCTTCCTTGGCGTAGGAACCCGACTCCCGTAGGAGTCCGGGCGAAGTCTTCCTTGGCGACGGAACCTGGCTCCCGTAGGAGTCTGGGTGAAGTCTTTCCTGGCGGCGGAACCCGGCTCCCGTAGGAGTCCGGGTGAAGTCTTCCTTGGCGGCGGAACCCGGCTCCCGTAGGAGTCTGGGTGAAGTCTTCCTGGGCGGCGGTGGAGCGGGGTCCCTGGCGGCGGAACCCGGTCCCGTAGGAGTCCGGGTGAAGTCTTCCTGGCGGCGGAACCCGGCTCCCGTAGGAGTCCGGGTGAAGTCTTCCTTGGCGGCGGAACCCGGCTCCCGTAGGAGTCCGGGTGAAGTCTTCCTGGCGGCGGAACCCGGCTCCCGTAGGAGTCCGGGTGAAGTCTTCCCTGGCAGCGGAACCCGGCTCCCGTAGGAGTCCGGGTGAAGTCTTCCCTGGCGGTGGAACCCGGCTCCCGTAGGAGTCCGGGTGAAGTCTTCCTTGGCGGTGGAACCCGGCTCCCGTAGGAGTCTGGGTGAAGTCTTCCTTGGCGGCGGAACCTGGCTCCCGTAGGAGTCCGGGTGAAATCTTCCCTGGCGGCGGAACCCGGCTCCCGTAGGAGTCCGGGTGAAGTCTTCCTTGGCGGCGGAACCCGGCTCCCGTAGGAGTCCGGACCTTGCATTTTGCTCGAGCCGGCGTGAGGTTCTCCTCCCGTTACCAGCCTGGCTTGTGGGGGCGCGTTAGGGCGCTGTAAGGCCTCTCCCCCCTCCGGTCTAAAAGAACCGGGCCTTCAACTTTGCTCATGTCAGGATGAGGTTCTCCTCCTGTTCCTGACATGGCTGTGGGGGCACATTAGGGTGTTGCAAGGCCTCTCCCCCCATCCGGTCTAAAAGAACCGGGCCTTTGACTTTGCTCAAGTTAGGGCGAGGTTTTTCTCCTGTCCCTAACAGGGCTGTGGGGGCACATTAGGGCGTTGTAAGGCCTCTCCCCCATCCGATCTAAAAGAATCGGGCCTTTGACTTTGCTCAAGTTAGGACGAGATTTTCCTCCTGTCCCTAACAAGGCTGTGGGGGCACATTAGGGCGTTGTAAGGCCTCTCCCCCCATCCGATCTAAAAGAACCGGGCCTTTGACTTTGCTCATGTCAGGACGAGGTTCTCCTCCTGTTCCTGGCATGGCTGCATTTTTGGAGGGATCAGATCCAGTCATAATACATCCACGCTAGGTGGGAGGGGCACGTTAGGCAGAAAGAAAAGTAGATTCAAGGCGAAATAGTAAGTGATACATTTACAGTTTTCCCGCTCCTCCTTGAGGCCCTCCGGTGATGGAGTCGATGGTCCCGATGGGAGGTCGGTCCCCGGGTTGCTCCTCCCTTTTCTGCGGTTCAGGCGGTGGGAGGGCTCTTGGCCGGTCTCCTCTACCCTCAGGCCTGCAACAGATGAATCTGTCGAGTCGACCTCACCGAATGAGCTCCTCGATCTCGTCCTGGAGCTGGATGCATTCCTCCGTGTCATGGCCGTGGTCGCGGTGGTAGAGGCAGAACTTGTTGGGGTTGTGCTTCCCGGGGTGTGTGCGCATCCTCTCCGAACTAGGGAGCTGCTCCCTGACCTCCATCAGTACCTGAGCCTTCGAGGCGTTGAGGGGGGCGTAGTTGCGGAATTTCTCTGGTGGGGAACCCCGTCGAAACCTGCTGTCCGGGCTTCTCTGCCTGCGTGCCCGGGGTGGAGTATGGGCGCGCTTATATCCAGGAGGGGATCGGGAGCGAGGCCGGGCTTCCTTTGGCCTCTTCTCAACTTCGGGCTTACTAGAATCTCCCGCCTGACGCTCCCTTGCTGTCTCTTCGTCCTTCATTTTGAAGGCTTCTTCCGCTCGGGCGTATCCTTCAGCCCGAGCCAGTAAATCAGCAAAATTCCTGGGGTACTTCTTCTCCAGAGAGTACAAAAGATCATTCTTCTGAAGGCCACCTTTCAGGGCGGCCATGGCAACTGACTGGTCCAAGTTCCGAACCTCCAACGCCGCGATGTTGAAGCGGTTGACGTAGGCCTGTATGGACTCCCCTTCCCTCTGCTTGATATTGATGAGGGACTCCGAACCCTTCTGGAGACGCCGACTGCTGACAAAATAGGCCACGAATTGGTGGCTCATTTGATCGAAGGAAAATATGGTACCCGACTTCAGAGCCGAGTACCAGTTTCTCACTGCTTCCTTCAAAGTAGACGGGAAAGCCCGGCACAAGATGGCGTCAGGAGCGTCGTGAAGCAGCATCATCGTTCGGAAAGCCTCCAGATGATCAACCGGGTCCGACGTCCCGTCGTAGCTTTCGAACTGGGGAAGCTTGAAGTTCGACGGGATCGGTTCCTGCATAATCATTTGGGAGAAGGGAGGGTCAGTGCAAATATCCTCACCATAAGCGGGAGGCGCGTGGCAGAGTTCTTCGATCCGTCGGTTCATCTCCTGGAGCCTCCGGTCCAGAAAATCCTCTCGACTTCGAGTCTCGAGGGTCCTTTGGCAGAACGGGGGTAGGGATCTTCCAGGGGTGGAGTCGTGATCCGATTGAGGGCTCTCTACCCTCGGATTCGCCTTCCCGGGAAGGACGGGGCGGCTGGCCCAGGTGGCCCGCCCCGCCGTCGGATTCTGGCATTCTGGAGACGCCCCCTCCGGATGCGCCGACGCCTGCGGTTGCTGCTGCTGCATTGCTTGTACGGCTTCGACGAGGCCTTTGACCTGCTGCGCCAGTAGGTCAAACTGCTCCGCGCCGACCGCCGCCGTCGGAGGGGGAGGAGGAGGAGGCTGAGAAATGGGAGGGGAGGTCGGAGCCTGAGATCTGGCCGCGGAGGTCGTGGACCGCCGGGTGGATGCCTTGCGCGGAGGCATCGAGTGTCGATCTCGTGGGGAAAGATTAAGAGTGGGTGACGGAGAAACGGTCGGAGGCGGCTCCGTTGAACACTCCTTTAAGAACAAGGGTGCTGCGAAGACACAGGCCCCTTCCTCTAGCGCCAATCCTGTTGGTGCAAAAATCTGCTTGCGCCGGAGAAGCTGGAGTCGGAGAAGCCGCGGTCGCCACCGGGACCTGCAAGGGAAGTCTAAACCAGAGGTGGGGTTGCTCCGGCAAGACCCTCCGACGCTCAAGTCAGTTCTCTGCCTCAACAAGAATGGAGTGCTCGAACGGAGAATTTAGCAGAGTTTTGAGATAAGAAATGAGCTTAGAGAATAACGTATCTGAGTCCCCCTTTTATAGGCGGAGGGGGCAACGGATTGATGGTGACACCTGTAACCGTCTGGTAGTGGGCCGCCCGTGGTCAGGGGAATTTATTGCGAGAGGTAGTGGAGCGAAATCATGGCCATCACCGCAGCTCGCCACGTGGAATCAGTTGCAGGGAGTGGAGCAGCGCCCGTTGTCGTGACTTGCCAGCGGATGGGAGAATCGCCTGGTATCCATCGCAGGAGGTGGAGCAGGTTCGTGGCCGTTATCTGGCCTGCCAGGGGGTAGTGGAGCTGTGCGGAGTCCGCCACAGGAAGTGAGGCAGGGCGGCGACGGTTACTGCGGCTTGTCAGGGAATGATGGAGCTGCACGGAATCCATTACAGGAAGTGGAGCAGGGTCGTGGCCGTTTCGGTGGCCTGCTAGGGGGCGCGGATCTGTTGATTGAAGCTCGGCGACGGTCGGAGCCCGGCCTCTGTAGAGGTCCGGGAGAGGTCCTCCTGGCGGCTGGGGTCGCGGGCGGAGTCTGACCTCCGTGGGAGCCCGGGCGGAGCCATGCTGCAGGGCATGTCGGAGGCGGAGCCCGGCTCTCGTAGGAGTCCGGGCGGAGCTGTGCTGCAGCTGATGTCGGAGGCGGAGCCCGGCCCCGTAGGAGTCCGGGCGGAGCTGCTCTGTAGTTGAAGTTGCGGGTGGAACCCGGCTCTCGTAGGAGTCCGGGCGGAGTCCTCTGCAATCAAAGTTAGAGGTGAAGTCCGGCTCCCGTAGGAGTCCGGACGGAGCTTACCAGCAGTCAAAGTTAGAGGTGAAGTCCAGCTCCCGTAGGAGTCCGGACGGAGCTTACCAGCAGTTGATACTTAGAGCGGAGCCTGGCTCCCGTAGGAGTCCGGGCGGAGCTGTGCTGCAGTCGAGGTCGGAGGCGGAGCCCTGCTCCCGTAGGAGTCCGGGCGGAGCTGTTCTGCAGTTGATGTCGGGGGCGGAGCCCGGCTCCCGTGGGAGTCCGGGCGAAGCTGTTCTGCAGCTGATGTCGGGGGTGGAGCCCGGCTCCCGTAGGAGTCCGGGCGGAGCTGTTCAGCAGCTGATATCGGGGGCGGAGCCCGACTCCCGTAGGAGTCCGGGCAGAGCTGTTCTGCAGCTGATGTCGGGGGCGGAGCCCGGATCTCGTAGGAGTCCGGGCGGAGCTGCTCTGTAGCTGAAGTTGCGGGCGGAACCCGGCTCCCGTAGGAGTCCGGGCGGAGTCCTCTGCAATCAAAGTTAGAGGTGAAGTCCGGCTCCCGTAGGAGTCCGGACGGAGCTTACCAGCAGTTGATACTGAGAGCGGAGCCTGGCTCCCGTAGGAGTCCGGGTGGAGCTGTGCTGCAGTCGATGTCGGAGGCGGAGCCCGGCTCCCGTAGGAGTCCGGGCGGAGCTGTTCTGCAGTTGATGTCGGGGGCGGAGCCCGGCTCCCGTGGGAGTTCGGGCGAAGCTGTTCTGCAGCTGATGTCGGGGGCGGAGCCCGGCTCCCGTAGGAGTCTGGGTGGAGCTGTTCTGTAGCTGATGTCGGGGGTGGAGCCCGGCTCCCGTAGGAGTCCGGGCGGAGCTGTTCTGATGTCGCGGCGGAGCCCGGCTCCCGTAAGAGTCCGGGCGGAGCTGTTCCGTTGTCGATTCTGCCGAGGGTTTCGGCTGTGGGTATTTTATACCCAACACCAATCATTAAGAACAATGGTATGGGACTCAAATACAAGTTTCAAGATTTTTAATGTTAGAATTGGAACTGGTCTTCCATCTCCAATGTTCAGGAACCTCTCACCTTGCTCGAATCTCCTACTGACCTGCAACCCCTGCAACGAATTGCAAATATGGTCAAGGCTACCAGTATCCAATATCCAGTCAGTTATATCACAAATAGAGAAATTATAAGGAGTTATCATACAAATATGTGGTCTAGCAACAGCTTGTTTCTTTCTCTGCCTGTTCGGGTCTAGGGAGGTAATGTACTGAGGATAATTCCTCTTCCAGTGCCCCCGCTTCTTGCAAAAGAAGCATTCAGCTTGACTCTTATCAGGCTTGATTTTTCTAGTCTGATCCTGCACTGATGTCCCAGCCTGAACTTGCACCTTCTTCACTTTCTTCTTCTTGTTCTTCTTCCCTTTCTCAAAGGATCGAGAACCAGAAGATAAACCTCCCACTAAGTTCACTGACTCCTGGTGGAGTTGGTGATCCTTCTCAAAGTTCTGAAGCAACCCCAGTAATCCGTAATAGTTTACTTCAGGCTTTGTCATTCTATAATGAGTGAGAAATGGGAGATAAGACTTGGGCAGTGAGTTTAGTATTGCATCCTTCCTAAACTGCTCATGCAAGGAAAAATCGAGCTTGCTCAAATGCTCCATCTGCTCGATCATGTACAATACATGATCAGTAACAGAGGCACCATCCCATATTTTAGCGTTGAAAATGGTACAACTAGTCTTGTGCCTCTCCACGTCATCGAGTGTGCCAAAGGCATCCCCCAACACTTGAAGCATGTCCTTTGGCTAAGACATCCCAAATCTGTGATTGAACTCATCGCTCATGGCAGCCAGTATGATGTAGCGCATCGTGGTCCGATCACTGAGCCACTTCTGGTAAGTGTCTCTGACTGTTCCACGTGCATTGGCAGCTGGCTCCTCAGGTGCAGGATCCATTATCACATATAGGATCAGTTCATGCTCCAGGACAATCTTCAACTTTCGGTACCAGCTACCGAAGTTGGGTCCCACCAACTATCATTGTCCAATAATGATCGAAGCAATAGGGAAGTGGCCATATCTGCACAAAAAAAAATCATAACCTAATTAGTAATTGATTCATTAAACTTAAAGATTTGGACTTTAATCAAAAAAAATTTTTCACTATTTTATTCGAATTGATAGCCTCTACCTTCAATTCGAGGAATTACCCTAATTTCTTAGTGGGTACTAGAATCCACTTAGACTGCACACAAGTCCAACTTTGGTTGGCCAACCCATGTACATCTAAGGGTAGGTTCCTAAATAATTTTTAGTAATTTTAATTTTGCCCCAGTCCCTAATCAGTAGGCTTTGGCCTCCACTGAAAAGGTCTGGTTAGGTCCAACCATTAACATGACCATACTTGGCCCATCTAGCCAATGAATGATTAGGCCTAACTTTAATTAGCTAATCTAACCACCATTTAGAAAGATGAAGTCAAGAAATTATATTATGAATGACAATTCCATCAACCGATAAGCACCAGGCCTTTGGGCCTCCAATGATTATCCAACTGATGTATGCATTATCATCCACATAATGGGAGGCTATGATCTAGTTATCATCATAACTATTTCATTTTAAAGACCTAATAAGTTTAGAGGATTTAATAGATTTAGAGGAGGAGGTCAGATGAACTAGCTTATCATGATCCTCCCACTGGCTTCACTAAGTCAGCTTAAGGAAAACTATTAAAAGGGCTGGTCTAAGAGCACCTAAATCAGTCACACTGATTTATCTAGCTGACATGGGTCAGCTCGAACAGTCAAGTGATCCGATCAAAACATAATTTCACCAAAAGATCAGGTAAGTTCGATCGGTAGGAGGGTCTGTCAAAGCTTGCCTAAACACCATCAGAAATAGCTAGGTAAGCGGACTGCCAATTAAAAACCACCGGCCTGGTTTACCTTAGACACCAATTGGTTTAATTAGTTTCGATTAGATCAACCTAACAGTTCATGCTAGACCACTTAGCCAAGAATCAAGTCTATTTGATTCTCGTTAAAGACATGGACTTGACCAACTACAACTATTGTAATTGATCTAGAGAATCCTTGACCTAATCTAAGACAACAATTGATTAGATTTAGTCAATTCTCTAATTAAGTCCATCTTTAATCAACCTTAGGTCTAACCCAATTAATGGACCTAATTCCCACTAATCCGTTAACCCAATGTGTTATAGTTTGTGTCTTAGGTTCTTCAATTCACAATCTTAGAACCTAATCAAACAACTTCTTAATTCTCAATTAAGTTTTGGGCTAAGGGTTGGGGTTCGGCTTTTCGAAAATAATTTTCATATTTATAAAATATTTTTACAATATGGTTCTACCAACCAAGTTGCATGTTTGATTCATAATCAAAATGCAAGTGAAGTATGCAACTACTTTAGATCTAATCTAAACAGGTTCATGTAATTGAAACAATTTCAACTTTAAACTGCGTAAATTTTTCAGACAAATATATGATGGTTCTTTACATGAAAATTATTAACAAAGAGATTTTATTTTAGATTTAAATATCTTTTAAATCTAATAAATTATAAATTTAATTTAGATCATATCTAACAAATTTATGATTAAAGATAGATCTACACAAACTAGGACAACCTTTGCACTGCAAGGGGTAAACCTTACAGCAGGACAACCTACAGTTCGTGATTGATCTAAAAATTTTAATTTTAGATTTAATAATCAAATTATAAATTAGATCTAATCTAAGAAATAATCTAAGCATGCATAAATAATCATGTAATAAACAACCTAGGGCTCTGATACCAATTGAAGGAACCAGATCTAGGGTTTCAGGTTTAAATCTTGAAACTTTTTCAAGATCAGGCAGCGGAAGAATAAAATAAATCAAAATTTATCTTATAAAATTAAAAAAATTTTAGATCTAAGATCCTATTACATAATTTTTACATGATATTAAATCAAAAATTAAAATATAAAGAGCAAGAATTACATGTTGATCATATCAATATGTTTCTATACTACATCTAATGAATGTAAAATATAATAGATCAGATCTATTACCTTGCAAGTTAGATATTCTAACTTTGCTGATCCGAGCTTGAAGATGATATTGTGAGCTGTACCATATCCGACTTCTAGGAGTCATCCACACGAGCCCACGAATCACGATCAGAAGTCCTGGTCCAGAAAATCAGCATAGCATGCTAGTACTGTACTGATCCTTCTTTGATGGTCGATCAGATGCCTCCTTCTTCTTGATTTGGACTCTTCCAAAGATGAGAAGTAGGAAAAGAAGTTTTATATGTGAGACACTCTTAGAAAACTCACAGATGGAGGAAGGGAAGAGGTGAACTCAGCACCCTAGAAGAAGACCCTCTTCTTCTTCTCTTTGCACTCACCTAGACACCTAGTTTTGTATCTATTATATTCCCACACCCCAATACTTTTTCTTCTTAATTTTCACACACCCCAAAGGTCTCTCAATGCTCTATAATCTACAAAAATTTCAAAAAAAAATTTATTTTAAATAATGAGATATGAAAGAATTCTTGTCTAGGTCAAATACCTAGTCAAAGAAAATCCAAACAGGGCAAGACAAGTGGCGCCCAACTCTTGGGGGCCTCCTCCTTTTTTTGCCATGGACCACTAGCAAAGGGTGCATGATATGTTCTATAAAAGCAACAAAAATCTTAGAAAAAATTTGGGTAAAATCAGTGCCACAAGGAAAGAGTTTTAGTTTTCTAAAATTCTATCTCATAGAATTTGAAATCCAAACTAATTCCTACTTTGACTTGATCTATAACCACATTCCATGCAAGAGAGAAAAGAAGAAAGCTTTGGGCATGCATGAAGGCCAGGGAGGAGAATATTTATCTTTACAAAATAAGAGAGAGTGGACGTGGGGGGCTAAGGTGGCGCAAGGTGGAATCCTAGTCTTACTAGGATTCAATCTATGACTTGTTCAAATTTGATTTCTCAAACTAAATCAAACTAAAACCAAATCAACCCAATTAAAATAGGTCTTAATCTAATTAAAAATCTAATTTAATCAGATTAAATTATATTTAAATCTAATTTAATTTTTTAATCGAATTAGAAATTAGGTTGACCCAAATCCTAATTGAACTAGAACTAGTTTTTCCTTGCACTTGGTTTATCCAATAAACCAATTGGACTTGATCCAATCAAGTTTAAATTAAAATCTAATTAAATTATATTCAATTAGACTTAATCTAAGCCCATTGGCTTAATCAAATTAATCGATTAGCAATCGAATTGCTAATCGATCCTCCTACAATACTTGCATTAGGTTAAATGTCAATCATATTGATCATTTTACCCTAGAACGATTCTTAATCATTGATCAACCATCTGATCGGATCGTAAACTCTAATGTGTATGACCTCATAGGTCCGAACCTATACCGGTAACATAGAAATAAATTTTTTGTACCAATCGAAGTGATCATCTAGCAATTGTACCCGACGATCGGATACATCGAATGTGTAGAATAACATCCTTAGAACCCATGCGGATATAGTTCCATATAATTCATCCCCTTGACCAAAATGCTCATAGGACATCTCAGAGTTCAACTGTTAACTCTGATCAGGTTGTCCACATTGTATTTCAAAATATAGATGGATTACTCTGGCCAAAGTTTTGCTAAATTGAAATACAGTGACTCATTCTTCTCTAACTCCTAGAGTGGTCAATCCTATCTTGATCATACTCTGACTTCGCAAGTACTTGACTATGCCCAGAAGCCTTCCATCACTAAATTAAAAATTCAGTTAGCCCAGTACCAAAGCACAGTGAGTTGCTTGTAAGTCACTGAGATGATCTCAGGTCTAAGGGATACTTATACCTATATCCCATCAAAGACATTCTCGATAGTAGAATGCTCTGAAGTTGGTCATGTTCAATGATGATGTACCCTTACATCTCACCTGTATGCCATACCAGTATCTCCACACTCCTTGATTAAGAGGACAACCAACCCATATGGCCCTACAGCGACCTAAACTCGATAGAAGCTGTCATCCTTATTAACAGCCCATCATTTTGTCGTGAACAGTTTTAAGGATTAATCGATAAATTCTCTCTTTATTAAACCCTAAATAGTCCTAAGGACTTCATTCACAACAATGGAGTCATTAGAAAGGATGAAAACTTGTGATGAACATATCAAAATATTTTATTTATTAACAAATTAATTACAATACAATATTGCTCAACCATCAACATGTTGATGATTGGATTTGGGATATATTTCTCAATAATATATATATATATATATATATATGCGTGTGTGTGTGTGTGTGTACATGCATATATATTTTGTGTGTATATATATATGTGTGTGTGTGTGTGTGTGTGTATATATATATATATAGTAATATATATACTAATAATATATTTATTTATTTATTTTATTATATATAATATATACATATCTATATATATATATACATATATCTATATATATATATATATATATATATATAGTATATATATGTATGTATGTATACTTCTATGTATGTACACACACATACATATGCAAATATATATTTATATAGTTGTATATACACATATATCCATGTATATATATCTATATATATAAACATATACAGATATATATCTATATATCTATATATATATACATATACATATGTATGTCTACACATCTATATTTAT
>NC_026000.2:83958890-83971390 GCF_000442705.2 Elaeis guineensis
GTCCGGGCGGAGCTGCCTGTAGCTGAAGTTGCGGGCGGACCCGGCTCTCGTAGGAGTTGGGCGGAGTCCTCTGCAATCAAAGTTAGAGGTGAAGTCCGACTCCCGTAGGAGTCCGGACGGAGCTTACCAGCAGTCAAAGTTAGAGTGAAGTCCGCTCCCGTAGGAGTCCGGACGGAGCTTACCAGCAGTTGTACTGAGGCGGAGCCGGCTCCCGTAGGAGTCCGGGCGGAGCTGTGCTGCAGTGGTCGGAGGCGGAGCCCGCTCCCGTAGGAGTCCGGGCGGAGCTGTTCTGCAGTTGATGTCGGGGGCGGAGCCCGGCTCCCGTAGGAGTCGGGCGAAGCTGTTCTGCAGCTGATGTCGGCGGTGGAGCCCGGCTCCCGTAGGAGTCCGGGCGGAGCTGTTCAGCAGTTGATGTCGGGGCGGAGCCCGGCTCCCGTAGGAGTCCGGGCGGAGCTGTTCTGCAGTGATGTCGGGGCGAGCCCGGCTCCCGTAGGAGTCCGGGCGGAGCTGCTCTGTGCTGAGTTGGCGGGCGACCGGCTCCCGTAGGAGTCCGGGCGGAGCTCTGCAATCAGTTAGAGGGAAGCCCGGCTCCCGTAGGAGTCCGGCGGAGTTCAGCAGTTGTCTGAGGCGGAGCCCGGCTCCCGTAGGAGTCCGGGCGGAGCTGTGCTGAGTGATGTCGGAGGCGGAGCCCGGCTCCCGTAGGAGTCCGGGCGGAGCTGTTCTGCAGTTGAGTCGGGCGGAGCCCGGCTCCCGTAGGAGTCCGGGCGAGGAGTGTCTGAGCTGTGTCGCGGGGCGGAGCCGGCTCCCGTAGGAGTCCGGGCGGAGCTGTTCTGCTGATGTCGGGCGGAGCCCGGCTCCCGTAGGAGTCCGGGCGGAGCTTTCTGATGTGCGGCGGAGCCCGGCTCCCGTAGGAGTCCGGGCGGAGCTGTTCCGTTGCCGATTCGTCGAGGGTTTGGCTGTGGGTATTTTATACCCAACACCAGTCCCCCTACTTTCGAGTTTGAATTTCAAGCGAAGGAAGTACAGAGAGAGAGATGGGTACAGCCGGAACCGTCCCTTCGAATCCTGCGCACTGCCGCCTCCAGATATTTTGGCATTAAATGAGCGCGTGCCGGAGTCTTTTCGAATTGGAGCGGTACGAGGGGACGCTTCGAAAATCCCAGGTACACTGGCCTAGGTACGGTGCAATTATGATCCTGCCAACCGTCAGCCGCTTTTAGCCGTCTGCCAGGGGAGTGGGACACGTGTCGGATGCGGACTGGCCAGGGGGATTCGCGATCATTATGGCGCCGGATCTCAGGGTCTATTTTAACCCGTCCTCCCCCCTTCAGGCGTCCTACTCCATTCCTGAGTTTTCGCTGGTGTCTGTCTTCTCTTCGAGAGCCTGCTCTAGTGAACGTCTTCTCGAGCCGTAGGCGCCTCCCGTTTCTCGTTCCCCAGGTCCCTCAGAGCACATAGGTTAGTGCCAACCTTCTTCTCACCGCCTAGGGGCTTCTCCTCTCTTCATTACTTTTGTGCCTCCTCCGAGTTAGCCTTCGGCGTCTCGCTCCCCTTTCGGTCTGTCTTTTTAGGGTCCTTTAGGCTCTCCCTCCGAAACTGCTCAAAATGTCCTCTGACTCTTCTGCTCCCGGCAGTTTCGAGAGTTCTTCTGCTTCAAACCCCCAGGTCCCTGTCTCTGCGGACGAACCCGCGTCCGGGGCGGGCCTCGCCGATTTTCGCACCGGGCGCAATTCCATGCTCGTCGACTTCGGATGAACTCCTTCTGATAAGGGTTCGGTATGGGGTTCCTCCGGAGTACGACCTGGAGCTACCTGGCCCCTCTGACCGGGCCAGCGCTCCTCCTCCCGGTCGCTTCTGTTTGTATCAGGAAGCATTCCGTGCCGGACTCGGCTTCCGCTTCCTGTCTTTGTTGCTGCCTTCTTCCGCTTCTTGGACATTTCTCTTGCCTCCGTGGCCCCGAATTCCTTTAGGTTTTTGATAGGGTTTCTCTCTCTCTGCCACATAGCCGAGGTCCAGCCGTCCCTCTCCTTGTTCAGCATTTTTATACCTTCAAACGCCATCCTTCGGCGAAGGACTGGTGGTACTTCTCCCCCTAGTTTGGCAAGAAGGGGTTGCTGAAGGGCGCCCCTTCTTCGATTCACAATTGGAAGGGGAAATTTCTCTTTGTCTACTGCCCGACCCTGGAACTGGGCCTGCCCCCTTGGGGGTCTCTGAGGATTCCGTCCGTCGGGCTCCCAGCCTAGGGGAGGACGACCTTCAGGCCGCCCAGAAGCTCCTAACTTATCCCGCTCCTTCCCTTCCTAATCTTCTGAGGGAGCAGCTTCTTTTCAACATCGGCCTGAGCCCTCAGGATCCAGCAAGTACTTATCTTTTCTTTTCTTGCCTTCCTCTTCTTCTTCTCTTTACTTTTTCCTTCCCGCTCTTTTCTTTCTCTTTCTTTCTCTCTTCTTTTTTTCTTCTTTTTTTTTTTTTTTTTGACTCTGGACTGATCGGTGTCGCTTCTTCTTCTTTTTTTTTTTTTTTTTTTTTTTAGCAATGACGCCGAAGCAACGCGGATGCTCGCCAAGGGCATGAGAGCTCAGAAGAGGAAGGGCCGACGGCCTCCGGATCGGCGAAGAGGGCCAGGGCGGAGGAGACGAGCTTGGCTGCGCCCGTCCAGGCGGCCCCGGCCATCGACATTCCTTCAGATGCCGAGCCAGTGGCCCCCCGGGCTTCCTCGAGGAGCCCGCCGACTGGGGCCCCCGTTCGGGGGTTCGCCCCACGGAGGCACCTGCCGCGGGGAGGAGGAGGAAATCGGTGGCTCGCAGGGCGAGTAGCCATCGAGCTGCTGCAGATGAGTCTGTCTGCTCCGAGGGGGGATCGGAGAACCCCTTCAACGACAAGGACCTGATCAGGCGGCTGCTCGATGGCTGCATCCTATCCGACGTCGTGGAGAGGATCGACCGCGCCGATCCCGAGCAGCGGCTTGGGACTCTTTGGGGTCCTTCCTCGAGGTAAGCGGATGTTTATTTGCACGGTCACTCGGCCTTTGTTGTAATTCTCTATCCGTCCTTGCAGATTGGGCACCAGCTCTTCACCTATGTTGAGGCGATGAGCCACATGAGAAGGGACCTCCTTCAGGCGGAGGAACGCTGTCAGGCCGAGGTTGCTCGCCTCCAAGCGAAGACGGCCGAAGTAGCCGCCCTCCAGGAGGCCTTGGAGAGAGAGAGGCAAGCCCGGGAAGAGGAGAGACAAGCCCGGGAAGAGGAGAGACGAATCTTGGAGGAGTCGGCGAGGAAGGCGGAGGCCGAGGTCGCCCATTTGGTCGAGCAAACTCCGGTTCTGGTCTCGGAGGCCAGGGCCCTTGCGGTGGAGGAGTTCAAGGCCTCCGCGGAGATGAGGGAACTGAACGTCCATTCGGCCAGGAGGCGTTCACTAAGGGGTTCGAGCTTTGCCAAGAGAAAGTGGCCAGCAGATACCCCGACCTCGATCTCAGCTTTCTTGAGGAGTCTGAAGACGAGGTCGGCCCCTCGTCCGCCGCCACCGCAGTCGCACCCCCCGCGCCGAGTTCTCCACCTCCTGCCCCTGAGGTCTGACACCTCTGATCCTGTGCCCTTATTTTATCGCCATATTTCCTTTTTGTTTGTCTTCAAAATTATTCAATCAATAAAGCCGAATTTCTTGTTGTGGACGGCCTCTCCTTCCCCCTCCTCCTCCTTTCTGCCTTTCTTCTTGTAATGAGTCGATCTTTGACGCTTGCACCTTCCGATGGCAGTGCCCTGCTGAAGCACTCTCCTTGCCCCTGGGGGTCCCACTGAAATCAACTATCCAGCGGCTGAAAAAGGAGGTCCTCCACCTGACGAAGAAGTTGAAGAAGTCGAAAGGCGAGCTCCGCAAGTCGAGAGAATGCCATTCCGAAGCCGCCGCTGAGGCCGCCCACTTTAGGAGTCTCCAAGTGAAGGCAATCATGGATTACAGCCGGAGGAAGGCGAACTTCACAAAGGAGCTCAAGGAATGCAAGAAGAGCGCCAGCGACCGAACTTGGGCTCAAAAAGCCAGGATCAGCGCCTTTAAGGTGGAGCTATCAGCTGCGAAGAGGAAGATCGGCCAGCTGGAAGGAAACTCATCCCGGCTCCTAGCACGGGTTGATGATGAACAGAAGTAGTCACAGAAGGTCTCCGACCTCCAGAAGCAGCTTCAAGACGTCGAGATGAGCCACGATGTGCAGCGGGCCAGCTGGCGCCGGCAAGTGGAAGAGTACAAAGGGAGATTCTGGAAGGCGGCGGACGAGGTCGTTCGTCTCCAGAGGCAGCTGGTTACCAGGGCGCAGCTTACTTCCGTCCAAGATACCGAAGAGCTCCAAGCCCTGAGAGGCACTGTCGAAGGGATTTCTGTCTCCCTTGGGGAGAAGACAGCCGAGCTGCAACAAGTGAAAATCCAACTGGCGCTTGAGCGGAAGGCCGTCGCGGACGCAGAGGCGGAGTCTGAAGTTTTGCGGAAGTGGCATCGAGAAGCGGAGGCTGAGAGCCGGCAACTTCGTCAGGCGCTCCAGGATACGCTGTGGAAGAGGGAAGAACTAGAAGAAGCAATGGAGAACCTGAGGCAGTCCTGGTTGAGGGATGGGGGTGATAACCCTAGGTCGGAGGGAGTAGGGCCTCCTTAGAGCTCTTTTGTCTTTATGTCTTATCATGTAGTTTCTTTCTTTTTGTCGTTTTGTCCTTCTTTCCCTGGCCATCCTGGCCTTGTAGTACGTATATCGAAAATGGAAAAAAGAGCGCTTTGTGTTACCTTGTCCACGCGTAGCACTGATATTATCATCTGTTGAACCTTTCTTGTCGTTCGGCTTGTTTGACGTAGATGTCGTCGGGGGGGGGCTCTTTCCTTTCATCCGACCTTGTTACGCGGTCGAGTTTCGCCACCATTATTGACCCTTGCCGCAGAAGTGGCGGATGGAGCCCGGCTTCTGTAGGAGTCCGGGCGAAGTCTTCCTTGGCGTAGGAACCCGACTCCCGTAGGAGTCCGGGCGAAGTCTTCCTTGGCGACGGAACCTGGCTCCCGTAGGAGTCGGGTGAAGTCTTCCTGGCGGCGGAACCCGGCTCCCGTAGGAGTCCGGGTGAAGTCTTCCTTGGCGGCGGAACCCGGCTCCCGTAGGAGTCTGGGTGAAGTCTTCCTGGCGGCGGAACCCGGATCCCGTAGGAGTCGGGTGAAGTCTTTCCTGGCGGCGGAACCCGGCTCCCGTAGGAGTCCGGGTGAAGTCTTCCTTGGCGGCGGAACCCGGCTCCCGTAGGAGTCCGGGTGAAGTCTTCCTTGGCGGCGGAACCCGGCTCCCGTAGGAGTCCGGGTGAAGTCTTCCCTGGCAGCGGAACCCGGCTCCCGTAGGAGTCCGGGTGAAGTCTTCCCTGGCGGTGGAACCCGGCTCCCGTAGGAGTCCGGGTGAAGTCTTCCTTGGCGGTGGAACCCGGCTCCCGTAGGAGTCTGGGTGAAGTCTTCCTTGGCGGCGGAACCTGGCTCCCGTAGGAGTCCGGGTGAAATCTTCCCTGGCGGCGGAACCCGGCTCCCGTAGGAGTCCGGGTGAAGTCTTCCTTGGCGGCGGAACCCGGCTCCCGTAGGAGTCCGGACCTTGCATTTTGCTCGAGCCGGCGTGAGGTTCTCCTCCCGTTACCAGCCTGGCTTGTGGGGGCGCGTTAGGGCGCTGTAAGGCCTCTCCCCCCTCCGGTCTAAAAGAACCGGGCCTTCAACTTTGCTCATGTCAGGATGAGGTTCTCCTCCTGTTCCTGACATGGCTGTGGGGGCACATTAGGGTGTTGCAAGGCCTCTCCCCCCATCTGGTCTAAAAGAACCGGGCCTTTGACTTTGCTCAAGTTAGGGCGAGGTTTTTCTCCTGTCCCTAACAGGGCTGTGGGGGCACATTAGGGCGTTGTAAGGCCTCTCCCCCCATCCGATCTAAAAGAATCGGGCCTTTGACTTTGCTCAAGTTAGGACGAGATTTTCCTCCTGTCCCTAACAAGGCTGTGGGGGCACATTAGGGCGTTGTAAGGCCTCTCCCCCCATCCGATCTAAAAGAACCGGGCCTTTGACTTTGCTCATGTCAGGACGAGGTTCTCCTCCTGTTCCTGGCATGGCTGCATTTTTGGAGGGATCAGATCCAGTCATAATACATCCACGCTAGGTGGGAGGGGCACGTTAGGCAGAAAGAAAAGTAGATTCAAGGCGAAATAGTAAGTGATACATTTACAGTTTTCCCGCTCCTCCTTGAGGCCCTCCGGTGATGGAGTCGATGGTCCCGATGGGAGGTCGGTCCCCGGGTTGCTCCTCCCTTTTCTGCGGTTCAGGCGGTGGGAGGGCTCTTGGCCGGTCTCCTCTACCCTCAGGCCTGCAACAGATGAATCTGTCGAGTCGACCTCACCGAATGAGCTCCTCGATCTCGTCCTGGAGCTGGATGCATTCCTCCGTGTCATGGCCGTGGTCGCGGTGGTAGAGGCAGAACTTGTTGGGGTTGTGCTTCCCGGGGTGTGTGCGCATCCTCTCCGGCCTAGGGAGCTGCTCCCTGACCTCCATCAGTACCTGAGCCTTCGAGGCGTTGAGGGGGGCGTAGTTGCGGAATTTCTCTGGTGGGGAACCCCCCGAAACCTGCTGTCCGGGCTTCTCTGCCTGCGTGCCCGGGGTGGAGTATGGGCGCGCTTATATCCAGGAGGGGATCGGGAGCGAGGCCGGGCTTCCTTTGGCCTCTTCTCAACTTCGGGCTTACTAGAATCTCCCGCCTGACGCTCCCTTGCTGTCTCTTCGTCCTTCATTTTGAAGGCTTCTTCCGCTCGGGCGTATCCTTCAGCCCGAGCCAGTAAATCAGCAAAATTCCTGGGGTACTTCTTCTCCAGAGAGTACAAAAGATCATTCTTCTGAAGGCCACCTTTCAGGGCGGCCATGGCAACTGACTGGTCCAAGTTCCGAACCTCCAACGCCGCGATGTTGAAGCGGTTGACGTAGGCCTGTATGGACTCCCCTTCCCTCTGCTTGATATTGATGAGGGACTCCGAACCCTTCTGGAGACGCCGACTGCTGACAAAATAGGCCACGAATTGGTGGCTCATTTGATCGAAGGAAAATATGGTACCCGACTTCAGAGCCGAGTACCAGTTTCTCACTGCTTCCTTCAAAGTAGACGGGAAAGCCCGGCACAAGATGGCGTCAGGAGCGTCGTGAAGCAGCATCATCGTTCGGAAAGCCTCCAGATGATCAACCGGGTCCGACGTCCCGTCGTAGCTTTCGAACTGGGGAAGCTTGAAGTTCGACGGGATCGGTTCCTGCATAATCATTTGGGAGAAGGGAGGGTCAGTGCAAATATCCTCACCATAAGCGGGAGGCGCGTGGCAGAGTTCTTCGATCCGTCGGTTCATCTCCTGGAGCCTCCGGTCCAGAAAATCCTCTCGACTTCGAGTCTCGAGGGTCCTTTGGCAGAACGGGGGTAGGGATCTTCCAGGGGTGGAGTCGTGATCCGATTGAGGGCTCTCTACCCTCGGATTCGCCTTCCCGGGAAGGACGGGGCGGCTGGCCCAGGTGGCCCGCCCCGCCGTCGGATTCTGGCATTCTGGAGACGCCCCCTCCGGATGCGCCGACGCCTGCGGTTGCTGCTGCTGCATTGCTTGTACGGCTTCGACGAGGCCTTTGACCTGCTGCGCCAGTAGGTCAAACTGCTCCGCGCCGACCGCCGCCGTCGGAGGGGGAGGAGGAGGAGGCTGAGAAATGGGAGGGGAGGTCGGAGCCTGAGATCTGGCCGCGGAGGTCGTGGACCGCCGGGTGGATGCCTTGCGCGGAGGCATCGAGTGTCGATCTCGTGGGGAAAGATTAAGAGTGGGTGACGGAGAAACGGTCGGAGGCGGCTCCATTGAACACTCCTTTAAGAACAAGGGTGCTGCGAAGACACAGGCCCCTTCCTCTAGCGCCAATCCTGTTGGTGCAAAAATCTGCTTGCGCCGGAGAAGCTGGAGTCGGAGAAGCCGCGGTCGCCACCGGGACCTGCAAGGGAAGTCTAAACCAGAGGTGGGGTTGCTCCGGCAAGACCCTCCGACGCTCAAGTCAGTTCTCTGCCTCAACAAGAATGGAGTGCTCGAACGGAGAATTTAGCAGAGTTTTGAGATAAGAAATGAGCTTAGAGAATAACGTATCTGAGTCCCCCTTTTATAGGCGGAGGGGGCAACGGATTGATGGTGACACCTGTAACCGTCTGGTAGTGGGCCGCCCGTGGTCAGGGGAATTTATTGCGAGAGGTAGTGGAGCGAAATCATGGCCATCACCGCAGCTCGCCACGTGGAATCAGTTGCAGGGAGTGGAGCAGCGCCCGTTGTCGTGACTTGCCAGCGGATGGGAGAATCGCCTGGTATCCATCGCAGGAGGTGGAGCAGGTTCGTGGCCGTTATCGTGGCCTGCCAGGGGGTAGTGGAGCTGTGCGGAGTCCGCCACAGGAAGTGAGGCAGGGCGGCGACGGTTACTGCGGCTTGTCAGGGAATGATGGAGCTGCACGGAATCCATTACAGGAAGTGGAGCAGGGTCGTGGCCGTTTCGGTGGCCTGCTAGGGGGCACGGATCTGTTGATTGAAGCTCGGCGACGGTCGGAGCCCGGCCTCTGTAGAGGTCCGGGAGAGGTCCTCCTGGCGGCTGGGGTCGCGGGCGGAGTCTGACCTCCGTGGGAGCCCGGGCGGAGCCATGCTGCAGGGCATGTCGGAGGCGGAGCCCGGCTCTCGTAGGAGTCCGGGCGGAGCTGTGCTGCAGCTGATGTCGGAGGCGGAGCCCGGCCCCCGTAGGAGTCCGGGCGGAGCTGCTCTGTAGCTGAAGTTGCGGGTGGAACCCGGCTCTCGTAGGAGTCCGGGCGGAGTCCTCTGCAATCAAAGTTAGAGGTGAAGTCCGGCTCCCGTAGGAGTCCGGACGGAGCTTACCAGCAGTCAAAGTTAGAGGTGAAGTCCAGCTCCCGTAGGAGTCCGGACGGAGCTTACCAGCAGTTGATACTTAGAGCGGAGCCTGGCTCCCGTAGGAGTCCGGGCGGAGCTGTGCTGCAGTCGAGGTCGGAGGCGGAGCCCTGCTCCCGTAGGAGTCCGGGCGGAGCTGTTCTGCAGTTGATGTCGGGGGCGGAGCCCGGCTCCCGTGGGAGTCCGGGCGAAGCTGTTCTGCAGCTGATGTCGGGGGTGGAGCCCGGCTCCCGTAGGAGTCCGGGCGGAGCTGTTCAGCAGCTGATATCGGGGGCGGAGCCCGACTCCCGTAGGAGTCCGGGCAGAGCTGTTCTGCAGCTGATGTCGGGGGCGGAGCCCGGATCTCGTAGGAGTCCGGGCGGAGCTGCTCTGTAGCTGAAGTTGCGGGCGGAACCCGGCTCCCGTAGGAGTCCGGGCGGAGTCCTCTGCAATCAAAGTTAGAGGTGAAGTCCGGCTCCCGTAGGAGTCCGGACGGAGCTTACCAGCAGTTGATACTGAGAGCGGAGCCTGGCTCCCGTAGGAGTCCGGGTGGAGCTGTGCTGCAGTCGATGTCGGAGGCGGAGCCCGGCTCCCGTAGGAGTCCGGGCGGAGCTGTTCTGCAGTTGATGTCGGGGGCGGAGCCCGGCTCCCGTGGGAGTTCGGGCGAAGCTGTTCTGCAGCTGATGTCGGGGGCGGAGCCCGGCTCCCGTAGGAGTCTGGGTGGAGCTGTTCTGTAGCTGATGTCGGGGGTGGAGCCCGGCTCCCGTAGGAGTCCGGGCGGAGCTGTTCTGATGTCGCGGCGGAGCCCGGCTCCCGTAAGAGTCCGGGCGGAGCTGTTCCGTTGTCGATTCTGCCGAGGGTTTCGGCTGTGGGTATTTTATACCCAACACCAATCATTAAGAACAATGGTATGGGACTCAAATACAAGTTTCAAGATTTTTAATGTTAGAATTGGAACTGGTCTTCCATCTCCAATGTTCAGGAACCTCTCACCTTGCTCGAATCTCCTACTGACCTGCAACCCCTGCAACGAATTGCAAATATGGTCAAGGCTACCAGTATCCAATATCCAGTCAGTTATATCACAAATAGAGAAATTATAAGGAGTTATCATACAAATATGTGGTCTAGCAACAGCTTGTTTCTTTCTCTGCCTGTTCGGGTCTAGGGAGGTAATGTACTGAGGATAATTCCTCTTCCAGTGCCCCCGCTTCTTGCAAAAGAAGCATTCAGCTTGACTCTTATCAGGCTTGATTTTTCTAGTCTGATCCTGCACTGATGTCCCAGCCTGAACTTGCACCTTCTTCACTTTCTTCTTCTTGTTCTTCTTCCCTTTCTCAAAGGATCGAGAACCAGAAGATAAACCTCCCACTAAGTTCACTGACTCCTGGTGGAGTTGGTGATCCTTCTCAAAGTTCTGAAGCAACCCCAGTAATCTGTAATAGTTTACTTCAGGCTTTGTCATTCTATAATGAGTGAGAAATGGGAGATAAGACTTGGGCAGTGAGTTTAGTATTGCATCCTTCCTAAACTGCTCATGCAAGGAAAAATCGAGCTTGCTCAAATGCTCCATCTGCTCGATCATGTACAATACATGATCAGTAACAGAGGCACCATCCCATATTTTAGCGTTGAAAATGGTACAACTAGTCTTGTGCCTCTCCACGTCATCGAGTGTGCCAAAGGCATCCCCCAACACTTGAAGCATGTCCTTTGGCTAAGCCATCCCAAATCTGTGATTGAACTCATCGCTCATGGCAGCCAGTATGATGTAGCGCATCGTGGTCCGATCACTGAGCCACTTCTGGTAAGTGTCTCTGACTGTTCCACGTGCATTGGCAGCTGGCTCCTCAGGTGCAGGATCCATTATCACATATAGGATCAGTTCATGCTCCAGGACAATCTTCAACTTTCGGTACCAGCTACCGAAGTTGGGTCCCACCAACTATCATTGTCCAATAATGATCGAAGCAATAGGGAAGTGGCCATATCTGCACAAAAAAAAATCATAACCTAATTAGTAATTGATTCATTAAACTTAAAGATTTGGACTTTAATCAAAAAAAATTTTTCACTATTTTATTCGAATTGATAGCCTCTACCTTCAATTCGAGGAATTACCCTAATTTCTTAGTGGGTACTAGAATCCACTTAGACTGCACACAAGTCCAACTTTGGTTGGCCAACCCATGTACATCTAAGGGTAGGTTCCTAAATAATTTTTAGTAATTTTAATTTTGCCCCAGTCCCTAATCAGTAGGCTTTGGCCTCCACTGAAAAGGTCTGGTTAGGTCCAACCATTAACATGACCATACTTGGCCCATCTAGCCAATGAATGATTAGGCCTAACTTTAATTAGCTAATCTAACCACCATTTAGAAAGATGAAGTCAAGAAATTATATTATGAATGACAATTCCATCAACCGATAAGCACCAGGCCTTTGGGCCTCCAATGATTATCCAACTGATGTATGCATTATCATCCACATAATGGGAGGCTATGATCTAGTTATCATCATAACTATTTCATTTTAAAGACCTAATAAGTTTAGAGGATTTAATAGATTTAGAGGAGGAGGTCAGATGAACTAGCTTATCATGATCCTCCCACTGGCTTCACTAAGTCAGCTTAAGGAAAACTATTAAAAGGGCTGGTCTAAGAGCACCTAAATCAGTCACACTGATTTATCTAGCTGACATGGGTCAGCTCGAACAGTCAAGTGATCCGATCAAAACATAATTTCACCAAAAGATCAGGTAAGTTCGATCGGTAGGAGGGTCTGTCAAAGCTTGCCTAAACACCATCAGAAATAGCTAGGTAAGCGGACTGCCAATTAAAAACCACCGGCCTGGTTTACCTTAGACACCAATTGGTTTAATTAGTTTCGATTAGATCAACCTAACAGTTCATGCTAGACCACTTAGCCAAGAATCAAGTCTATTTGATTCTCGTTAAAGACATGGACTTGACCAACTACAACTATTGTAATTGATCTAGAGAATCCTTGACCTAATCTAAGACAACAATTGATTAGATTTAGTCAATTCTCTAATTAAGTCCATCTTTAATCAACCTTAGGTCTAACCCAATTAATGGACCTAATTCCCACTAATCCGTTAACCCAATGTGTTATAGTTTGTGTCTTAGGTTCTTCAATTCACAATCTTAGAACCTAATCAAACAACTTCTTAATTCTCAATTAAGTTTTGGGCTAAGGGTTGGGGTTCGGCTTTTCGAAAATAATTTTCATATTTATAAAATATTTTTACAATATGGTTCTACCAACCAAGTTGCATGTTTGATTCATAATCAAAATGCAAGTGAAGTATGCAACTACTTTAGATCTAATCTAAACAGGTTCATGTAATTGAAACAATTTCAACTTTAAACTGCGTAAATTTTTCAGACAAATATATGATGGTTCTTTACATGAAAATTATTAACAAAGAGATTTTATTTTAGATTTAAATATCTTTTAAATCTAATAAATTATAAATTTAATTTAGATCATATCTAACAAATTTATGATTAAAGATAGATCTACACAAACTAGGACAACCTTTGCACTGCAAGGGGTAAA
>NC_026000.2:83986390-84025916 GCF_000442705.2 Elaeis guineensis
GAGCCAAAGCTTTAGCGCCAGAGAACCACCTATGCCAATGTCATGATGATCTTCATCTTTTTGTGCACTTTATTCAATAGTTCAGCTTCCTGCATTTTGTAAACCTGCCATGGCAAATTAAATTTATAAACATCAAAAAGTACCCTTGCAAGATACCCTTAGAAATACCACCACTTGGACACTCAGAGAAATCATATACACAAAAAGGGGAAGACAAAAGCCTATCATGCAGTCTTCAAAAATCCTTCCCAGAGCTGGCACAGTTGCTGTACAGAAAGTCATACAACTGAACTTCCTAAAACTAACACATGAACAAAATCCCATCAATTTCGCACAGACCATGAAAAATTTGCCAACCATCTACCGTGAAGCATAATTTTGCCATTTTGTACTTAGAAATACAATTCCATTCATAGCGTGATAACCAACTTACAAGGCAAATGCTCATCCGTGTTTTCTAATTGCAGGTGCAGGCAACTCAGGAAGATGGAATTAAATAGGAAAAAAAATACACCTTGGCCAACCATTTGCCTTCACTTAGCTTACTAGAACATTAATTTTCTATCATATACCGTGAAATCTATCCTGGAACGGCTGCCCATCAACAACGCTGGAACCTGCCTTGACATTCACCTCATAAGCCAACCCATTTCACCCATTTGAAAGCTTTGCCTACTTTGAAAGGAAGCTCATAATCTCTTGAAACAGCAGGTTCTCTTCTTACTGCCTCTGGTTCAGACCACACATATACCCCACGTTCTTGCCAGCTTCCAGGAACAGTGTTGTCAAGGATCACAGCCACAAGAAATGCAATGACCATGTTGAGTGACAGCAGTGTGTTCAAAACATAATTTACCTAATAAGAACACATGTATAAGATAATTAGACCAATGTATGAAACATGCAACATGCTACAAAAGTTGGTCATGAATGAAATACAAATGCATCAAGCGCTTTGGCAAAACATTTATCAACATGTCTACAAAAGGAAGAGCACAGTAGTAGATTGCTTCTTTATGCTTATCTGCACATCAGCCCCACTTATAATAATAATAATGCATGTGCAGAGGAAACGAAGACCATACATACTAGAATATATGAGCTTTAAGCATCGAACTAAGCATATTTTTGAGACTGTGCAAGGAAAGCCTCAGATTTGCCAGTAAATTGCCTTGTTCAGGATGACCTGGAACCGGAAGGAAAGCAATTGTAATCTTTTTCTGAATAATCCTTCCAACACATTTCAAGCACTTCAAAACACAGTATTTTACTGATGTCTTGACAGATGCAGTCACGGATAGAAAGAAAAGGGATAAGACAAAAAATAAATGCACATTTGTCCTCCAAAAAAAATCGAGAAAGAATTCTGATCATTGAGGAACTCAGCTATGGCACAATCTTCACAGAGAGTTTAATCAATCATATGGTCACTGAAATAGGACTTTGTGGGTCTTATGTTGTTCTGGTGTTATTTGACTTGTGCTTATTTTTGATCCCTTGGTTTTTAAGCAGCATCGGCTGCCACAATCTTTCAGCAGGAAAGGTTTGTTTTCTAGGACTATCTATCTAACGTCATTCATTACAGAAGACATGGTGAATCTATTTTTCAGCATGGATTAAACACATCTGATCCTAGTTATTATTCAGATTTAAAAGACAAATATTCAGCTGATACTTGCCCAGGGTGGGAATAATATGTGCCATCACATGCCAGACCAACCAATGAGATTGATTGGTAAGTTTTGAGATGACTGGTATCTTGTACAGCCTATTGTGCCCTTTAAAATTGTTCAAATTTCTTTGCATTTTTCTGATACTTTTTTGTTTTAATGCGACATTTTTGCAAGAAATATGGTAGTAGTATCACCATAAGAACCCTGATCATAATTTTTTTTGTGCTGAAGTTTTATATTACTAGTTTACTACATAACATTATATAACCTGCAATGATAACATATGTGTTAATGAATCATACCAAAGATTCCCAGATTTCCCATGCTTCAATCCTGGATTCATGATCTAGGGCATGAATTAAGTGATCAAACACATTAGATCCACTAACAACAGAATCCCCACCTTGTCTTTTCAATTAAACACTAAATCACCCTCAAAAAAATTTCAAGAAATTGAGAAATGAGGGACGTGTCGAGTGATTTATTAAACTAGAATGACTTTCTGAAAAATCTCCACAGCATCTGCTTCAATACATTCCTTGCCTTCAAATCAACAGTTTCTACCTCCCTCCCTTCTTGTTCCAACCTTCAAATGGTGGGAAGAAAAATTTACGAGCACAGAAAGGCACCTCCCAAGTGCTATCAGGCTGTACCTCTTGGTTTGCCCCCAGTCCAGAGCCTGCATGGACCAAAACAAAGCAGTCCACCACATCCAACTTTATTAGGTGCCAATATGGGTGATTTGGACAACCCTCCCCGCCCCAACTGGGCCCTACTGAATCCTAATCAATATGCGTAATATTTTACCCATAGTCATTGTACTACCTTTGCTGTAATGCTCATGGTCTTTTGGTACATATGTCCTGTCATCACCACTTTAATATAAACCAGCTCTTCGAAAATATAGCATATGTCATCACTAAACAAACTACCATCCAGCGACATCTTGGTTTGGGGATAACAGTCATGCCATCGAATGCCTCCCTTGCAGAATCACAACAATTTGCGGAATAGATATCACATTCACAACAATGCCAAGTGACCTCAACTGCCCAAGAACTTGATCTCAATTATTCATCTACTTGATCTTTAGAGGGGCATACACAAAAATCCATGGAAAGGAAAGAAGCCTCTCCCTTCAAATACTTTGCCTATCGAGACTACTGAAATGATTGGATCCATGAAAGAAACATATTCCCTGAATTTTGTGATGGTCTTACATTTGCAAATTCAGCTTTCTCAACGCTTCCTTCTCACAGACTTAATGTGCAAGATTCAGTCAGTCATTTCTTGCTAATCTTCAATCTCCCACTGGAATCCCTTATCATACACCGTTTAGCAGTGAATTCAACACCTAGCTTTACCAAATCCAGCAAATATTTGTTTACCATCAAATAGTTCTGAAATAGCCAAATTACTGGGAAAATGTTTCAAAATCCTCCAAGCATCTTGTATTTGGTATTTGAACAAAAAGTTAAGAACCAATATTCCTTTCCAACCTCTACTTTAGCCATCACCATATAATGCCAGATTCATGTCTCTAGCACTTTTCCCCAATTATATCCAAGATCCTTATAAGGATTTCATCCTCATGGAATTCTATTTCTTTAAACTATGGCATATTCCAAGCTCCATCAGTGCAGGTTTTGTTACCAGAATTGCATAGTGGTTTGATCATGAAATCACTAATACTGCCAATAAGCAATCTCCTCTTCAACCTTCATACATTTGTCTTGTTGTTGATTGGTCTATGGAGGGTTTGAATAGCTTAAGGTGCAAAGATAAAAGATTTCTTTTTCATAGCACTTGTTGATGGAGGGCGGATCTCAATGCAGCAGGAAGGTTGCTCCATTGGGACTTGGCAGTCACGGATTCAGAAAAAGCCTCACTGCATGGGCATAAGGTTGTGTACATCTAACCCCTCCAAACCCCACAATGGCACAAGCCTCATGCATTGGACTTCTTTTTAGCACTTTTGATGAAGGATTAGATATAGATGTGGAGGGAAGGTGTTATCACAGTTTTAAGAGGTTTTTTGAGACTGCACAGAAACTATAGGTTGCTGGCAAGCCAAAATATTTGCTCAATTGAACTATCAGGAAGTGTAGAAGTTGGAATTTTATCTTTCAACAGTATGGATCACTATGGAATTTCATGATGTATAAATAGATGGGACTTGGAACAGTTTTGATAAAAAAGAATTATGGGAAAGAGTGACATGAGTGGTACTGAAAATATAAGATATAGATGATAATTATATTTAGATTGTCAAGGCCCGGTCACAGGTTACCTGTCTAATTGCAGGTTAATTGCAGCTGGGCCAAGTTACTTTTTTGCTCCATTCGCTACTGCTACCAATGGTTTCTATTATTCTGAGCATAAGGAAGAACATAAAGAATGTTCACATCCTTTCTTCCTTCTAAGCCAAAGTAAAAAGAATAGAGGAGGAGGGTAGAAGAGAGCAGCTGACTACCAGCCCTTCTCCCAACTCTAGTAATCACAGGTTTCCCCCTCCACAGATCCCTGGCCCTTCTCCCAAGTCAAGCGACAATAGGAGTCATCCTGCATGGATCAGACAACGATAGACATCAAAGTGCTCACAACCATGGTTCTTGTGGATGATGGTGTTAGAAATTGTGTCCTAAAACCAATCATTTGAACGATTGTGCTCATTTGGTAATATACATATGAATTATTTATCAATGAATAAAAATTATTTTGGCATCTTTCATCACAAAGTTACATCTTCCTTGCTAGAACTCTTGTGTTGTGATGAAGTCCTTAGAACTATAATGTAGTCAATAAAGAAAGATTTATTGAATAGTTCTTAAACATGCTCGCGACCAAATGATACATCATTAAAGGACGATGATGTTTATTAAGTGAAGATCGTTGTGTGCCATATAGGTTGGTTGTTCTCTTAACCAAAAAATATGGAGACACTAATATGGCATACAGGTGAGATGTAGAAGTACATCATCACTGAACAAGTGACTCACGTACTGAGCACTCTACTTACTGTCAAGAGGAGCTCGCAAAGCGTATGGACATAAGTATCCCTCAGACTTAAGATCACCATATTGACTTGTAAGTAATTCACTGTACTTTGGTGCCGGACTATCTGTATTTTTAAAGCAGTAATGGAAAGCTACTAGGTACAGTCAAGTACTTACGAAGTCTGTATGTGGATCAAGATGAAATTGATCCCTTCGGCTCATAGGAGCTAATGCATCACTGTATTTCAATTTAGTAAAACTTTGATCAAAATAATCCATATGATAGATTTGAAAGGTTGGAATACAATGTAAATGAGACTTTCAAGGTTGACAATTTAATCCTAGATCGTCCTAGAGCATTCAGGATCAAAGAGATGAATTATGCGGTAACCATATGCATAGGTTCTTAAATATTATCTTGCAAATATTCGACCTATCCGGACGTCAGAAACCATTACTAGATGGTAACTTCGATTAGTACAGAAAATGATTCCTGTGCTACTAGATTAGTGTTCGAACCTATGGAGTCACGCACAAAGTCAAGCGACGTAGGAAAGAATTGACCTAAGTCTATATATTCAATTTGGAAGTACATGACTTGATTGAACAAATAGATTAACTTGATTGAGAATTAAGTTATGGATCATACAGGATTAAACAGTTGACTATGTCTAGCTAGTACTAGATATGAGGTTCAGGTTCAATTTTAGAGATAAACAAAATTTGATCTATATCCAAGGAGTCTATGAGAGAATGGATTTAAGTGCTAATTAATTTCAGATTAGATCTGATTTAATTAGACTTAATTGGATTAAAAATCCGAGTTAGACTTGATCCTAAATCCTAAACAGTTTGGGATTGACAGCCTATTCAAAATTGATTCGAATCATGTTCGAATTGGATTCGAATTGACCCATATTTGGATTGGATCCTTAGAGTCCACTTTTACTGGGACTCTCTCTCCTCATGGACGACCAAAAGAGGGTGGGGGTGCTGGTTTTGCCACCCCCCTCTTGGGTGTAGGCGTGGGTACATGGAGGCACCTAATTAGGCGATTTTTTGATAGATAAGGGAAGGATTAATTCAAAGCTGATTTAAATTAAGACTCCTAGTCTATTGAATCATAGGGAATCATCTGTAAATAAGAAAGACCTCTAACTATCAAAGCATAACAATTAGATTATGTGCTAAGATAAGAAAGAGAGAGAGGAGGCGTCCAAGAAAAGAAATCGGTCCCTCTCCTTGGCGTGTTATTTTGGGCATCCTACCCCCTTGGCATAAAGAGGCCTTGGCATCCCACTTCCAGGTGTGAGGCATCACACCAAAGCTCTTCATCCTCTCTCCCTTGCTGCCTTGAGAAGGAACAAGGATCTAAGGCTTCATCCCACTATCCTGCAAAGCCTGGCGTGCGCACAAAGTAGAGAGTTTGTACGTTCAAATCTTTGTGAGGCTTCGGATTCAAAAAATCTTTTTGGATTTGATCCATATTCCACAGTACATCAAATAAAAGATAAAATCTTTTGTTAGTTTATTACAAAAAAATTTTTAGATGCTCCTGAAGGGAAGGGAACAATTTCCCTCCAGAATGCCCAGGTTGCATCTAAAAATTTTCTCTAATGTTCTACTTATTTATGGATCAAATCCTTAACAAGGATCTAAGGCTTCATCCCACTATCCTGCAAAGCCTGACGTGCGCACAAAGTAGAGAGTTTGTACGTTCAAATCTTTGTGAGGCTTCGGATTCAAAAAATCTTTTTGGATTTGATCCATATTCCACTGTACATCAAATAAAAGATAAAATCTTTTGTTAGTTTATTACAAAAAAAATTTTAGATGCTCCTGAAGGGAAGGGAACAATTTCCCTCCAGAATGCCCAGGTTGCATCTAAAAATTTTCTCTAATGTTCTACTTATTTATGGATCAAATCCTTACCTGAATCGTAGCAGAATCAGGGATTAAATCCCAAATTATCTGATATAAACCTTCACGGAGGCCTAGATATGCAAACCCTCTATTTTGCATGCACGTCAAACGCCGCAGGAAAGCAGGATGAACTCCAATCCAATTGACTTCGTAACTCAATCAATCAAGGGATGAGATCTGATGATGTGACACCTCACACCAGCAGGTGAGATGCCCAAGAAGGATCCATGCCCAAAAAGAGGCGGTAACAAAGAAAGATATGTAGAAGATGAAAGACCTCTCTCTTCACACGCCTGTCTCACTCTCTTTTTCTCTTATCTCAATTTGATTTGTTTGCCATTCTATTCTCTTTTTTCATCCATAGATAGAGACCCTCTCTATTTATAGATGATTCTCATGACCCAATGAAAGGACTCTTTATTCAAATCTGATTTGAATTGATCCAATACTCATAAAATGACTTACATAAGATATAATTGCCATCACTTATGACATCCACTTTGCACCCACTTCCACACCCACTTGAGACGCCCCAAATAAGCACCAAATCATTTTTTGGTCGTGTTTCATGAGTGGGTATTCCTGGTACAAGTAGGAATACTTATATCTCATCCAAAACAGGTCCGATTCGAATCTGATTCGAAGCCGGTTTGAAATAATTTCGAAAGACTGTTGTTGGTGCAAAAATCTGCTTGCGCCGGAGAAGCTGGAGTCGGGGAAGTCGCGGTCGCCGCCGGGACCTGCAAAGGAAGTCTAAACCGGGGGTGGGGTTGCTCCGACAAGACCCTCCGACGCTCAAGTCAGTTCTCTGCCTCAACAAGAATGGAGTGCTCGAACGGAGAATTTAGCAGAGTTTTGAAATAAGAAATGAGCTTATAGAATAACGTATCTGGGTCCCCCTTTTATAGGCGGAGGTAACGGATTGATGGCGACGTTTGTAACCGTCTGGTAGTGGGCCGCCCGTAGTCAGGGGGACTTTATTGCGAAGGGTAGTGGAGCGAAATCGTGGCTATCGCCGTAGCTCGCCACGTGGAATCAGTTGCGAGGAGTGGAGCAGCGTCCGTTGTCGTGACTTGCCAACGGATGAGAGAATCGTGCGGTATCCGTTGCAGGAGGTGGGGCAGGATCGTGGCCGTTATTGCGGCCTGCCATGAAGTAGTGGAGTCACGCAGCACCTGCCGCAGGTAGCGGAGCAGAATCATGGCCGTTGATACAACCTGTCAGAGAGTAATGGGGTCGCGCAGGGTTCGCCACAGAGAGTGGAGCAGGGCTGCGACCGTTACTGTGGCCTGTCAGGGGTGATGGAGCAGTGCGGGATCCGTTGTAGGAAGTGGAGCAGGGCCGCCAAGGGGTGCAGATCTATCGGCTAAAGCTCGGCAGCGGTCGGAGTCCGGCCTCTGTAGGAATCCGAGCGGAGTCCTCCTGTAATCAAAGTTAAAGGTGAGGCCCGGCTCCCGTAGGAGTCCGGACGCAGTCTGTTTTGCAGCCGTTGGAGTCGAGGGCGAAGTCCGGCTCCCGTAGGAGTCCGGACGAAGCTTGCCAGTAGTTGACGTTGAGGACCGAGCCCGGCTCCCGTAGGAGTCCGGGCGGAATCCCCTTGCTGTTGAAGTCGTCGGCGGAGTCCGGCTCCCGTAGGAGTCCGGACGCAGTCCTCCTGTAATCAAAGTTAAAGGTGAGGCCCGGCTCCCGTAGGAGTCCGGACGCAGTCTGTTTTGCAGCCGTTGGAGTCGAGGGCGAAGTCCGGCTCCCGTAGGAGTCCGGACGAAGCTTACCAGTAGTTGACGTTGAGGACCGAGCCCGGCTCCCGTAGGAGTCCGGGCGGAATCTGCTTGCGGTCGGAGTTGTCGGTGGAGTCCGACTCCCGTAGGAGTCCGGACGCAGTCTGTTTTGCAGCCGTTGGAGTCGAGGGCGAAGTCCGGCTCCCGTAGGAGTCCGGACGAAGCTTGCCAGTAGTTGACGTTGAGGACCGAGCCCGGCTCCCGTAGGAGTCCAGGCGGAGTCTGCTTGCGGTCGGAGTTGTCGGCGGAGTCCGGCTCCCGTAGGAGTCCGGACGCAGTCTGTTTTGCAGCCGTTGGAGTCGAGGGCGAAGTCCGGCTCCCGTAGGAGTCCGGACGAAGCTTGCCTTTAAGGTCGGCCTTGCTGGCGGAGTTGTTCGTTTTGTTGAGGACTTCGGCTGGGGGTATTTTATACCCAACACTAGTCCCCCTACTTCCGAGTTTGAATTTCGAACGTAGGAAGTACAGAGAGATGGGCACAGCCGAAGCCGTCCCCTCGCATCCTGTGCACTGCCGCCCCCAGATATTTTGGCATTTAATGTGTGCGCGTCAGAGCTCGTTTTCCGGTGAAGGCAACCTGAAGAGTCTTTTCGGAACCCCTGTCGGAACGCGATCCCAAGCGTCGTGCTACGGAAATTCGTGAACGGTCAACCCTCGATAGCGGTGAAGGGGACATGCGGGACGCGTGGCACGCACCAGTTGGCCCAGGAACACCTGCCGCCATAACTGCGCTAGGATCCGTCGGCTATTTAAACCCCCTAATCTCCCTTCATGGCTTCATCCTGTCGATAGGACGGTACCTTTCTTTCACCTGAGAGCCTAGCTACTCAACTACTTCCCTTGCACCAGTCCCTGCCTTCTTCAGCCCCCCACTTCTTCTCTGAGGGTTCCCACACCATGTCTTCTACCCCGGAGGCCCTCCTTGAAGGGATATCTAGGGCTTGGAGGAAGGCGAGGAGGAGAACAGCGGCCGGTGAGGATCCCCGTCGTTTCAAAGGAGGCTCAAGGAAGAATTCCTTCAACAACAGGGGTTTAATAACGGGGGCCGCCGGTAAAGTTATTCTGCCCGAGAATTTCGGAGTAGCAAGGCGGGGTGATACCGGTCGAGAGGGCAGAGCCGCCGCCACAAGCTGTGGCGGGATTCTTGATGCCGCCGGGGCCGAGGGACCAGAAGCGGTCGGCGTCGATGGTGGGGCAGTGGAACTTGTTGCGGGGACGGTGGAAGTAGCGCATGCCGACCTTGCCGGAACATTTTGGGTGGCGGCTGTCGCAGAGCATTCGGAGGCGGAGCATATCCTTGACATCACCGCTGCCTCCAAAGTGACTCCGGCTCTTCTTGAAACAGGTCTTCGTCACTGCCGCCGTTGCCTTTACAACCCCCGGGAATCTATCCCACCCTTTTCCCCCTAGGGTTGGGGACTTCGGAGATGGAGTGAGGTGAGACGGGACGAGAGCCGATAGGTCTGCTACACGCACTGGAGAACGCGGCTGAGGACAGAGACGGGAAG
Source organism: Elaeis guineensis (assembly GCF_000442705.2). Lineage (NCBI taxonomy): Eukaryota > Viridiplantae > Streptophyta > Magnoliopsida > Arecales > Arecaceae > Elaeis > Elaeis guineensis. The sequence continues at coordinate 83,996,266 of NC_026000.2, forward strand.
AGGAGTTCGTAGCTTGGAGCGGCCTCCGGTATATCCTTTCCAAGCCGTATTCGCGAGGCTCGCAATGATGTATATCTCTCTTTTTTTTTTTTTTTTTTTTTTTTCCCGACCCACCGGGTCTTGTAACGTATATCTTATTAAATGAAGAGGAAATTTTGTTACCTTGTCTGTACCTTGCATCGAATAGTTATCTGTCGAACTTCTTCATTTTCCTTTTATCTTTTTCACGTCGTCTTAAGGTCATCAACGACCTTTTTTATTCGTGCAGGGTTGTTATTTGCCGAGCTCCTTTTCGACTTTTACGCCGTTCGAAGATACCCGATTGTCATTCTGTCAATGGCTGCAGGTTCGCTTGGGGTCATTCGGGTCCGGGGTCCCTCCCAAGGTTTGAATTCGAGGATCCGAGCCTCTATCACCCTCGGGCGCTGTTTATTTTCCAATCGTCACTGTTGCAATCCATTGCCTTCTTTTTTCGCTTGGAGTCTTTCTCCGCTAAAACCGAGGCGATATTCGGCTCCCGTGGGAGTCCGGGCGGAGTCTGCTTGCGGTTGGAGTTGTAGACGGAGCCTGGCTCCTGTAGGAGTCCGGACGGAGCCTTTCTCGGCGTCGTGGACAGAGCCCGGCTCCCGTAGGAGTCGGGGCGAAGTCTTCCTGCAATCAAAGTTAAAGGCGAAGTCCGGCTCCCGTAGGAGTCCGGACAGGGCTTATCGACAGTTGCTGTTGTCAGCGGAGACCGGCTCCCGTAGGAGTCTGGATGGGGTTGTCCTGTAGTTGATGTCGGCGACGGAGCTCGGCTCCCGTAAGAGTCCGAGCGGAGTCTGCTTGCGGCTGAAGTTGTTGGCGTCGAGGATGAAGCCCGGCTTCCATAAGAGTCCGGGCGAAGTTTTCCTGCAATCAAGGTTAAAGGTGAAGTCCGACTCCCGTAGGAGTCCGGGTGAAGTCTTCCTCGCGGGCGGAACCCGGCTCCCGTAGGAGTCCGGGTGAAGTCTTCCTTGTGGGCGAACCCGGCTCCCATAGGAGTCCGGGCGAAGTCTTCCTCGCGGGCGGAACCCGGCTCCCGTAGGAGTCCGGGCGAAGTCTTCCTCGCGGGCGGAACCCGGCTCCCGTAGGAGTCCGGGCGAAGTCTTCCTTGTAGGCGGAACCCGGCTCCTGTAGGAGTCCGGGTGAAGTCTTCCTTTGCGTCGTGAACGGAACCCGGCTCCTGTAGGAGTCCGGGTGAAGTCTTCCTTGCGGGCGGAACCCGGCTCCCGAGGAGTCCGGGTGAAGTCTTCCTTGCGGGCGGAACCCGGCTCCCGTAGGAGTCCGGGCGAAGTCTTCCTCGCGGGCGGAACCCGGCTCCCGTAGGAGTCCGGGCGAAGTCTTCCTCGCGGGCGGAACCCGGCTCCCGTAGGAGTCCGGGCGAAGTCTTCCTTGCGGGCGGAACCCGGCTCCCGTAGGAGTCCGGGCGAAGTCTTCCTTGTGGGCGGAACCCGGCTCCCGTAGGAGTCCGGGCGAAGTCTTCCTTGTAGGCGGAACCCGGCTCCTGTAGGAGTCCGGGTGAAGTCTTCCTCGCGGGCGAAACCCGGCTCCCGTAGGAGTCCGGGTGAAGTCTTCCTTTGCGTCGTGAACGGAACCCGGCTCCTGTAGGAGTCCGGGCCTTCCATTTTGCTCGAGCCGGTGTGAGGTTCTCCCCCCATCCGGTCTAAAAGAACGGGCCTTCGACTTTGCTCATGTCAGGACGAGGTTCTCCTCCTGTTCCTGACATGGCTGTGGGGGCACATTAAGGCGTTGTAAGGCCTCTCCCCCCATCCGGTCTAAAAGAACCGGGCCTTTGACTTTGCTCATGTCAGGACGAGGTTCTCCTCCTGTTCCTGACATGGCTGTGGGGGCACATCAGGGCGTTGTAAGGCCTCTCCCTCCATCCGGTCTAAGAGAACCGGGCCTTTGACTTTGCTCATGTCAGGACGAGGTTTTCCTCCTGTTCCTGACATGGCTTTGTTTTTGGAGGGATCATATCCAGTCATAATAAATCCACGCCAGGTGGGAAGGGCTCGTTAGGTAGAAAGGAAAGTAGATTCAAGGTGAAATCGTAAGTGATACATTTACAGTTTTCCCGCTCCTCTTTGAGGCCCTCCGATGATGGAGTCGATGGTCCCGATGGGAGGCCGGTCCCCGGGTTGCTCCTCCCTTCTCTGCGGTTCAGGCTGTGGAAGGGCTCTTGGCCGGTCTCCTCTACCCTCAGGCCTGCGGCGGATGAATCTGTCGAGTCGACCTCGCCGAATGAGCTCCTCGATCTCGTCCTGGAGCTGGATGCATTCCTCTGTGTCGTGGCCGTGGTCGCGGTGGTAGAGGCAGAACTTGTTGGGGTTGCGCTTCCCGGGGTGTGTGCGCATCCTCTCCGGTCTAGGGAGCTGCTCCCTGACCTCCATTAATACCTGGGCCTTCGAGGCGTTGAGGGGGGCGTAGTTGCGAAATCTCCCTGGTGGGGAGCCCCGCCGAACCCCGCGGTCCGGGCTTCTCTGCCTGCGTGCCCGAGGTGGAGTATGGGCGCGCTTATGTCCAGGAGGGGATCGGAAATGCGGCCGGGCTTCCTTTGGCCTTTTCTCAACTGCGGGCTTACTCGAATCTCCCGCTTGCCGCTCCCTTGCTGTCTCTTCGTCCTTCATTTTGAACGCTTCTTCCGCTCGGGCAAATCCTTCAGCCCGAGCCAGTAAATCGGCAAAATCCTGGGGTACTTCTTCTCCAGGTAGAACAAAAGATCATTCTTCTGAAGGCCACCTTTCAGGGCGGCCATGGCAACTGATTGGTCCAAGTTCCGGACCTCCAACGCCGCGATGTTAAAGCGGTTGACGTAGGCCCGTATGGACTCCCCTTCCCGCTGCTTGATGTTGATGAGGGACTCCGAACCCTTCCGGGGGCGCCGGCTGCTGACAAAATGGGCCACAAATTGGTGGCTCATTTGATCGAAGGAAAAGATGGTACCCGACTTCAAAGCCGAGTACCAGTTCCTCGCTGCTCCCTTCAAAGTAGACGGGAAAGCCCGGCATAAGATGGCGTCAGAAGCGCCGTGAAGCAGCATCATCGTCCGGAAGGCCTCCAGATGATCAACCGGGTCCGAAGTCCCGTCGTAGCTTTCGAACTGGGGAAGCTTGAAGTTTGGCGGGATCGGTTCCTGCATGATCATTTGAGAGAAGGAAGGGTCAGTACAAATATCATCACCATGAGCGGGGGGCGCGTGGCGGAGTTCTTCAATCCGCCGGTTCATCTCCTGGAGCCTCCGGTCCAGAAAATCCTCTCGACTTCGAGTCTCGAGGGTCTTCTGACAGAGCAGGGGCAGGGATCTTCCAAGGGTGGAGTCGTGGTCCGATTGAGGGCTCTCTACCCTCGGATTTGTTTTTCCCGGGAAGGACGGGGCGGCTGGCCCAGGTGGCCCGCCCCGCCGCCGGGTTCTGACATTCCGGAGATGCTCTTTCCGGGTGCGCCGACGCCTGCGGTTGCTGCTGCTGCATTGCTTGCACAGCTTCGATGAGGCCTCTGACCTGCTGTGCCAGCAAGTCAAATTGCTCCGCGCCGACCGCCGCCGCCGGAGGAGGAAGAGGCTGGGAAACAGGGGAGGCCGGAGCCTGAGATCTGGCCGCGGAGGCCGTGGACCGTCGTGTGGATGCCTTGCGTGGAGGCATCGAGCGTGGATCTCGTGGAGGAAAATTAGGAGTGGGTGTCGGAGAGACGATCGGAGGCGGCTCCGTTGAACACTCCTTTAAGAACAAGGGTACTGCGAAGGTTCAAGCCCTTCTTCTAGCGCCAATCCTGTTGGTGCAAAAATCTGCTTGCGCCGGAGAAGCTGGAGTCGGGGAAGTCGCGGTCGCCGCCGGGACCTGCAAAGGAAGTCTAAACCGGGGGTGGGGTTGCTCCGGCAAGACCCTCCGACGCTCAAGTCAGTTCTCTGCCTCAACAAGAATGGAGTGCTCGAACGGAGAATTTAGCAGAGTTTTGAAATAAGAAATGAGCTTATAGAATAACGTATCTGGGTCCCCCTTTTATAGGCGGAGGAGGTAACGGATTGATGGCGACGTTTGTAACCGTCTGGTAGTGGGCCGTCCGTAGTCAGGGGGACTTTATTGCGAAGGGTAGTGGAGCGAAATCGTGGCTATCGCCGTAGCTCGCCACGTGGAATCAGTTGCGAGGAGTGGAGCAGCGTCCGTTGTCGTGACTTGCCAACGGATGAGAGAATCGTGCGGTATCCGTTGCAGGAGGTGGGGCAGGATCGTGGCCGTTATTGCGGCCTGCCATGAAGTAGTGGAGTCACGCAGCACCTGCCGCAGGGAGCGGAGCAGAATCATGGCCATTGATACAACCTGTCAGAGAGTAATGGGGTCGCGCAGGGTCCGCCACAGAGAGTGGAGCAGGGCTGCGACCGTTACTGTGGCCTGTCAGGGGTGATGGAGCAGTGCGGGATCCGTTGTAGGAAGTGGAGCAGGGCCGCCAAGGGGCGCAGATCTATCGGCTAAAGCTCGGCAGCGGTCGGAGTCCGGCCTCTGTAGGAATCCGGACGGAGTCCTCCTGTAATCAAAGTTAAAGGTGAGGCCCGGCTCCCGTAGGAGTCCGGACGCAGTCTGTTTTGCAGCCGTTGGAGTCGAGGGCGAAGTCCGGCTCCCGTAGGAGTCCGGACGAAGCTTGCCAGTAGTTGACGTTGAGGACCGAGCCCGGCTCCCGTAGGAGTCCGGGCGGAATCCCCTTGCTGTTGAAGTCGTCGGCGGAGTCCGGCTCCCGTAGGAGTCCGGACGCAGTCCTCCTGTAATCAAAGTTAAAGGTGAGGCCCGGCTCCCGTAGGAGTCCGGACGCAGTCTGTTTTGCAGCCGTTGGAGTCGAGGGCGAAGTCCGGCTCCCGTAGGAGTCCGGACGAAGCTTGCCAGTAGTTGACGTTGAGGACCGAGCCCGGATCCCGTAGGAGTCCGGGCGGAATCTGCTTGCGGTCGGAGTTGTCGGCGGAGTCCGACTTCCGTAGGAGTCCGGACGCAGTCTGTTTTGCAGCCGTTGGAGTCGAGGGCGAAGTCCGGCTCCCGTAGGAGTCCGGACGAAGCTTGCCAGTAGTTGACGTTGAGGATCGAGCCCGGCTCCCGTAGGAGTCCGGGCGGAGTCTGCTTGCGGTCGGAGTTGTCGGCGGAGTCCGGCTCCCGTAGGAGTCCAGACGCAGTCTGTTTTGCAGCCGTTGGAGTCGAGGGCGAAGTCCGGCTCCCGTAGGAGTCCGGACGAAGCTTGCCTTTAAGGTCGGCCTTGCTGGCGGAGTTGTTGATTTTGTTGAGGACTTCGGCTGGGGGTATTTTATACCCAACAACTGTCAATCCTAAACTCTTTAGAACTTTTGTACCAAATCTAACTTGGATTTTGGACCTATTTAAGTCTAATTAATTTAAATCTAATCTGAAATTAATTAGTACTTAAATCCAATCTTTCATATGTTCCATAGATCATAGATAAAAATTGTTCATCCCTGGAATTGAACCTGAACCTCATGTGTAATGCTAGCTAGACATAGTCAACTTTTCAATCCCGTTTGACCCATAACTCAGTTCTCAATCAAGTTAGCTTATATGTTCAATCAAGTACTTTCAGATTGGACATATAAACATAGATCAATTCCTTCCTACTTTGTCTGACTTGTGTGCGTGACTCCATAGGTTCAAACATTAAGTCAGTAGCACAGGAACCAATTCCCGCACTAATCGAGATACCATTTAGCAATAGTTTCCGACATCCAGATAGGTCAAATTATCGCAAAAGAATATTCCAGAACCCATACTCATGGTTACCGCATAATTCATCCTTTTTGACCCTGGATGCTCTAGGATGGTCTCAGGTTAACTGTCAACCGAAATTGCTTCATCCACATTATATTTCAACCTTTCAAATCCATCTCATGGATTACCTTGGCCAAGACTTTACTAAATTGAAATACAGCGATACATCAACTCCAATAATCCGGAGGGATCAATTCCATCTTGATCCACACACAGACTTCGTAAGTACTTGACTGTACTCAGTAGCCTTCTGTCACTGCATTAAAAATTCAAGTAGTTCGGCACCAAAGCATAGTGAGTTGCTTGCAAGTCACTATGATGATCTCAGGTCTGAAGACATTTATACCCATGTGTTTCGCAAGCAGCTCTTGACAGCAGAATGCTGAACAGGTGAGTCACTTGTTCAGTAATGATGTACCCTTACATCTCACCTATATGACATACCAGTGTCACTACACTCCTTAGTTAAGAGAACAACCAACCCATATGGCACACGACCTTCACTCGATAAACGTCATCGTTTCGTAATGACGTATCATTTGATCACGAACTTGTTTAAGAACTATACGATAAATTCTCTCTTTATCGTACACTAGCATAGTTCTAGGAACTTCATCACAGTACAAAAGTTCAATGAAGATGTCACTTTGTGATGAAAACTACTAAAATAACTATTATTCAATAATCAATAATTCATATACAAGGATGAACTCAATCGTAACACGATTAATTTTAGGACAATTCCCAACAACTCCCGCTTAGACTAAAGCCAATCGAGGCAGTATCTTATACCCATCTTCCATTTGAAGTCATTGAACTCTTTGATCCCGAGAGCTTTAGTGAAGGGGTCGGCTAAGTTCTCCTTTCCGTTGATCTTCTGAAGCTCGACGTCACCTCGATTCACGATCTCTCGCATTAGGTGATAGCAGCGCAGAACATATTTAGTACGATGATGTGACTTAGGTTCTTTCCGTTGATCTTCTGAAGCTCGACGTCACCTCGATTCACGATCTCTCGCATTAGGTGATAGCAGCGCAGAACATATTTAGTACGATGGTGTGACTTAGGTTCTTTCGCCTGAGTTATGGCACTGAAGCTGTCACAATACAGCAGGACAGGACCATCAATGGAAGGTACAACTCTTAGCTCGATAAGAACTTTTGCAACCACACCGCCTCCTTTGCAGCATCCGATGCAGCAATGTATTCCGCTTCGCATACAGAATCGACCACAGTATATTGCTTGAAAATTCAAAATAAATACGTAGTCCGTCACGCTTCTGCTGTCATCACAATCTGACTGAAAACTGAAATCAGTATATCCGACAAGTTTCAGATCAAAGTCTCCATAGATAAGCCATTGATCTTTAATATTTCTCAAATATTAAGAATTGCTTTTGCAATCTTCCAATACTTCTCATCCGAATCTGACTGGTACCTACTCACTACCCCTAGTGAATAGGCCACATTCGACCTTGTACATGTCATAGCGTACATGATAGATCCCACTGCTGAAGCATATGATATTCTACTCATGCGCTCTCTCCTCTGGAGTTGTCGGACAATCTTTCTTGAAAAGAGTAATTCCATGGCCTATCGAAAGAGTCTTTTTTGAAATTTTCCATGTTGAACCGCTTCAACAAGATGTCAATGTACGTAGATTGAGACAATCCAAGCAACCTTCTAGATCTACCCCTATAGACCTTCATCCCTAAAATGTAGGATGCTTCTCCCAAGTCCTTCATGGAGAACTGTGATGATAATCATAACTTCACACTCTGCAAAGCCAGGATGTCATTTTCTAGTAACAGTATGTCATCCACATACAGCACAAAAATAAATGACGACAGAATCGGAAGCCCATTTGTAGACACAAGGCTCTTCTCCATTTTTAATGAAGCCATACATTTTGATTACTTTATCAAGATGCATGTTCCAACTCCTCGATGCCAGCTTAAGTCCATAAATTGACCTTTTCAGCTTGCACACTTTCGACTCGTCTGTGGATGTGAACCCTTCAGATTATATCATATACACCTCTTCTTCCAGCTCTCCATTAAGAGAAGCGGTTTTGACATCCATCTGTCAGATCTCATAATCTAAGTGTGCAGCAACAGCAAGCATAATCCGGATGGACTTGAGCATTGCCACCAGAGAGAACGTCTCGTCATAGTCAATACCATAACACTGACGGTAACTCTTAGCAATTAGACGAACTTTATAGGTCTCTACCTTCCCGTCCGCTCCTCTTTTTCTCTTGAAAATCCATTTACACCCTATGGGTTTTATCCCTTCGAATGGATTAACTAGTGTCCAGACACTATTGATCTCCATGGACTCCATCTCAGACTTTATAGCCTCAAGCCATTTTTGGGAGTCGGACCTTTGCATGACCTCCATATAGGTAATCGGATCCTCATCGTTTTTATCAAGTTCAATAGGATCACTGTCCCGGATCAGAAACCGTAGTATCTGTCCGACTGACGTGGTAGTCTACCGGATCTCCTTAATGGTGCCTCTACGGACTCCAAATTTGATTCACCAACCAAACCCAATTCTATGTGTCGGTCCTTCCACCTCATGAACTTCATCAAGTAAATTTTACAGGCATTAACTCCTTCACTAAGAAACTTTTCCAAAAAGAATGTCCGACTGCTGACAAACACCTTTTATTCTGCAACAAGATAGAAATAGTACCTTTTAATTTTCTTTGGGTACCTTACGAACAAGCATCTATCGGACTTTGGTCCAAACTTATCTGTCTTTAAACGCTTGACATAAGCTAGACACCCCCAGATCCTAAGATGTGAGAGCACCAACTTACGCCCAGTCCATATCTCATATGGAGTTTTATCGACAGACTTGCTGGATACCTTATTCAAAATATAGCAGCCAGTCTTTAGAGCATATCTCCAAAAAGGTATTGGCAGACTAAAAAAGTTCATCATGGATCGAACCATGTCTAACAAGATTCGATTCCTCCTTTCGGACACACTATTATATTGTGGTGTTCAAGGAGGGATCCATTGTGAGAGAATTCCATTCTCTTTTAGATATGTCAGAAACTCACTGGTGAGGTATTCACCTCCTCGGTCTGACCAAAGGATCTTAATACTTTCCAGTTTATTTCTTTACTTCAGCACGGAATCGTTTGAACATTTCAAATAATTCTGACTTATGCTTCATAAAATAGACATACCCATACCTCGATAAGTCGTCTGTAAACGTAATGTAGTATCCTTCTCTGGCACTTATGTTCATAGGCCCACATACATCAGTATGTATTAGACCTAGGATATCACTGGCTCTTTCATCTTTTTTTTTAAAAGGTGACTTAGTCATCTTACTAAGTAGACAAAATTCACAGGTAGGCAATGATTCACAATCATCTATCTCGAGAACACATTCCTTGATCAACCTGTCAATCCTATTCTTGTTCACATGACCAAGCCTACAATGCCAAAGGTAGGATTCGCTGACATTATCTATTTTGGGACGTTTACTAGGTGTGTACATTACACTAACAGGCAGTGATATTATGTATATGCCATGTTTTAATTATCCACGCATAATTATAGTATCATTCATAATGATATCACAAAAAATATCTTTTATTATAAACTTGTAATCAGTTTGACACTACTGGACTCAAAAACAAGCTGTAAAGTTCCCAAGGCCAAAACTGAAACAAGGCATCCATCTCCAACGTTAAGGAACCGCTCGCCCTCTCAAAATTTTCTACTTACCTGCAGTTCCTGCAACAAATTGCATATATTAATAGGACTTCCGGTATCCAATATCCAGATAGTAATATCACAAATAGAGAAATTATAAGGTGTTATCATATAAATACCTTGTGAAGCAACCACTTGCCTCTTTCTCTTGTTCTTGGCCTGTTTGGGTCAAGGATGGCTATATAAGCAGAACAATTCCTTTTTCAATGACCCAGCTTTTTACAGAAGCACTCTGCTTGGCTCTTGTCAATTTTTGATGGTTTGCTCTGCTTGGGATCGGCAACACGAGATTTTTGCACATTTTTCTTCTTTCCTCTCCTAGAGGATCGACATCCTACAGATGAACCTCCCATTAAATTCACTGGCTCCTTTTGGAGCTGGTGATCTTTCTCAAAAGTCTGCAGTAACCCTAGCAAACCATACTAGTTTACTGCAGACTTCGTCATTTTATAATGACTGAGAAAGGATAGATAGAATTTCGATAGCGAATTGAGGATAGCATCCTTGCCTAACTGTTAATGCAACGGAAAGCCAAGTTTGCTAAAACGTTCAATCTGCTCAATCATGTATAATACATGATCGGTGACTGAAGCTCCCTCTCGCATACGGACATTGAACACTGTGCAGGAGATTTTATGTCCCTCCACATCCTCAGGGGTGCTGAAGGACTCATTCAATATTTGAATCATTTCCTCAGGCTGCACATCCTCGAACTTACGACTAAGTTCATCGTTCATAGCTGTCCTCATCACGCAATGCACGGTCATGCGATCATTAAGCCACTTCATGTGTCTCTCGTAGTACGAGGAGCATTGGCCGCAGATTCTTTAGGTGCCTGATCCGTAAGGACATACAAAATCCTTTCGTGCTCCAACACGATCTTCAACTTTCGATACCAGCTATTGAAGTTGGGTTCGGTGAGCTTGTCGCTGTCCAACAGCGAACGGAGGGATAGTGTGTTGGCCATAACTGAAAGGAGAAAATATTAACCTATTAGTATATGAATTATTTATTTAATCCTGAAGACACGGACTGTAGTCTAAGGATCCTTCCACTATTTTTTGCGGATTGGTAGCTTCTACCTCCAACTCGAAGAATTACATTAATTTTTTAACGGATACTAGAATCCACACGGACTACATTCGGACCCGAGTGTGACTCGGCCAACCCTAGTGCATCCATGGGTAGGTTCATAACCAATTGTTTCTCCAAATAACTTCTCGCATTGGGTTTTGCCCCAGACATCCCTTTAGCAGGCGTATGGCGCCTCCACTGAAAATCCTGGTTAGGTCTAACCATTAACATGACACATCAAGTGCATCCAACAAATAGATGTCCAGGCCCGTGTGGCTCGGCCAACCTGAGCATTGATCTGAAGGTACATCATGATGGTCATATGATGAATGACAATTCCAATATGTAATAGACACCAGGCATGTAGCGCCTCCAATGTCTATTTGAAATATTGGACTCATTATCACACACCTTAATGGAAGGCAATGACCAAGTTATCTCATAACTTTATCACTTTATGAACCTAATAATTTAGAGAATTTGATTTCATTGACCTGAGAATAAGAGAAGAAATCGATCTGCAAGCTGCAAATCCTTCCACTGACTTCACCAAGTCATGTAAAAGATTAAACACAAGCTGGTGTAAAGACACCTAAATCAGTCATACTGATTCACCTTAATGGCACGAGTCTGCACCAATCGACTAATGACCTAATCAAAATATAATCTACCATGTTGGTCAGATAAGTGAGATCAGCGGAAGGAATCTGCCCTTAACTCACCGTAAATACATCTAGGTGAATAGCTCTCAATTAAAAATCACTTGATCGAATCTGCCAAACTTACTTTAGACACTAACTGGTTAATTAGTTTCGATTTAGCACATCAGAAGATTCGAGCTTAACTACGGAGCTATGATCATGGTCCATTTATTAAGGTCAAACACATGGACTTGATCAAACTTCAACTATTGAGATTGATTTAGAGAAATACTAACCTAATCTAATTCAACACTTGATTAGATTTAATTTCTCTACCTGGTCCATATGTGTTCCTAACCCTAGGTCTAACCCATTAAAAGGATCTGATTCATGCTAACTTTTTGCATATCATATTATGTGGTGCTTTAATGATCTTCAATTCTCAATTCTAGATTATTTAAACTTAATTCAAAATTAAGTATGTAAAACATGTGTTTCAATTTGTAGAACTATTCTACAAGGATTTCAAGTGAAGCATACCATATGTTTCAACACATGAAAATAAATTATCATAATATGTTTAACAATTAAACATACATAGGTATGATCTAAATTTCATTCATACATCTCATATATCATGACAACTTTTAGATCAATATCAATTACATCATATGTAACATGTAATTCAGATCTAAAATAATTTTATATCTAAATTTTATCCTATTATAATGAATCATAAATTACTTTAGATCTAATCTAAATACATTTATGATCAAAATAATACATAAAAATCTGTTCACTTTTCTTCTTCATGAAACTGAACCACAACGACACCTCTACACGTCATAAAAGAATCCATCGAATAGGCAAAAGAGAGATTAATCTCTTCAATCTCTTATGACTGAACGGTTTGGTGATCTCATCAATCCGAGTACTAGACTACTAAGATCTGAAATCTAATTTCATATATAATTACATCAACATATAATTATTGACAAAACGATTTTATGTTATGAACATATCCTTAATCTCATCAATTATGTTCTTTATTTAATTCAATTAGATTTGATGTATCATATACATCATATCAAATCTAAAACTTATCTTATACTGATTATAAAATATCAATTTTAGATTTGATATCAAATAGAAAAATAATTAGATACAAATATGAATGCATAAAGAATTAAATTCTAGTAAAATCTGTTTTCGCGCAGTGTTGAATTATGATAGAATTCAAATCTAAATATCCATCGAAACGGATCCAATTTAAATCTGAAATAATCCTCACTTCACAAGGAAAACAACAAAATTAAAATTCTGTTAAAACAGATTTAAATCAGATTTCTAATTCACGTTGTTTTTTATCAAAAATTCAGCAACAGTAAAATTCTGTTATAATAGATTTATAACAACCTCAATCAACCATTGATTAGGCACATCTAATCCAATCAAAATCAGATCAGAAATTTCATATAAACAGATTTAAATGAGATTTAATATCACATAAAAAATCTCAATTATATCTCATGTAAATAATCACGAAAAATTTCGTTTTGCATGCATATATTTCAGGCTTGCTCTGATACCAGTTGAAGGGAAGGAAACAGTTTTCCTCTAGAATGTCCAGGTTGCATCTAAAAATTTTCTCTAATGTTCTACTTATTTATGGATCAAATTCTTACCTGAATCACAGTGGAACGAAAGATCAAATCCCAAATTATCTGATATAAACCTTCGCGGAGGTCTGGATATACAGACCCTCTACTTCGCATGCACGTCAAACGCCGCAGGAAAGCAGGATGAACTCCAATCTAATTGGCTTCGTAACTCAATCAATCGAAGGATGAGATCTGATGATGTGACACCTCACACCAGTAGGTGGGATGCCAAAAAGGATCCACGCCTAAGAAGAGGAGGCGGCAACAAAGGAAGAGATGTAAAAGATGGACCTCTCTCTTCACATGCCTATCTCTCTCTTTTTCTCTTCTCTCAATTTGATTTATTTACTATTCTATTCTCTTCTTTCATCCATAGGTAGAGACCCTCTCTATTTATAGATAATTCTCATGATCCAATGAGAGTAGGACTCTTTATTCAAATCTGATTTTAATTGATCCAATACTCATGAAAGGACTCCTACATGAGATATAATTGCCATCACTTATAACATCCACTTTGCACCCACTCCCACACCCACTTGGGATGCCCCAAATAAGCACCAAACCAATTTTTGATCGTGCTTCATGAGTGGGTATTCCCAGTGCAAGTAGGAATACTCATATCTCATCCAAAACAGGTCCGATTCGAATCCGATTCGAAGTCGGTTCAAAACAATTTTGAAAGACTGTCAATCCTAAACTCTTTAGGACTTTTGTACCAAGTCTAACTTGGATTTTGGACCTATTTAAGTCTAATTAATTCAAATCTAATCTGAAATTAATTAGTACTTAAATCCAATCTTTCATATGTTTCATGGATCATAGATAGAAATTGTTCATCTCCGGAATGGAATTGAACCTGAACCTCATGTGTAGTGCTAGCTAGACATAGTCCCGTTTGACCCATAACTCAGTTCTCAATCAAGTTAGCTTATATGTTCAATCAAGTCAAGTACTTCAGATTGGACATATAAACATAGGTCAATTCCTTCCTACTTTGTCTGACTTGTGTGCGTGACTCCATAGGTTCAAACACTGAGCCGGTAGTACAGGAATCAATTCCCGCACTAATTGAGATACCATCTAGCAATGGTTTCCGATATCCAGATAGATCAAATTATCGCAAAGAAATATTCCAGAACACATACTCATGGTTACCGCATAATTCATCTTTTTGACCCTGGATGCTCTAGGATGGTCTCAGGTTAACTGTCAACCAAGATTGCTTCATCCACATTGTATTTCAACCTTTCAAATCCATCTCATGGATTACCCTGGCCAAGGCTTTACTAAATTGAAATACAGTGATACATCAACTCCAATAATCCGAAGGGGTCATCCCATCTTGATCCACACAGACTTCGCAAGTACTTGACTGTACCCAATAGCCTTCCGTCACTGTATTAAAAATCCAGATAGTTCGGCACCAAAGCACAGTGAGTTGCTTGCAAGTCACTATGGTGATCTCATATCTGAAGGACATTTATATCCATGTGTTTCGCAAGCAGTCCTTAACAGCAGAATGCTCAGCAGGTGAGTCCCTTGTTCTGTGACGATGTACCCTTACATCTCACCTGTATGCCATACCAGTGTCACCACACTCCTTGGTTAAGAGGACAACAAACCCATATAGCACACAACGACCTTCACTCGATAAACGTCATCATCTCGTAATGACGTATCATTTGATCGCGAACTTGTTTAAGAACTATACGATAAATCCTCTCTTTATCGTACACTAGCATAGTTCTAGGAACTTCATCACAGTACAAGAGTTCAAAGAAGATGTCACTTTGTGATGAAAAATACCAGAATAACTATTATTCAATAATCAATAATTCATATACAAGGATAAACTCAATCGTCACACGATTGGTTTTAGGATACAATTCCGAACAGCTCCCAGACGATCCGATTCTGAATCGGATTTTTTTCTTCAACTGGTATCACAGCCAGGCTTTAATACATGAATGCATAACTGATTTTTTCTAGTAGATTTACATATGATATGTGATTAGAATTTTATGTTAGACATTAAATCTAATTTAGATCTGTTTATATAAAATTTATGATCTGATTTTGATTAAATTTCATGAACCTAATCAATGGTGGGTTAATATTTGTTATAAATCTGTTATAACATAATTTTATTGTTGTAGATTTTTGTTGGAATAACAAACTCTGTTTTAAATCAGTTTTAACAAAATTTTTATGTTGTTATTTTGGATTGGAAGTTAAACTTATTTTAGATCTGAATTGAATCTGTTTTCACAGATTTTTAGATCTGATTTTTATCAAAATTCTGCATAACGTCGAAACAGATCTAACCAGAAATTTAATCTTTATGTATTCATGTGCATCTAAATATTTTCTATATGATTTTAGATTTGAATTTAATGTTTTATATCTTGTATAAATTAAGTTTCAAATCTGATATGATGTATATGATGTATTAAATCTGATTAGATTAGATGAAAATCATGATTGATATGATCAAAATCATGTTCACGCCTATTTTATTTTGACAATTATATATAGATGTGATTTTTATTTGAAATTAGATTTCAGATCTTAATAGTCCAGTACTCAGATTGATGAGATCACCAGACCGTCCTGTCATAAGAGGATTAGGGATTAATGCCCCTCTCTTGTCCATTTGACAGATTCTCTTATGACGTGTAGAGGTATCATTGTGATCCTATTTCATAAAGAAGAACAGTAAACAGATTTTTATGAATTGTTTTGATCATAAATAAGTTTAGATTAAATCTAAAGCAATTTATGACTCATTACAATAAGATAAATTCAGATATAAAAATTATTTTAAAATTTAAATAACATGTTACATTAAATGTAATTGGTAGTGATCTAAAAACAGTCATGATACATATGATGTATATATGAAATTTAGATCATAATTATGCATGTTTAATTGTTAAACATAAATATGAAAATTAATTTTTATGATATGCTTCACTTGAAATCCTAGTAGAATAGTTCTACAAACTGACACACGTTTCACACACTTAATTTGAAATTAAATTTTAAAATGATCTAGATTTGAGAATTGAAGATTTTAAAACATCACATAAATCGATGGACAATAGGTTAGAATGAATCAGATCCTCCTATTTGGTTAGACCTAAGGTTAGAAACATATATGGACTAAATAAAGAAATTAATAAAATCTAATCAAAAATTGAATTAAATTAGGACGGAATTTCTCTAGATCAACCTCAATAGTTGAAGCTTGATCAAATCTATGTTTTTAACCTTACTAAATGAACCATGATCATGGCTCGATGGTTGAGCCCGAATCTTCTGATGGATCAAACAGAAACTATTAACCAATTGGTGTCCAAAGTATGTTCGGCAGTTTTGATCGGTGGTCATTAATTAGGAGCTACTCACTTAAATGACGTCTATGGCGAGTTAATGGTATATCCCTCCCATCAATCTCACTTAGGCAACATGGTAGATTATGTTTTGATTAGATCACTAATCGATTCGAGTTGACCCATGCCATTCAAATAAATCAGTATGACTGATTTAAGTATCTTTAGATCAGCTTGTATAAAGTCTTCTTCATGACTTAGTGAAGTCAGTGGGAGGATTTACTACTTGTAGGTCAATTTTTTCTTTTATTCTCAAATTATTAAATCAAATCCTATAAATTATTATATCCTTAAAATGATATAGTTATGGGGATAACTAATTCATAACCTCCCATTAAGGTGCATGATAATAAGTCCAATATTCTAAATAGGCATTGGAGGCGCCACACATCTGGTGTCTATTGGATATTGGAATTATCATTCATCATATGACCATCTTAATGTGCCCTTCAGATCAATGCTCAGCTTGGCCGAGCTACACTCGGATCTGGATATTCGAATGTTGGATGCACTTGATGTAGTCATGTTAATGGTTGGACCTAATCAGAATTTTTAGTGGAAGCGACACACGCCTCCTGAAGAGATGCCTAGGGCAAAACCTAACTGCTGAAAGTTGTTTGGAGAAACAAGTGGTTAGAAACCTACCCATGGATGCACTAAGGTTGGCCGAGCCACACTCAGATCCGAATGCAGTCTGTGTGGATTCTAGTACCCGCTAAGGAATTAATGTAATTCCTCGAATTGGAGGTAGAGACTACCAATTCGTATACAATAGTGGAAGTACCTTTAGACCAAAATCCATGTCTTTAAGATTAAAATAATTTATATACTAATAGATTTATGTTTCTTCTTTTCAACTATGGCCAGCACACTATCGCTCCGTTCGCTGTTGGACAGCGATAAGCTTATCGGATCTAACTTCGATAGATAGTATCGAAAGTTGATCATTCTGGAGCATGAAAGGATCTTATACATGCTTATGGATCCAGCATCCGAAGAACCTGCAGCCAATGCATCTCGTGCTGCGAGAGATACTTATTTGAAGTGGCTCAGTGAACGCACGACTATGCATTGCATCATGAGGGAAATCATGAACGACGAACTTAACCGTCAGTTCGAGGATGCGCAATAATGAATCCTTCGGCACCCCTGAGGATGCAGAGAGATATAAAACCTTCTGCACTGTGTTCCATGCTCGTATGCGAGAGGGGGCGTCAGTCATCGATCATGTATTATACATGATCAAGCAGATTGAATGCTTAAGCAAACTCGACTTTTCGTTACATGAATAGTTGGACAAAAATGCTATCCTGAACTCACTATCGAAATCCTATCTATCCTTCTTGCAGTGAACTACCATGATTTGTTAGAATTGCTGCAGACGTTCGAGAAGGACCATCAGCTCCAAAAGGAGCCGGTGCATGTAGTGGGAGGTTCATGTGCAGGTCATCAATCCTCTAAGAGAAAAAAGAAGAAAAAGATACAGAAGAATCGTACCGCCAATCCAAAGCTAAAGCAAAGCAAAAAGTCGAAAGTCGATAAGAATCAGGCATAATGCTTCTTTTGCAAGAAACTGAGTCATTAAAAAATTTGTCTGGCATATATAGCTTCCCTCGATCCAAACAAACCAAAAAGCAAAAGAAACAAGTAATCAGTTACTTCGCAAGGTACTTATATGATAACTCCTTGTAATTTCTTTGTTTGTGATACTACTACCTAGGTATTGGATACCGAAAGTCCGATTAATATTTGCAATTCGTTGCAGGGACTGCAGATCAGTAGAAAATTTAGAGAAGACGAGCGATTCCTAAACGTTGGAGACGGAAGCTTTGTTCCAATTCTAGCTTTAAGAACTATGCAGCTTATTTTCGAGTCTAATAGTGTCATGTTAGATGAGTACTATTATTGTCCTTTCTTTTTGATAAATGTCATCTCTGTAGGCCTTTTGGCCAAACTTGATTTTAAATTTTTAATAAAAGATGATTTTTGTGATATTATAGTGAATGATACTATAATTATACATGGACAATTAAAACATGACATATATATATTATCACAGCTTGTTAGTGTAATATACACATCGAACAAACGCCCTAGGATAGATAATGTCAGTGATTCCTACCTTTGACATTGTAGGCTGGGTCATGTTAACAAGAATAGGATAGCTTAATCAAGGAGGATGTCCTTGAAATAAATTATTGTGAATCATTACCGATCTGTAAATCCTGTCTACTTGGTAAGATGACCAAGTTATCTTTTAAAGAAAAAGATGAATGAACCAGTGATGTTCTAGGTCTAATATATAATGATGTATGTGGACCTATGAACATAGATGCCAGAGGAGAATACTATTACTTCATTATATTTACAGACGATCTATCGAGGTATGGGTACATTTATCTTAAGAAACACAAATCCGAATCATTTGAAATGTTCAAACGATTTCGTAGTGAAGTAGAAAAACAGACTGAGAAGAGTATTAAAACTATTCGATCAGATCGAAGAGGTGAATACCTCACCAGTGATTTTCAGACATATCTAAAGAAGAATGAAATTCTCTCACAGTGAATCCCTCCTAAAACACCACAATATAATGGGATGTCTGAAAGGAAAAATCGAACCCTGTTAGACATGATTCGATCCATGATGGGGTTTGCAAATCTATCAATCTCCTTTTGGAGATATGCTCTTGAAACTGTCTGCTATATACTTAATAAGATTCCAAGCAAATCTGTCGATAAAACTCCATATAAGATATGGACAGTGTTGGGAAATATATCCTAAAAGTCAATCGTCAAACTGTTGACGATTGAGCAACCTTGTATTGTAATTGTTTTGTTCATAAATAAAATATATTTTTGATATTTACATCACAAGTTTTCATCTTCTAATGAACTTCGTTGTTGTGATGAAGTCCTTAGAACTATTTAAGTTCGATAAAGAGAGGATTTATCGATTAGTCCTTAAAACTGTTCACGACCAAATGATAGGCTGTTAATGAGGACGACAGCTTCTATCGAGCATAGGTCGCTGTAGGCCATATGGGTTGGTTGTCCTCTTAATCAAAGAGTGTGGAGACACTGGTATGGCATACAGGTGAGATGTAAGGGTACATCGTCATTGAACGTGACCAACTTCAGAGCATTCTGCTGTCCAGAATGTCTCTGATGGGATATAGGTATAAATGTCCCTTAGACCTGAGATCGCCTCAGTGACTTGCAAGCAACTCACTGCGCTTTGGTATTGGACTAACTGAATTTCTAATTCAATGACGGAAGACTTCTGGACACAGTCAAGTACTTGCGAAGTCAGTGTGATCAAGATGGGATTGACTACTCCAAAAGTTGGAGAAAATGAGTCACTGTATTTCAATTTAGCAAAACCTTGATCAGGATAATCCATCAGATGAATTTGATATTTTGAAATACAATGTGGACAACCTGATCAGAGTTGACAGTTGAACTCTGAGGTGTCCTATGAGCATTTTGGTCAAAGGGATGAATTATATGAAAACTATATCTGCATGGGTTCTAAAGATGTTCTACACATTCGATCTCTCCGCCGTCGGATACCATTGCTAGATGGTCACTTCGATTGATACAAGAATTTGTTCCTGTGCTACCGGCTTAGGTTCGGACCTATGAGGTCACACACATTAGAGTTCACGATCCGATCAGATGGTTGATCAACGATTAAGAATCGTTCTAGAGTTAAACGATCAATACGATTGACATTAAACCTAGTGCAAATGTTGCAGGAGGATCGATTAGCAATTCGATTGCTAATTGGCTTAATTTGATTAAGCCAATGGACTGAGATTAAGTCTAATTGAATATGATTTAATTAGATTTAGTTTGAACTTGATTGGATCAAGACCAATTGGTTTATTGGATAAACCAAGTGCAAAGAAAAACCAGTCCCAGTTCAATTAGGACTTGGGTCAATCTAATTTCTAATTCGATTAGAAAATTAAATCAGATTTAAATCTAATTTAATCTGATTAAATTAGATTCTTAATTAGATTAAGACCTATTTTAATTTGGTTGATTTGATTTTGATTTGATTTGGTTTGAGAAATCAATTGGAACAAGACATAGATTGAATCATAGTAAGACTAGGATTCCACCTTGCGCCAATTTAGCCCCCACGCCCACTCTCTCTTATTTTATGTGACAAAACTTCTCTCCCAGGTCTTCACACATGTCCAAAATTTTCCTCTCTTTCTCTCTTACATGGAAAGTGGTTGTGGATCAAGTCAAAATAGGAATTAGTTTGGATTTCAAATTCTATGAGATAGAGTTTTAGAAAACCAAAACTCTTTTCTTATAGCACTGATTTTATCCAGATTTTTTCTGGAATTTTCGTGGCTTTTATGGCACATAATATGCGCCCTTTGCCGATGGTCCACGCACAAAAAGAAAGAGGGGGCGCCCAAGAGTTGGGCGCCCCTTGTCTTGCCATGTTTGGTTAATCCTTGACTAGGTATTTGACCTAGACAAGGACTCCATCATATCTCTCTATTTAAAACGAATTTCTTCATGAAATTTTCGTAAAAATAGAGAAAAGAGAGACCTTTGGAGCGTGCAAAAATCAGGGAGAAAGAAGGTTAGGGCGTGGAGATACAACAGATACAAGAATAGGTGTCTAGGTGAGAGCAAAGAGAAGAAGAAGAGGATCTTCTTCTAGAGTTGCTGTATTCACCTCTTCCCTTCCTCCATCTTGAGTTTTCTGAGTGTCTCAGATCTAAAACTCCTACTTCTCATCTTTGGAAGAGTCCAAATCAAGAAGACGGCATCTGATCAACCATCAAAGAAGAATCAATGCAGTACTAGCATACTGTGCTGATTTCCTGGACCAGAACTTCTAATCGTGATTTGTGGGCTCGTATAGACGACTCCTAGAGACCGGACGCGTGTGCGGCTCGCAACATCATCCTCAAGCCCGGATCAACAAAGTTAGAACGTCTAACTTGCAAGGTAATAGATCTGATCTATTATATTTTACATACATTAGATGTAGTATAAAAACATATTGATATGATCAACATGTAGTTCTTGCTCTTTATATTTTAATTTCTAATTTAATGTCATGTAATAATCATATAATAGGATCTTAGATCTAGAAATTCTCTGATTTTATAAGATAAATTTTGATTTATTTTAGTCTTCCGCTGCTTGATCTTGAAAAAATTTCAAGATCTAACCCTGAAACCCTAGATCTGGTTCCTTCATTAGTATTAGAGCCTAGGTTGTTTATTACATGATTATTTATGCATGTTTAGATTATTTCTTAGATTAGATCTAATTTATAATCTGATTGTTAAATCTGAAACTAAAATTTTTAAATCAATCACAAACTGGAGGTTGTCTTGCTGTAAGGTTTACCCCTTACAGTGTAAAGGTTGTCCTAGATCGTGTAGATCTATCTTTAATCATAAATTTGTTAGATGTGATCTAGATTAAATTTATGATTTATTAAATTTAAAAGATGTTTAAATCTAAAATGAAATCTCTTTGTTAATAATTTCCGTACAAAGAACCATCATATATTTATCTGAAAAATTTGCGCAGTTTAAAGTTGAAATTGTTTCAATTACATGAACCTGTTTAGATTAGATCTAAAGTAGTTTCATGCTTATTTCACTTGCATTTTGATTATGAATCAAACATACAACTTGGTTGGTAGAACCATATTATAAAATTATTTTACAAACATAAAAATTATTTTCGAAAAACCGAACCCCAACCCTCAGCCAAAACTTAATTGAGAATTAAGAAGTTGTTTGATTAGGTTCTAGGATTGTGAATTGAAGAATCTAAGACACAAACCAACACATTGGGTTAATCGATTAGTGAAAATTAGGTTCATTAATTGGGTTAGACCTAAGGTTAGATTAAAGATGGACTTAATTAGAGAATTGACTAAATCTAATCAATTGTTGTCTTATATTAGGTCAAGGATTCTCTAGATCAATTACAATAGTTATAGTTGGTCAAATCCATGTCTTTAACGAGAACCAAATGGACTTGATTCTTGACTAAGCGGTCTAGTACGAACTGTTAGGTTAATCCAATCGAAACTAATTAAACCAATTGATGTCTAAGGTAAACTAGACCGGTGGTTTTTAATTGGGAGCCTGCTTACCTGGCCATTTCTGATGGTGTCTAAGGCAAGCTTTGGCAAACCCTCCCACTGATCGAACTTACCTGGCCTCTTGGTGAAATTATATTTTGATCGGATCACTTGACTATTCGAGCTGACCCATGTCAGCTAGGTAAATCAGTATGACTGATTTAGGTGCTCCTAGACCGGCCCTTTTAATGGTCTCCCTTAAGCTGACTTGGTGAAGCCAGTGGGAGGATCATGATAAGCTGGTTCATCTGACCTCCTCTAAATCAATTAAATCCTCTAAAATTATTAGATCCTTAAAATGAAATAGTTATGGTGATAACTAGATCATAACCTCCCATTAAGTGGATGATAATGGGTCCATCAGTTGGATAATCATTTGAGGCCCAAAGGCCTGATGCTTATCGGCCGATGGAATTGTCATTCATAATATGATTTCTTGACTGTATCTTTTTAAATGGTGGTTAGGTTAACCAACCAAAATTGAACCTAATCATTCATTGGCTAGATGGGCCAAGTATGGTCATGTTAATGGTTGGACCTAACCAGACCTTTTCGGTGGAGGCCAAAGCCTACCGATTAGAGACGGGCAAAATTAAATTACTAGAAATTGTTTAGAGAAACAATTGGTTATGAACCTACCCTTAGATGTACATGGGTTGGCCAACCAAAGTTGGGCTTGTGTGCAGTCTAAATGGATTCTAGTACCCACTAAGGAATTAGGATAATTCATCGAATTAAAAGTAGAAGCTACCAATTCGAATAAAATAGTGGGAGAAACTTTTTGATTAAAGTCCAAATCTTTAGGTTTAATAAATCAATTACTAATTAGGTTATGGTTTTCCTTTGTGCAGATATGGCCACTTCCCTATCGCTCCGATCATTGTTGGACAATGATAAGTTGGTAGGACCCAACTTCGGTAGCTGGTACCGAAAGTTGAAGATAGTCTTGGAGCATGAACGGATCCTATATGTGATAATGGATCCTGCACCTGAGGAGTCAGCTGTCAATGCACGTGGAACAGTCAGAGACGCTTACCAGAAGTGGCTCAGTGACCGAACCACGGTACACTGCATCATGCTGGCTGCCATAAGCAACGAGTTCAGTCGCAGATTTGAGACGACTCAGCCAAAGGACATGCTTCAAGTGTTGGAAGATGCCTTTGACACATCCGATGACGTGGAGAGGCACAAGACTAGTTGTGCATCTTCAACGCCAAAATACGGGACGGTGCCTCTGTCATTGATCATGTATTGTACATGATCGAGCTGATGGAGCGTTTGAGCAAGCTCGATTTTTCCTTGCATGAGCAGCTTGGGAAAGATGAAATACTGAACTCACTGCCCAAGTCTTATCTCCCATTCCTCACTCATTATAGAATGACAAAGCCTGAAGTAAACTACAAGTTACTGGGGTTGCTTCAGAACTTTGAGAAGGATCACCCACTCCACAAGGAGTCGGTGAACTCAGTGGGAGGTTTGTCTTCTGGTTCTCGACCCTTTAAGAAAGGGAAGAACAAGAAGAAAAAAGTGAAGAAGGTGCAAGTTCAGGCTGGGACATCTGTGCAGGGCCAAACCAGAAAGATCAAGCCCGATAAGAGTATTCTACTGGCAAGCACCATAGATTAGATAGTGTATCAGACATCTACTTATGGCACTGTAGGCTAGGTCATATAAACAAGAACAGAATAAACAAGTTGACACAAGAGAGAATCCTCGAAGTTAGTGATTGTGAATCACTTTCAACCTGTGAGTCCTGTCTTCTTAGTAAAATGACCAAGTCACCTTTTACTGGAAAAAGTGAGAGAGCTACTAAGCTCTTGGGCCTAGTACATACTGATGTATGCGGGCCCATGAGCACAAGTGCTAGAGGTGGATATTTCTACTTCATCACTTCCACGGATGATCTATCCAGATATGGATATGTCTATCTGATGAAACATAAGTCGAATTCATTTGAAATGTTCAAACGATTCCGAAGTGAAGTAGAAAAACAAACTGGGAAGAGTATTAAAACTCTTCAGTCTGACCGAGGGGAATACCTTTCTGGTGAGTTTCTCACATATCTAGGAAAGAATGGGATTCTCCCAATAAATTCCTCCAGGAACACCACAGCATAATGGTGTGTCTAAAAGGAGAAATCGGACACTGTTAGACATGATCCGATTCATGATGGATTTTGCCAGCTTGTCAATATCCTTCTGGGAATATGCACTCGAATCGGCCTGTTATCTGTTAAATAGGGTTCCAAATAAATCTGTAATTAAGACTCCATATGAGATATGGACAGGGCGTAAGCAGCACTTTCACACCTTAGGGTCTGGGGGTATCCGACCTATGTCAAACGGTTAGTTATAGATAAACTTGGACCTAGGTCTGACAAATGCACATTCATAGAGTACCCCAAAGAGACCAAAGAATATTTTTCTACCATGCTAATGAACAAAAAGTGTTCGTCAATCTTAAGGCAACCTTTTTAGAAAAGGAGTTCTTTGGTGAAGGAATCGTTGCCTCTTAAGGTTGAACTTGATGAAGTTCAACAGGTAGAAGGACCGACACCAATAGCTGAACCTGAGTCAGATTTGATTAGATCAGATTCGGAGCCCAATGTACTTGCACCATTAAGGCGATCCGATAGAGTACCGCGTCAGCCGGACAGATACTACGATTTTTTGGTCCGGGACAGTGATCCCATCGAACTCGATGAGAACGATGAGAATCCGATCACCTATATGGATGCAATGCAGAGACCTGATTCCGAGAAATGGCTTGAAGCCATGAAATCCGAAATGAAGTCCATGAAGGTCAACGATGTATGGACATTGGTTGACCCACCTGAAGGGGTTAAACCCATTGGGTGTAAATGGGTCTTCAAAAGGAAGAGGGGCGTAGACGGAAAGGTGGAGACCTATAAAGCCCGTCTGGTTGCCAAGGGGTATCGTCAACGTTATAGCATTGACTATGACGAGACGTTCTCCCCTGTGGCAATGCTCAAATCCATTCGGATAATGCTTGCAATAGCTGTCCATCTAGATTATGAGTTCTGGCAGATGGATGTAAAGACAGCTTTCCTGAATGGAGAGCTGACCGAAGAGGTGTATATGATACAACCTGAGGGGTTTACATCCACAGATGAGTCAAAGGTGTGCAAGCTTCAGAGATCCATTTATCGATTAAAACAAGCTTCTCAAAGTCGGAACATGCGTTTTGATAAGGTGATCAAAACGTATGGTTTCGTTAAGAACGGAGAAGAGCCCTACATCTATAAATGGGCAAATGATCCAATTGTGGTACTCCTTGTCTTGTACGTGGATAACATTCTCTTAATCGGAAATGACATCCCGTACTATCGGGAATAAAAGTTTGGTTGTCATCGCAGTTCTCCATGAAGGACTTGGATGAAGCATCCTACATCCTAGGGATAAAAATCTATAAGGATAGATCTAAAAGGATACTTGGGTTATCCCAATCCACGTACATAGACACTGTGCTGAAGAAGTTCAGCATGGAGAATTTCAAGAAGGACTATCTATCGATAGGCCATGGAATCTCTCTAAGAAGGATTGTCCGACAACTCCTGAAGAGAGAGCGTATGAGTATAGTTCCATATGCTTCGGCCGTGGGATCTATCATATACGCCATGACATATACAAGGCCAGATGTAGCATACTCACTAGGAGTAGTGAGTAGATACCAATCTGATCATGGAGAAAATTACTGAAAAATGGTTAAAGCCATCCTTAAGTATTTGAAAAATACTAAGGACCAATGGTTAGTTTATGACGAGTCAGATCTGAAACTTATGGGGTTCACAGACTCCGGCTTTCAATTTGAACATGATGATAGCAGAAGCGTGTCGGATTATATCTTTACTCTGAATGGTGGAGCCATCTGCTGGAAAAATTCCAAGCAGCATACTGTGGCAGACTCTGTTTGTGAGGCGGAGTACATCACAGCATCGGATGCTGCGAAGGAAGCTGTGTGGATGAGAAAATTCATCACCGAGCTCGGAGTAGCACCTTCCGTCAATGATCCGGTCCTGCTCTACTGCGACAGCACTAGTGCCATTGCTCAGGCGAAGGAACCCAAAGCACACCAGCGGATGAAGCACATTTTGCGCCGCTTCCACCTGATCCAGGAGATCGTGGATCGAGGTGATGTCGACCTTTAGAAGATTGACGGAAAAGAGAACCTGATCGACCCCTTCACTAAAGCCCTGGCAATAAAGGAGTTCGACAACCACAAGTCGAAGATGGGTATTAGATACTGTGCCGAGTGACTTTAGGACAAGTGGGAGTTGTTGAAAAATATGTCTCAAAAGCCAATCGTCAAGCTGTTGACGGTTGAGCAACTTTGTATTGTAATTGATTTGTTAATAAATAAAATATATTTTTGGTATTTTCATCACAAGTTTTCATCTTCTAATGAACTCCATTGTTGTGATGAAGTCCTTAGGACTATTTAAGTTCGATAAAGAGAGGATTTATCGATTAATCCTTAAAACTGTTCACGACCAAATGATAGGCTGTTAATAAGGACGACAGCTTCTATCGAGTATAAGTCGCTGTAGGTCATATGAGTTGGTTGTCCTCTTAACCAAAGAGTGTGGAGACACTGGTATGGCATATAGATGAGATGTAAGGGTACATCATCATTGAACGTGACCAACTCCAGAGCATTCTGCCGTCGAAAATGTCTCTGATGGGATATAGGTATAAGTATCCCTGAGACCTGAGATCGCCTCAGTGATTTGCAAGCAACTCACTGTGCTTTGGTACTGGACTAACTGAATTTCTAATTCAGTGACGGAAGACTTCTGGGCGCAGTCAAGTACTTGCGAAGTCAGAGTCTGATCGAAATGGGATTGACCACTTCATAAGTTGGAGAAGAATGAGTCGCTATATTTCAATTTAGTAAAACCTTGGCCGGGGTAATCCATCAAATGGATTTGATATTTTGAAATACAATGTGGATAACCTGATCAGAGTTGACAGTTGAACTTTGAGGTGTCCTATGAGCATTTTGGTCAAGGGGATAAATTATATGAAAACTATATCCGCATGAATTCTAAAGATGTTATTCTACACATTTGACCTATCCGATCATCGGATACCATTGCTAGATGGTCACTTCGATTGGTACAGAAATTTGTTCCTGTGCTACCAGCTTAGTTTCGGACCTATGAGGTCACACACATTAGAGTTCACGATTCGATCGGATGGTTGATCAACGATTAAGAATCGTTCTAGGGTTAAATGATCAATACGATTGACATTTAACCTAGTGCAAGTGTTGCAGGAGGATCGATTAGCAATTCGATTGCTAATTGGCTTAATTTGATTAAGCCAATGGACTGAAATTAAGTCTAATTGAATATGATTTAGATTTAGTTTGGGCTTGATTAGATCAAGTCCAATTAGTTTATTGGATAAGCCAAGTGCAAGGAAAAACTAGTCCTAGTTCAATAAGGACTTGGGTCAACCTAATTTCTAATTCGATTAGAAAATTAAATCTAATTTAATCTGATTAAATTAGGTTCTTAATTGGGTTAAGACCTATTTTAATTGAGTTGATTTGATTTTGGTTTGATTTGGTTTGAGAAACCAGATTGGAACAAGATATAGATTGAATCCTAGTAAGACTAGGATTCCACCTTGCGCCAATTTAGCCCCCACGCCCACTCTCTCTTATTCCACGCCCACTCTCTTATTTTGTGCGACAAAACTTCTCTCCCAAATCTTCACACACGCCCAAAACTTTCTTCTCTTTCTCTCTTACATGGAAAGTGGTTGTGGATCAAGTCAAAGTAGGAATTAGTTTGGATTTCAAATTCTATGAGATAGAGTTTTAGGAAACCAAAATTCTTTCCTTATGGCACTGATTTTACCCAAATTTCTTCTAAGATTTTCATGGCTTTTATGGCACATAATATGCGCCCTTTGTTGGTGGTCCACGCACAAAAAGAAAGAGGGTCTTGCCATGTTTGGATAATCTTTGACTAGGTATTTGACCTAAACAAGACTCTATCTCTCTATTTAAAACAAATTTCTTCATGAAATTTTCATCGAAAATAGAGAAAAGAGAGACCTTTGGGGCGTGCAAAAATCAGGGAGAAAGTAGGTTGGGGCATAGAGATACAATAGACATAAGACTAGGTGTCTAAGTGAGAGCAAAGAGAAGAAGAAGAGGGTCTTCTTCTAGGGTTGCTGTGTTCACCTCTTCCCTTCCTCCATCTTGGGTTTTCTGAGTGTCTCAGATCTAAAACTCCTACTTTTCATCTTTGGAAGAGTCCGAATCAAGAAGAAGGCATCTGATCGACCATCGAAGAAGGATCAGTGCAGTACTAGCATACTGTGCTGATTTTCTGGACCAAGACTTCTGATCATGATTTATGGGCTCGTGTGGACGACTCCTAGAGGCCGGACACGTGTGCGGCTCGCAACATCATCCTCAAGCCCGGATCAACAAAGTTAGAACTTCTAACTTGCAAGGTAATAGATCTGATCTATTATATTTTATATACATTAGATGTAGTATAGAAACATGTTGATATGATCAACATGTAGTTCTTGCTCTTTATATTTTAATTTCTGATTTAATACCATGTAATAATCATGTAATAGGATCTTAGATCTAGAGATTCTCTGGTTTTATAAGATAAATTTTGATTTATTTTAGTCTTCCGCTGCTTGATCTTGAAAAAGTTTCAAGATCTAACCCTGAAACCCTAGATCTGGTTCCTTCAGACAAGGCGTAAGCCGGTGCTCTCACACCTTAGGGTTTGGGGTGTTCAACTTATATCAAACATTTAAAAACAAATAAGCTTAGACCAAAATCCGATAAATGCTTGTTCGTAGGATATCCTAAAGAAACTAAACGATACTACTTCTACCTCACCGAAGAACAAAAGGTATTCATCAGCAACAAAACAATCTTTTTCGAAAAAGAGTTCCTTGAAGAAGGAACTAATGCCAGCAACATTTAACTTGAAATTCATAAGGTAGAAGAACCGGCACACAGAATCGAATTTGATTGGAGAATCAAATCCGAAGCTTGTAGATGCACCATTAAGGAAATCCAGTAGAGTACCGCATCAATAGGATAGATACTATGATTTCTTAATTCGAAATGATGATCCTATCGATTTAGATAAAAATGATGAAGATCCGATCACCTATATGGAAGCCATACAAAGGCCGAACTCCCAAAAGTGGCTTGAGACCATGAAATCTGAGATGAAA
>NC_026000.2:84026016-84091193 GCF_000442705.2 Elaeis guineensis
TCTAGATCTAGGTTAACCCTAGGATAGAGAGTCTATGCTTGTTTAAGTTGATTGCAATTAATATCTAAACATTAACTAATTTCTCCCTTTTCATAGATTTAAGATTCTTAGGTTCTTCTCTTTAGATTTTCTTCACTCTTTTCTCACTTTATTATAAATATATATATATATATATATATATTATAAAAACTAAAATTTTCTGTGTTTACTCTAAAGTATAATTGTAGGGTGTATGCTTGGCCATAGATCGTTACGACCAGAAATCCAACCTTTTGATCCAGAAATAGAAAGAACCTTTAGAGCCAACAGACGTAAAAATATGGACCAAAATCAGGAGAATGATCCACCCAGACAATTGAAGGAGTACTTTACTCCTTCCACATATACCTACTCTCCTTGTATTCAAGTCCCCCGTGGAGGCCACCCAATATGAAATTAAGTCCATGTAATCCAAATGTTACCTTCATTTTATGGACTTAGTAATGAGGACCCTTATAAACATCTTGAAGAATTTCTTGAAATATGCTCAACTGTCAAAATTCACAACTTCTCCGATGATGCTCTTAGGTTAAAATTATTCCTTTCTCACTTAAGGACAAAGCCAAATACTGGCTACATACTTTGGATTCCATGACTATATCAACCTGGGACCAGCTGCAAGGAGAGTTTCTCAAGAAATATTTTCCCATAGGAAAAACTAATCAAATAAGAAAAGCCATAACTAGTTTTTCCCAATTAGATGGAGAAATGTTTCATGAAACATGGGAGAGATTAAAGGACCTTATTAGAAAATATCCCCACCATGCTGTACCCAAGTGACAGTTAATCCAATGTTTTTATGATGGGCTATTTGAAAGACATCGACAAATGGTCGATGCATCATGCGGTGGGACATTCATGCTGAAAAGTGAGAATGAAGCATGGCAACTGTTTGAAATTTTAAGTGAAAATTCATTACATCATATGTCTGCCTCTATTAGAGATAAACTCATGTTAAACCCAAAGAGAGGTGGAATATATGAAGTAGGAAATGCCATAGATATCCATCATAAGGTAGATGAATTGTCCAAAAGTTAGATCGATTATTAAGTATAGGACAGTCAACTTCTCCATCCCGTCAGATGCAAGATATATGTGCATTGTGTTCGAGCCCCACTCATTGTGTGAATGATTGTCCGGTTGCACCATAGTTTCCTGAATATGTACAAGAACAAGTCCATTAAGCCCAAACTACTCATAGATCAGAGAACAACCCTTATTCTAGTACGTACAATCTGGGATGGAGAAACCATCCGAATTTCTCATGGAAATCACAACCAATGGTTCCTCCAGTGCAACAAAGATCAGGTTATCCGGATGCGACTTATAGGCATCCATCCCAGCCACAATACCAGAACCCTCCTCAACCCACTCCGAGTACTCCTAGCTCGGCTTTCGAAGAAAAGGTACTGCAAGCACTTAAAGGACTAGAAATGAATACCCAACTCCTTCACTCCCATACGCAATCAATAGCAAAGCTAGAGACCCAGATAGGTCAGCTAGCAACAGCTTTCAGTAGGAGGGAAGAAGGCAAATTACCCAGTCAGCCTATTAATAACCCAAAAGGACAGTACACGGCTGAAAACTCCATTGGTCCTGAAACTTTTTCCGAACATGCCAAATCGATTATGACCCTTAGAAGCGGAAAAATCTTAAATCAACTTGAAGTAATCCAACAACAAGAGCAACCAATTTCAGCTACAACAGAAAAGAAGAAACTTGAAGAGAAGAAAGAACCTATTAACCCCGCACCTGCACCTAAAGCTCCATTTCCCAGTGCTTTAGAATCCTCTCTGCCTCTTGATAAGAAGGGTATAAAAATGAATGAAATGTTAGAACTGTTTAAACAGGTTCAGATAAACTTACCTCTTCTCGATGCCATTAAGCAAGTTCCAACCTATGCTAAATTTCTAAAGGACCTGTGTACACAGAAACGAAAATCAAAGGCACAAATACCAAGAAAATCCACCTAACTGAGCAGGCTAGCTCAGTTTTCCAGTAAATTGCCCCACCCAAACTGAAAGATCCAGGTACCCCAATTATTTCTTGTGTCATAGGGGACCTCACGATTAAGAAGGCATTATTAGACTTGGGTGCAAGTGTCAACCTTCTCCCGAGCTCTGTATATGACCTATTTGGATTTGGAGAGTTAAAACCCACGACAGTGACCTTACAACTAGCAGACCGATCCATTAAGGTACCCCGTGGAATGCTGGAAGACGTATTGGTAAAATAGATGAATTTTACTTTCCTGTTGACTTTCTTGTGCTGGATATGGAATCTGGCAGCAACCCCAACCAAATACCAATCATCCTAGGTAGACCCTTCTTAGCAACTGCTAATGCTTGTATAAATTGTAGGACCGGAGTTATGGATGTATCTTTCGGAAATAAGAAGCTAAGGTTGAATATTTTCAATGCATCTTTGGGACCACCTGTGTACGACCATAATGAGATCAACTTGTTAGAGGAAGTTATAGAAGATAAAGCTCCTGCCTTGCTCAACTCAGATCCTTTACAGGCATGTCTAACACATTTTGGAATGGATAATTTTGATATTGATGGATACACTAAAGAAATACATGCTTTGCTAGAACCCCCAATTTTAGCACCAATCCCCCTTGGACTGTAAAGTACGAGCAATTACCAATTCAATCAAGCCCTCTGGTACCATCCTTAGAAGCACCACCTACTCTAGAGCTAAAGCCTCTTCCTGCCACGCTGAAATATTCATTTCTTGGATCCAATGACACCCTTCCAGTGATCATTGCATCTGACCTAACCAACGACCAGGAAGACAAACTTGTCGGGATACTCAAAAAGCATAAAGAGGCTATAGGGTGGTCAATTGCCGATTTGAAGGGTATAGATCCTTCTGTTTGCATGCATCATATTCACTGCGAGGTTGAGGCAAAACCACATAGGGACATGCAACGAAAATTGAATCCGAATATGCGGGAAGTCATGAAAAAGGAAGTAGTGAAATGGCTAGATGCTGGAATTATCTACCCAATTTTGGATAGCCAATGGGTTAGTCCAACCCAGGTAGTACCTAAGAAGTCAGGTGTTACCGTAGTAGAGAATGATGAGGGTGAGTTAATTCCTACTCGTGCAACAACTGGTTGGCGAGTATGTGTAGACTACCGAAAGCTGAATGCCGTTACTAGGAAAGATCATTTTCCTTTGCCTTTTATTGACCAAATTTTAGAACGGCTAGCAGGACAAAGTTTCTTCTGTTTTCTAGATGGATATTTGGGATATAATCAGATCCCGGTATTTCCTGCTGATCAAGAAAAGACTACCTTCACATGCCCTTATGGAACATTTGCATTTAGACGTATGCCATTCGGTCTCTGCAATGCACCAGCCACTTTTCAACGATGCATTTTGGCCATCTTTTCTGATATGGTCGATAAATTTTTAGAAGTCTTCATGGATGATTTTTCAGTATTTGGCTCTACCTTTGATGATTGTCTTCAGAACCTCGCCAAGGTTCTTCAACGATGTATAGAGATAAATTTGGTTTTAAGTTGGGAGAAGAGCCATTTTATGGTTCATGAAAGAATCGTGCTGGGACATATTGTATCCAAGCGAGGGATCGAAGTAGATAAAGCAAAGGTTGAAGTAATCTTGAAATTGCCTCCCCCAACCTCGGTTAAACAGGTGCGATCCTTTCTAGGCCATGCAGGTTTCTATAGGCACTTCATTAAGGATTTCAGCAAGATATCACGACCCTTGTGCAACTTGCTTGCCAAGGAAAATTCTTTTGATTTTAATGAAGATTGCCTAACTGCTTATAATAAACTCAAAACTGCCTTAACCACTGCACCAATCATAAAATCTCCGGATTGGATCCTACCATTTGAAATCATGTGTGATGCTTCTGATTATGCTATAGGGGCAGTCCTTGGGCAAAGATTTAATCGAGAACCGCATGTAATTTATTATGCAAGTAAAACTCTTTCAGATGCTCAATTGAATTACACCACGACTGAAAAGGAGTTACTCGCTGTTGTGTTTGCCCTAGATAAATTTAGATCATACCTTTTGGGCTCCAAGGTCCTAGTATACTCCGATCATACAGCACTGAAACATCTGCTATCCAAAAAAGATACAAAACCTAGGCTGATTAGATGGATCCTTCTATTACAAGAATTTGATTTAGAAATTTTAGACAAAAAGAGCTCCGAAAACTTGGTAGCAGATCATATTTCTAGGATCCTGGTAGAACACAATAAAGAAAGGATTAAAGATAGGTTTCCGGATGAACAACTCTTTTCAATCTCTTCTACTGATCTTCTCTGGTTCGCTCATATAGTCAATTACTTGGCAGTGGGACAAATCCCATCTCACTGGACCCAACAAAAGAAAAATAGATTTTTCTCCCAAGTAAAGTACTATTTCTGGGAAGAACCAGAATTGTTCAAATATTGCCCAGATCAAGTAATCCGACGTTGTGTCCCCGAGTGTGAAGTCCAAGGTATTCTTACTTTTTGCCACTCGTTAGCATGTGGGGGACATTTTAATGGAAGAAAAACTGCAGCAAAGGTGTTGCAAAGTAGATTTTATTGACCGACACTATTCAAAGATGCACATGAATTTGGCCGTAATTGCTTGCGATGCCAGCAAACAGAAAATATTTCGAGAAAAGATATGATGCCCCTGTCCCCTATTCTTGTTGTAGAAATTTTTGATGTTTGGAGAATTGATTTCATGGGACCCTTTCCCTCCTCATTTGGATTCGAGTATATTTTGGTAGCAGTGGACTACGTATCAAAATGGGTAGAAGCTATGGCAACCCGAACCAATGATCACAAAGTCGTGATCAAATTCATTCAGCATAACATCTTTAGTCGATTTGGATACCCAAGAGCCATAATTAGCGATGGGGGTACACACTTCACGAATAAGCACTTCGACATGCTAATAAAAAAATACGGAATAACTCATAAAGTTGCCACACCTTATCACCCCCAGACAAGTGGTCAAGTTGAGGTCTCCAATAGAGAGATCAAGCATATTCTTGAAAAAACGGTAAGACCCGATAGAAAAGACTGGTCCGCACGCTTGGATGATGCATTATGGGCTTACCGTACTGCTTTTAAAACACCCATAGGAATGTCTCCTTATCGACTTATATTCTAAAAAGCTTGTCATCTGCCAATGGAATTGGAACATCGTGCATTTTGGGCCATACGGCAATTTAACTTTGATATGAAAAATGCAGGTTCCAATAGAAGACTTCAACTAAATAAACTTGAAGAGCTACGCAATGAAGCATATGAGAGTGCCAGAATTTATAAGGTTCAACTAAAGCATACCACGATAAATTCATTGCACGAAAAACATTCGAGCCCAATCAAAAAGTTTGGCTCTTCAATTCTAGGTTGCGTCTGTTTCCTGAAAAACTTCGCTCACGTTGGGACGGACCTTTCATTGTAACTCAGGTATTTCCTCATGGAGCTATAGAACTCAAAAATCTTAAACAGGGGAACACCTTTAAAGTGAACGGTCAGCGATTGAAACCTTACATAGATGGAATTAGTGATGGAAAATTAATTGAATCTGTTGATTTAGTGGATCCAACACCGCCATAATACTCAATTCAGTCTAGCTGAAGACGTAAAACTTAGCGCTTGTTGGGAGGCAACCCAACGATTTCAATTTTTTTACTTTTTACTTTACTGCAGCTGCAGAAATTTAGAACAAAAGCCTATTAATCAATGAAGCTATCTTCAACTTTCGAAGCTAAATTATCTCAGGTGCACTCTCTCCTCTTATTTTCGTTGCTTTCCTACTCCATTGAGGACAATGTAGATTAAGTTGGGGGAAAAAAAAATTAACGAAATCTTCGAGTATAGTCAGAAATAATTAGTTTTGTGTATCCGAATTTTATTTTGATTAAGAGTCAATTAGGCATCCTAATCAATGAATGATTAACGGTCAAGATAATTTTAGAGATACTGAGGAATAAATTATTAAAAAAAAAAAAAAAACCCAATGAATGGCAGGGTTTAGACTAAACCAAAATTTAAGGGTGATTCTACAACCCTCTTCTTACTGATCTCAATAAAGAATCTGCTTCATGAGAGATTGGGTGGAAAGATCGAGGTATGCAAAAATTCTCCTTAAATTTTTTTTTTTATTTAAAAAAAAAATATATATATATATAGTGGATAATAAGGAGATTAAATTGCAAGAAGATAATAAACCTTTCTCACATTAAGTTAGAAGATTTAAAGAGTAAGTAGGGAGTTGGTGAAAGAAAAGCTCTTGAAATTTCTTTAGTTAATACTCAGCCACTAATTGGATCAAATTGATAATCCAATGAAGTATCTCTTTAATGGTCTGACCAAGTATCACCTACCTTTTAGGATGCCTAACCTAACTTTTTATTTCAAGTCGGTACACAATGCTAATATATCTATTTTACTCGAGGACAAGCAAAATTCAAGTTGGGGGGTGTGATAAACACTTAATTTAAGTGTTTTAAAGCAGAAAATTATATTTAATTTATTTTATTTATTAAAAATTTGACGTTTCTTTTTATGTTTTACAGGAAAAGTGATCGCCGATACAAAGAGTCCAATTCGCAGATCAAAAAGACTCAAGTTTGAAGAAAATTGGACTTAAAACGAAATTAAAATAAAAGAAGGATGCATATGGTATTATAGAAAATGAAGATACTATGCAAGGAATCCAAAAGGATATAGGCGTCATTTTAAAGAAACAAAAGTTTCTTTTTGTAATTGGGAAACTTTTGTAATTTGTTTCATGGGTGCTTTCCTCGTGAACGCGGCAGGCGACGCGTAGGCGACGCGCGACGCGGGCAGAACGCGGACGACGTGCAGGCAGGCGCGGACGTGGGTGCGGCATTCGGACGCGCGGTCTTTAGTATTTTTTTTTTTAGTCCCATATCGGAAAATCATTTAAAACTCCTCCCTCCTAACACCTATAAAAAGGCTCTTGTACTTCTATTTGAGGATCATCCCAGAAATTCTTCTAGAGCCTTGCATAGAGAAAAAAAAAGGGATTACTTCATGAGCAGCTAGGCTAGCAGTCTCGGGAGTGGAGAAGAAACTTTGTAATAACACAGAGCGGGTTTATTGTTCTAAACTTTCTTGTATTTCTTTATATGCAATAAAGATTATACTTTTTATTTAAATTATCATGAATTCTTTATTTGCTCTCTTTCATATACTTTTATTTATGCTTTCCTGTTAGATTAATATTAGGAACAATTTTTACTTTCCGGAGACACGCCGTGATCTACGGGTACGGGGCGTGCCGAGGAAAGAAGAGTTGTTTACCGAATACTTTTCGGAGACGCACCGTGATCTACGGGTACAGGACGTGCCGAGGAAAGATAGGTATTTTTCCTAAGATTAATCGCATCAATTTAATTAAAAAAAAAGAGATACAACTCTGCTAGTACAAAATTAATTCAAAACTCCCGACTCTTTATTTTCTTATTACATCAATTTTAAGATAATTTATTTTCTAAATCAAAAACAATGCTTCTTTCTTTTATTTTGCAATCTCAACTTAGCCCAAGGTCCCTGAGGATACGATCTCGACTCATCCTACCTACGTAGTGAGTATAGTTATTTTTGGTGCTATCAACGACTACGCACCACCAAGTAGTCCTATTTAGGGCCACAACTGATGTTTATTCTAGGACTCTCCAAATCCTTCCTCACAACCTTCATCCATGTTGCCCTAGGTCTTCTCCACCTTTTCATACCATCTTCAACACAAATCAAAGTACCTCTCTTTACCATATCTCGTTGCATCTTCATTGTATATGTCCATAACATCTCAATTGATTTTCTTAACTTGTGCAACTCCCACAGCTCCTCTAATATATTCATTTGTTATTTTATCCCTTTTAGTTTTACCACACATCCATCTTAGCATCCTCATTTCTCCTATAGTCGCTTATTTTCATGTACTTTCTTTATTGCATACACTCCAAGCCATAGAACATGACAGGCATTACTGCCGGTATACAAAATTTTCTTTATGTCTCCAAGATATGCATTTATTACATAATATTCCAGATATAGTTCTCCACTTCATACAACCAATATAGCCACTACAAAACTGATACAAATTATTAGCATAAATTTATATGATTGTCTGCAAAAGTAACAAGAATAAGCAACCTATATGCCATATATATCTAAGAACAAAACAATTTTTCTCTCCACCAAACTAATGATCTAAGTTCAACTTTACAAAAATGCTTTAGATAAACAACAGTCTTCTGATCTCAACACAAATACCACGATTATTAGGAAAAACAACCCAAGTTAAAATTTTAAGCATTCATGGCTTATCTTTTCCTAGTTTTAAATTTTCTTCACTATACTTGCCTGTCTGCTATTGTATAAAGAGAAATCTTGGAGTTAGACATGCAAGGCTGGACTCCAGAAGAAAAACCTCCATATACGGGACCCATCCACTAAATATCGATTGACACATGAAGCATGATTCCAGAAGCATGCGAAGCCAAAGTCTATCACACTTCATTTTTACACACTTCATTTTTTTTTCACCTCTCAAAAGAAACACCTACTGAACCCCATCTTTCTTTGTGCTGCAACCACCCCGCCCCCACCTTTGGCTCCCTTTTTTATTTGATATACATGCATGAAATATTATTTGCACCTAAAGGACAGAATATGTATTTGGACAGGTAATATAGTGCATATAGTTATGCCGCCCACCACTCAGCCAATGTCCTCATGCTTGCATTCTCCATATTTGCTCCAACCATGTTGCCATGTGACAACTATGATTGCCTCAACCTTATCATGGATTCAAGCTTTGTATCATAAGTTCAATATATATTTAGAAATTACTTCTTTCATCAATGATGAAAAGCTGAAAATTCTTAGGGAAACATTCTAGTAGGCAAGATGGAACAAGTGAAAAAGTTTGTCTACAAATACTAAACATCATACAAAAGACACCATTGTTGACATGCCTAACGGAGTCAGATACCAATTAATACAGTTTATACCAGCCGGTTGGGGAAAGTACTGGCTAAGACTGGTCCACCTTTTCATGATGTAGCAATATTCAACGCAAAGAACAATCATTCACAAAATGCAAGAAAGTTACAACAGCTCCAAGTAAAATGAAGTTACGAGACTAATTTTATTTTAAAATACATAGCAACCTGTCCACAATGTCAAATTATCTTGTTTAGTAATTAGTAAACAAATATTGCCATCCTAGAGTCCTGCCTCTGATCTTCCATTTCTTATTTCCAGAAATATATCTCTTGATTCTTGAAAGAGTATAGACATATTTTCCCGTAAGGATGCATAGGTTTCAGCATTCAACAATTTCTTAGGATATTGCTTATCTATGACAAAATAATTTCACCATGGCAATTTTAGTTAAGGCCTCTTTAGCCCATGAATTAGCAAAATAACTAGCAACCTGTATCTCTCATTTAAACTTCCGTCACTGCTAACCTTGCAAAGCAAGTTCTGTCACACTGACCTGTATCAGCCATATCATATCCGATAAGGTATATGTATGGTACCAACTACCAAGGCTCGATTTGGTATATGAGTCAAACTGGTTTATACTGGTCCAAATTGAGCAGAACTAACTTGTGTTACAAGGCACCTCTTGGAACCGAGGTGCATACTTCATCATACCAGCGGGTGCTACCTAGATTTAGATGGTACCATGATAAAAATTAAGAAAAAAGGAGGTTGGGAGCTATCATGATATGGGATGCATACGGTACTGATCATACTATATCGAACCAGTAACATATCAGAATGATAGTACCGAGATTGCGGAACTTGTTACAAGTTATCTTGTACATCATTCAACTTATATCATTGACACTTACGAAACTGCCAAAAATCACCATCCATTCGTTTGGGACATATTCTCTTCCAAGGGTTGCTTCCTTGTGTTCCTCCAAAGGGTCAATAGTGACAAATATTTTGTCATAATTTCTAAAACATTAGGAATTGTGGGCAGAGACTCAATTAAATGTCCAACCACAACAAAAAACATAGCAAACATTTTCAAGTACATGTATCATGCCTGTGTAAAATTGCATAGCTACAGAATAACATTAGATTTTAGCTATGATATGGTGGTATGATTGTCTATGTCATGTTTCACATACATTGCTAACATGCATCAATGTCATAGTAAAACTTATTATTTAATATATGCTGACCATGCAGACATGCACATTCATGTTCTAGTTGATTTATCACTTAGGAGTACTGTCCCAATGCAGTATTACCTTGTGTTGACAACGTAGATAAGCAGAAAAGAGATACTCTGTCCGGCAGCATGAACACGAGTTGTGACAACATGTGAAACTTTGAAGATAAAACTACAATTTATATAATCATGCTCAGCATGAAACTTCATCAAGAAAAATCAAATAGGAATATTTTCTTCACCTCATGATGGATCAAGCATGGAGGTTGCTAAGATTGTCAGTAAATGCATCAACTTCTGCTCATCAAAATTCTCTATAAGCACTTGATTAAAGATTTCATCCTACATCAATTTGGAGTGAACCTTGGCACAACAATAAGGTTGCTCCGTTGTGATCTAGAGGATACAAGTTCAAAACACAGAAATAGTCGCTCCGCAAACAGGGTTAAGGTGCATATATCTGACCCTCCCAAGACCTGCAATGGTGAGAGCCTCGTACACTAGACCACCTTTGTTTTTTAACAACTCAAGAAGGTACCACTAGAATTACAATACAGGAAGTTATATTTAATATTCTCTGTATTCTCTGTTTAATTGTAAATTCCTTCCACAAGCCACAATCACTCACACAAATCCACATATAATAAGCTGATTTTTGGTCATCATAAGTGGAAAATGAGAAACTAGTAATGGCCGGTCTTGTACTTAATTAACATTTTCTAAGTAAACAGCTAATGCATGCAGACCTCTCCATGATAGTATTTATGCATATGCAGTGCAAGAGTTATTCTACCAGTGCTAAACATCTTGACTATAGAGACAAGCAGATGCTGACAGCCAAGGGTTAGCCTTTCTATTTTACCTAAACATTAGTAATTGTTAATTGTGCTAGATCACAACTGAGTTTGCCTTATTTCCATAATTATAGAAAGAACTCATGATTTCAACAAGTGGTACACTGTCCATGGTGCTGCCACTCTTTAGAATTTAGAGCTAGTTAGGATGAACAGAAACAAACAAAGTGACAGACTGAATGGGCAATCAAAGGGTAGACATAGTAATATTAGCTTGGTAATCACTGAAATTGCCAGTATGATTGGTATGAATTAATATTACAATCATTAAAATAAACATTAAAATATTTAATATTAGTAGAAGATAAATCATGTTAAAGGCAAAAAAAAAATAAAAAACATACCGAATCAACTGATGCAATGATGGATACTGCACACATCACAAGGGCTATTTTCCAGTTAAAAAGAGGTGTTCCCCATTGCAATGGATATGGAAATCTAAACCAGGGTGAAGAACTTAATGCATGAGATGTATCAACACGACAATGTTTCATCCTTGGTACATGTTTCCTGCAGTAAGCTGATATGGTATTTGAGGGAGGTACATTAATATCACAACCTTTGTAGCTATAAACTCCAGTTTCTGTGAGAAGAAAAGCGATAGCCCATGTGATTGCCAGGCCCAGTGGAACCTGTAAATGACGGCAAAACAATTACTAATGTTGATGAAATTTTGCCATAATAATTTATTCTTGAGAATATGAATGGAGTGGAAAATTTGAGCATGCTAAAGAAATTCAACAACTATCAGTTTTCTGCAACATCTTACCGCATAGACTAAAAATATACGATGGCCAAATATTCGTATCTTCCGAAGATACTGCAACCAGAATGTTAAGGTATATAAGAAGTTCTGGCAAACATACCGGTAAAAAGCAGATAATAAATTTGAAATATTAGCAGGACATAGTATAAATTCCATAATCAAATTGAACTGCAGCAATATCAGAGGAAAACTATGCCCTAAAGTCCTAAACTGACATAGTATAAATTCCATAATTAAATTTAGGTGCAGCAATTAGAGGAAATCTATGCCCTACTCACAAGTGAAAAAATAATGACAAGCAATATCTGCACTACACCAATCTCCAGACATGTTCCCACTTGAGTAAAACCATAACTGAAAAAGGAAAGTCCAATAGCTGCAATTGTTGGAGATACAACAACAGGATTGATCAACCTGAAACAGACAATTAAGGGGGAATAAGTTACAGTATGGCAACATGCCAGTGCAGAGCAAGGTGCAAAATGCTTCAGGAGCACATCGGCGACAAAAGTGGAATGTAAAGGAAGCTTATAAATACTCAAACAGTAACAAAATATATGCATGATATCATCTTATGAAATAGAGATGATCTTATGCAGTAAACCTACCAACATACAATTGTGAAGTGTGAACACTGATTGATATATGCCAAAGATATGTTTAGTTAATTGTGGATTATCCATGTTCCATTCTTAAGTTCATGAGCAAGTGATTACGGGCTTAATGGCTATCCTTCCTACAGTGGCGGAGCCAGGTTTCAGCTCTTGGGGGGGGCAATAACCTCTAGAAATAGTCCAAATAAATTGCCAATATATACTCTTTTGCTTATATTTGGCATATAATCTTCTCAAAAGAAATGACCACATTAAAAGGAAAGAAAAGTCATAAATAAGAAGCTTATTTATTGAATTGTTGCTATTATAGTATTTCAAAATGTCATAGATTCATATGTTGGAACATTTGAAAAAAATCAGAGATACAAAACAAAAAATCCTGATGAAGGTTTCAAGTTCTAAGACTTCTCCCTCTAAAGCACAGTAAATATAGAAAAAGAGAAAGCATTCATAAAAAAGAGAGAAAATTAAAAATTAAAAAAAAAAAAATAGATGCCTAAAATTTGGGCTTTAGGAAGTCTCTAGAT
The DNA here is from genome assembly GCF_000442705.2 of Elaeis guineensis. NCBI lineage: Eukaryota > Viridiplantae > Streptophyta > Magnoliopsida > Arecales > Arecaceae > Elaeis > Elaeis guineensis. The sequence goes on from NC_026000.2 coordinate 84,039,019, forward strand.
CAAAACTATTCTTCCTTTCTTCCCCCCCTCCTTTTGATTTTCATCGTCAAATCAAGATGATCAAAATAGTTACAGAAAAATTAAAAATTAAAAAAAAAAAATAGATGCCTAAAATTTGGGCTTTAGGAAGTCTCTAGATCAAAACTATTCTTCCTTTCTTCCCCCCCTCCTTTTGATTTTCATCGTCAAATCAAGATGATCAAAATAGTTACGGAAGATGTGGGTACTCAAACTCAGAACTCTGATGCACGAGGAATGAGTTGCTGCTTTCACTACTGAACTACAAGAATGTTTAATAACTGATCATATCCACTCATTTGTCTTTGAACAATTGTGATTAAATGAAGAAATTTCTTTACACTCAAGCATAAAATAGTAAGTTTCTACATGTTATATTTGGTATTGTATCCATCCCACACACATCCTGGAGACATATTTCATAATAATAGAGTGGCAATAATATATATCCTTATCAGAAAACAGAACATTTATCTCTCCCCTTTTGGGGATGCATTGGGCGGTGAGGGGTGGGGCATGGGTCCATAATTAGTAAAAACCCAAAAATTTATGGGAGGGTGGGGGCTGGGGTAGGGCAATTGCCCTCTTGCTGCCTTTGGCTCCATTGTTGCCTTCCTCTAGATCAGATTATAAATTCTCAAAAACCATAAGAAGTGACAATGAATAAATTTAGTCACCAAAATAGCTTCAAGAGATACAATATTAGCATCACCACAAAGAAAGGATTCAAGACTTGATACCAGCACCCAACCCAGTTTGGTCTGGGTCAGTAGGGTACCGAAGTGCTTCCATCCCAATACTGCAGATTGGCTAGGACCTGATACAGTATCTGGACACTTACAAACCCCTTCAAAGCTCTTCAGTTTTCTATTGCTTAGGGGGTTTTTTTAAAGATTTTTAATATCTTTTTAGCCTCTTAAATAAACTTTTTGAGCCTCTTGAATAGATACAGTACCATGACAACCCTTTCGTGTGTGTGTGTGTGTGTCTCTCTCTCTCTCTACTCCTTTCCATGACAAAACCTGACGATGAAAAAGAGCCAGCAAGGCTCTCTTTTTTCTGTAAGCGAGATTTGACTGTCCTAGTTGGTACAAGGTGACCAGCCAAGCAAACTAGCTTACACCGACCACTTGGGCAGCCAAGGCATCCTAATCCACAAGTGAACTGGTGTCCAAATGGCATCTCGGGTACCAGTCTCTCATCAAAACAGTACTCATGAAGGGAAGCCTGCATGTGTATGGAATCCCTGGATTCCATAGATTCCATACACTCATGGAGGCTTGCCTACATGAGGTATTAGAATATGCACCAATATTCGCTAGAAATGAATCCTTTCCTTTTATTTTGGGGCCCCATCCTTTCATACAAACAGCATGACCCCTTCACTTTGTTTCTCTGTATACATCAAAACATCACTGGTAAAAGTGACGTAAAACTTCAGTGCCTTGGTACAGCTCTAAGATCACTAATGTAAACATAATCACATGCTCAACTAGAGAGCTGGCCTATTTATCTCAAGCACATTAAACTATTCCACCTCTTGCTTTGCATTCATTTTGCGTCTCTTTGGTGTCTTCTATGCTTGTATAAACTTCCAATGAAAATCGTATTGTACACGGACCATCTCACCAACACATTGCTAGTGCTTGTGAGAAGGTGCGAAATAGCAGCATTATTTAGGGCTTAAAAAGTCAAGCCTCCTAATGACATCAAGCATCATTCTAAAGAAATCACTAGTTTGCAGTTAACATCTACTAGTTAGAAAATCAACTTTATGCATGCAAAGTTGGGTAACTTACTGGGCTTGGGTTTCTTCCCCTACAGATCAACATGAAATTTTTTTGTTACAAATAAAGTGGCTAGATTATCGTAAGAAAAAGTTTAATAAAAATGTAAAAGAAAAAAAATTTAAGAAGTTTAGCTTGCAAAGCACAATATACTGGAAGAAAACACTAATCATTAGTCATGATCCTAATCTCAAGTGTAAAGATATAGAAGAAAACTATGGAGCTCACATTAAAATAAAGTAATATAGATGAGAACATGGAGGAAAATGCTAAACTAATAGCTATATTAATGGACAGAAATAGAAGCTAAGTTTATGGAATAGTGCCTAAGCATATAGATATAAGGAGGAGCATGTTATGACGCCACGAATAATTTGTTATTTAACTTCACCCATCCGAACTAGAGTATGAAGCATTTTAAATTTTAAATTTTTAACTTGCATGGTGATGCCATTTTCCATGTTCTGAGTAATGGCAACTACATTTTGCCACACACCTTTGCAATTGTCTTATGCACTCTCATGTTTTGACTTTGATACCCATGTCCATGTATCCATGACATGACCACTGTACTGAGTTCATTAACTCTCTTTCTTTCAGTGGAGGCCCTCTTACTACTAGTTTTTGCATGTGGTTAGAGCTTACTGAAAGTTTCTATTGATCATCCAGTTGGCAATTCTTCCATCTTTCCATTCCTAATCTCAACTTCAACCAGTCAAAGTTATACACTTCTGCCACTTATTAGTCTATGATTAGTAGCTATAAACACTTTCATGCCACTCAAGACAATTACAAGATTATAATGGCTCAAACCTTTTAATATTTACAGTCAATCACAATGTTGCACCTCCCTATATGTTTAAAGTCAGAAATATGTTCTAGCATTTTAAATTAAGCTCAATACAAACATGTGTGGCTAAGTTGAGAAAAATACTACAGCAATCTTTGAATGACATAGTCAAGGATTATACAATATCATATACACATATATGTGCATGTGTGTATATAAGCTGGACTACATACTTTATTTTAACTCCTTGAAAAATCAATGATGGGCCATCTAAATTCAAAATCTAAACTGTTGAACATGATCTTCACTATAAAAATGCCTAGAAAATTTAAAAAAAAAAAATCATACATTCTGGTAGTCCCTAACCAATGGACTAAGTTGATAAAAAAATGAACAGTATCAATTGCACTAATATAGTCAAATATAAATTGCAAATCCACTATGGATCATAATCTACACATTTTAAAATATAGGTACATTTAAGTTCACTAGCTTTTGATCATTAGATCATAATAAAACATAGTATAATGCTATTAAAATTGTCATGTTGATCCCTACTTGATGATTATGTTAGTGACCATCAAAATGCATCAATTTTGTTTGCAGGTATTTTTCTTGTACAGTTTAGACCATGTTCAGCATTTGCATCTTAAATTTGGATGGTACATTATTGATTTTAAATCGCTATAAAAGGAGATAAAGTAAAGAGTATAGTCCATCCCTTATTCATACATACATACGTATATAGAGACATGTAGATAGACATGCATGTGTGTTTGTGTGTGTATACGCATTCATAGATGTGTACATATGTATACATGCATATAAGTCCGTATATATACATATATATATACATATATACATATATGCAGTTATATACGTATATGTATATATACACATACATATACACACACAGAGAGAGAGATTTTGTAGTGCAAATTAAAATATTGAAATTTAACTATTTTTCATGCTAAAGCCAATTCATTTGTCCAAACGTCAATTTGATTTAGCTTTAGATTAACAAATAATGGAAGGTTTAGTAGGTAATTTATGTTGATCAAATGTCTCTAACATAGACGAAGCTAAAAAGCATCACAAATAAATCAGCACAAGGATGGAAAATCATACCTTAAAAGCAAAGACATAAGCCCACTATATCCTATTATTGCTTGAAATGCAGAAGATATGATTAAAGCTCCCTGGAGCTCCTTCATTATGTGCTTAAAATTCTGCAGTAAATATAGATTGTTAAGTTGAAAACAGATTCTACTCATAATAAAAATTTTATATAGTCAAAAAAATAAACTTCTGAATATTGTTGACCCTATTTTTTTTGCATCATGACTTAATTTCCACTTGACAACTTTGCAACTCAGACATTTACAAGCCCCAATTCACCAATATTTATATGCTTCCATCTAATTAGAAAGTTAATTTCAGTATGCCAGCCAGGCATTGTAGGCAAAAAGTTATTCAATAAGGTGTGCATTCACATCACCAAATTGCTAGCTCATTTCATGTCTTTGAAACTTAAGTGACATACTCTTCCAATTTCTTTAGTTTAACATAGAACTGGTTCTGACAAGGTTATAAGTTGATAGTTTGTTACCAAGTTCTTCTGGCATGACAGATAATGCTGAATTTAATATTTAAAATGTTGATGGCCTTAGGATGTAAAAGGACAAGAAAGTGAAGTTGCCAATTAGTGATGCAGAAGCATACATTCCCATTCAGACCCTGGAACTCTGGAGAGCTGATTATTGCCAGTGCCGGAGCCAAATACACAAAAGATGGACCCTGTATCAGTGGTAGTCTTGTCCCAAAGAAAGTGTGCAGTAATGTCGTCAAGCCTGAGATGAAAAGCACTGTTGACACCACTGCTGCGGTATCCTCCTGCAAAATTATGCATATATTCAGACACAACCTACAGACCATTAAAGGGGATTGCTTTAAGAAAATATAAGAAATGGAATTCCACAAAATAATATTGCTCACATAGGTGCCGCCCATTGCCGGTACTATGACCAGTGGGATCAGAATCAAGGAGCCCAGTATAGAAAGATAGTGTTGGAATGCATAGAAGATAATTGGAACTGTAAATTAGAAGCACACGAATTAAAAATAAGAAACTCAGCATCGACTAAGAGAACTAACAAGACGAGCTTTGGAGATCAAAACTAGAGATGTGCAGCAAGGAACCCTCACCAAGTCCGGGAGAATCTCTCAGCTCGTACTTAATATGTGCCTGCCGTGACGCGAAGCCCTCTTCCTCCTCCTGAAGCTGTGGCAATGTGACAGCCTCGTCCTCCCTTCTCTGCCTCCGAGCTGGAGGAGGCGGGGGATCAGACCGGACCGGGCCGTTGAGCCCCAAAACCCCATTCTTGCTCCCACCGTCCGAATCCCTCCCCTTCCTCGCCACCTGATCTGCCGGCACAAGCGCCGCTCCCCTCTCTCTGTTTTCGGACTCCCCATTGACTGGAGTAGCAGTGGCAGCGGCGGCGATGGGAGGTGGAGGGAGAGTGGTGGTGTGTGTACGGCCGGACTCCAGATCCAGACTATTTTCGCGTTCCTTGGGCTTGGGAAGCGCAATCTGGCCCGAATTGCTGGCGTCGGACTCGCCGGAGACCCTTCCCTTAAAGCCGGTTCGCTTGGCCCAGGACAGCGGCGCCGCCGGGGTGGAATCAGGCGCGGGCGGCCACGGTCCTGGCCGCGGCCGCCGCGGTGGCTGGTCGTTGCTCGCCATGCCTACCCGCGCATCCACCCGGCGAGATCCGCGGCGGTGGCGGCGGCGGCAAATTGGAACTCTCCCCGCTGGAGGTTTTCGGTAGGGTTTCTGGAGCAACAAAGAACAGAGCGGGGATAGAAGAGAGAGTGTGGGATTCCTGCTCTCTTCTAGGAGATGGCTAGGGTTTGAGGGACGGTTGTACGCTTGTGCTGAGCTGCGACTGAGAGTGAGTGAGAGGTGAGAGCTGGCGGTGCGATGGAGAAACACAGAAAAGTGACAAACTAGGTTGGAGAGAGAGTGGTGTGGGGTGCGACGGTCGGAAGCCCGTTTACGCTTGAAACGTCTTAGCGGGTCGGCTTCTGTTAAAATCCACCGCCTAATGCTGTGAATCTTTATATATATTATTTTGGTTTATGTATCAGCTAATATTGCACATGCACGGTGCACGCGAAGAGGAGGATAGACCAAGTTATGTTTTTTCTCTTTTATCTTCATAGTTTATACGAGTACAGCCACCTGTAACCAATGCAAGCCATGACAGTAGCAATCTGCACCAACGTTAAAGGAAAATTAAGCTCCCTTCCGGGCGTGCCACATGTCGAGTGCTGAATACGGAATTTGTTATACATTCTGTAATGCCGCGTGCCAATTATATATTTAGAGCAAATATTGCAGTCAAGTGTTGATCTGGCCTCATTAATCTAATCAAATGGAATAGGGTGCATCTTAGAATTAAGGATGGAGGTTGTTGTGACAAATTTCCGACTTTAGTGGTCGTTGTTGGAGTGAGGCAACTCTCAATAGAGATGATGGCAGCCAAAACTACAAAATAAGTCTCTGATCGGAGGTGACTCTAATGGAGACCTTCCAATACTCAAGTCAAAAATCTGAAACAGACGAGAAGAAATATATAAGAGAATTACATACTTTAGGAATCTCTTGATTACCTCTATTTATAGAGATGATAGCTATGAGAGGGAAGAATTGGAGATTGTTCTGACTCCTTTGGATGCGCTATCTCGAGATCTTTGACGATATTGAGCGATTTTAGTGCCTTATATGGTTGATAACCAGCTATTTCTAGCAGTGACATGATTTGATGGGATTATATTAGGATTTCTTATCAACCTTTTCGAATACTACAAGCAAAGTAGAGGTCAAAAGGAAGGGAGGTCAAAAAGAGCATGGCTTAATGGCTTGCCACGTATATGATCGACGATAAGGGTTGGTGAGAGGTGCTAAGATCGGAGTCGATGTGGGGGTCAAAACCCGAAATCTAAATCGGTGTCTGATGTCAGGAGACCATTTTGACGATAAAATCGGGGTTGCTATATAGATCCGCAATTCGATATACCTGGAGACGAGGTCGGTTGCCAATATAAGGTTTAGTAGCCGATGTGAAGGTCAATGGCCGATGTGTGGATTAGCCATGACCAGAGTCTATCCATATCTTTAGATCGGGCACTAGAGTTTTACTCGTAATATATGCCCCTTACTCCTAAATCCAAACTAGGGTTGGGCATAGGGAGTACCAGTCAGGCCATATCCACCGAAGACATGTGTCACACCTTCGTTCTTTGGTCAAAATAGCACGTCTGTTGCTTTCGAATCATCACATCAGGGGTTGGTGAGGTCTACGAAGAGGTGTCAGGTGGCTTTGAGGCATCATGTGTGCCTTTAGAGACGTGCCCATAAATACATCTCTAGAAAAAATCATTTCAGCTAATTCGATTTTGCCAGACGATGGCCATCTAGAAACTTAGGTCGAACCAATATGGGATCAAGGGCCATCTGCAACTTCTATAAATAGAAGTGCTTTCGTTGTTATATTCTTTTCCTTACTATTTTCCTCCATCCTTTTTTCCTTATGACAATCGTGCTCCTCCATTAAAGTTCAAAGCTCTCTTAGTAGCTTTCAGCCATTTTTTTGAAGATATCTCGACTGTGCGGGCTAGTTTCTTAGAGCTTTCTCTTGTTAGTTAATTCAATAACATGCAAGATTAAAAATTTAAACATAGTGGAAAGTAAAGAGATTAAAACTATTTTAATCAAGCAAGCACGCAAGAGATCGCATCTCTAAAATAGCAGGATCCCTCATAGTTAAAATTATGATAAAAATAAAATAAAAAAGAAGATCTGATCTTCACCTTATGCGAGTAGATCTTCACCATGATTCGATGATCTGTGGATATCTTGAAGGCTCCTCTGAAGCCACACATGCATCTGACCTATACGGATATCCACATGAGACTGATCTGATTAGAAGATCCTGATCTCACTAAGGTGCTAGTTCCTTTGTAGAGATCACTTTTTGGATGTTGAATATTTTTCTCTTATTTCTTTTTTCAAGAGAACAATAGAAACTAAAGGAGGAGGACCATAGTGTTGTGATCCAGGTGGTGTGCCCAAGGCCCAGGGGATCAAGGCTAAGGCCAAGGTCCATCATTCATGAGGGCTTCATGGAGGCTCTAGGGCTAGTTGGGCCCTAGGTTGAAAGGTTGTGGGCCTTTCGGGTTCTTGAGGTCTAGGTTATGTGGGCCTCAAGGGACCAACTCTTTATGGGCCAGGTCTGAGTCCAGGATAGGTGAGATTAGGTCGAGTCATGGGTGTACATGAACTTGGGTTAACCTAATCTCCCATAGAGTTGGTCAAGAGAGTTTTGGGTTGGGGTCACTTGACTTTGTGTTTATATATACATGCACTGTATAGGTTTGATTAAGCCAAGGAATACGAAAACCTTTTCTTCCAACTCTCTCTCTCTCTTCTCTCTCTCTCTTCAGCTATTCTCCATGCCCCAGGAGCAAGAAACCCTAGGATTTCTTGCCACCAGGTCCATAGAAGGCAGAAAAAGCAGGGGAGGTGCTAGGGTTTTGAGCCCCTCTCCCTTTGTGCCGCCAACCATATTGCCTCTCCCTCTCTTGCAGCCACCCAAATATCAGGTCCAGGACTTGAAATCTCTTGCTACGAGGTTGGTACAAGTTTCTCTCAGATCTGGAGTTGATCTGAGATCGTTTGAGGTACGGGTGAGATCTCCATCAACAGATCTACAGGAAAGACTGCAGCAGGACAGATCTGCAAGGTCTGGTTCTATCTATCTTCTTCCCTATCTAGAACATCTCAATTCCAGATCTATAAATTGGAAGACCTCGGTCTAGGCCTGATCTGGTTGGGTACCAAATCTTGAATTTTTTAGAGGTGATCTTAGAGGCGTTCTTCATCTGGAACGAAAGGCTGACGAAGAAGACAGCAACCAGGCTGATTTCGTCAAGGGCCTTCGATCGAGTCCAGAAGTCTCCAAATTTGTTCGTTGCTGGTTCTGCTGTACCCAAGATCCATGGGAGGAGCTGGGATCATGCTCTAACACATAGGAGAAGAGCAGGCATGGAGGCTTGGAGTACAACTACTTGGATGCCACACAAGAAAGGAGGCTAGGGGACATCCAACTCTTGGACATGCTATGGAGAAAGAGGAAGAAAAGGAGGCGTCAAAACTATTTCAGCACCGCAACCTTTTTTCTTCAGATTTTAGCACCTTTATTTCTCACACACAAAAACTCACGTCGTTCTCATCTTTTGGATGAGATGAGGCGCTGATATCTCCAAGCCCTTTAAACTCAACACCCTAAGATTTTTGGGATAGGAGTTTGGAGGCACTAGGACTCTTGGAAAGTGAAAGAATGATGCCCTTCAAGCCAATCAAAATTTATATTTGATAGGTTGTTCTTTAATCTTTCTGACTCATATAATGATATTTTATAAATTAATAAAAGGTATTTATATTTCATCATATGCTGCATCTTATATTGATTAAGATTATGATGAACCCCATAGATTAGGATAATAATTTTAGGACTATAATGAGATCATGTCTCTGAGATCTAAAATCTTAAAATTCTAATATAAAATATTTTCAGTTGTTAGATTATTGAGTTGGAGATTAATATTTTCGAAAAGACTGGCACATCCTATATATGCTTGATGGAGAGGATGATTGATCTTACAATCACTTATGTGAGATACTAATACAAGGATGTGCATGCTCATTGGAAAATGAGTTCACTGAATTGATCCAACTTGATGTTGGATTCTAATCAATTAGCAGAATATAAATTTTAAAAAAAATTGACATGTAAATTGAAAGCTTTAACAATTAAAACTATCGAATCGAAACTCAAACCCCTAGAATCACCTTATAGATGTCAAACAAAATAAAATCCAAGCATACAAAGAGTTAGAAACTTATACTTCCTCAAATAAACAGTATGGTAAGAAGATGATCTCTATAAAACTCCAAAGTAGAGTCCTCCAATGGTGATCCACATGGAAGATGATCAAGGTCCTTTCCAACCGGTGCACCACCATAGCCTTTTCTTCACAAGAACACTGCTGGCTTCTTTCTCGAAGAATGATCGCACCAACCACTATTGCCTTTGATTTCCCTATTAGGATCATGTCAAAAAAAAAATTTAGAAGTCTCACAACCTAGGATTTGATTTTGTACTTCAACAAAGAAAAATCAAACCCTAGGACAAGCATATCTCACTCGCTATTTTTTTCACCTCTCTTCTTTCTATCTTTTCCACTCAATTTTTTCTTGTCTTTTCTTCTGATTTTTTTTAAATTTTTTTCTCTCTTATCACACGCTAAGATCTCTAATTTTTCATCAATTTTTAGCCTTTATCCCATAAGAGGTACCCCATTTAAATAGGTAATGAAGAGGTGTCAAGAAGATCCGAGGGGTGCCAACCCTTGGTGCTCCACTTCCCTCACGTAGAGAAATAAATTCTCTGATAAATTTGTTAAATGTGTACCCTAGATGCCAGATTGGCTGACATATTTCTGTATAAATCTAAGAATAAATTTATAATTTTGACTATAAATAAATAAAAGGGTTATTCTACTATCACATTGTGTACATTATGTCTGTGATACATCCTTTGAGTTAGTAGGAATATTAATTCATATTTTCAAGAGTTGAAAATTTAAGGCATAAATTTACATAACTAACTCATAAACAGCTTCTGACCATAGAATCATCATGAGGATGGTGATCGATTCGAAAGATTGGTGTACGATTGCTTCCTTAGGATAGATGTTGAAGGAGAAAAATCGCTTTTCCTCATAGGATCTTCCAGATTTCATCAAATCTGGGGCAGAATAATTTTTTTAAAAAAATTATCCTACATATATTTCAGATCTAAATCTCTAGATCTAATCTTCATATCTAATATTAAGTCTAAAATAAATCTAAAAGGGATCAGAAGACAAGTAATACCTCAAGGGTAATCTGATTACCCTGTAGATGATCTCTGCACAGCCCGAGGTTCTGATGTAGCCACGCAAGCATCTGACCTCTATCGATATCCACTTAAGCAGGATCTAGAACGTCTTCTCCTCATGAATCTATGCTCCAAAAATTAAATCTCTATCTGATTTGAAAGTACTTCAGAACTCCTTCTGAAGTTGGAGCAGCAGCCTCTCGAAGATGTCCTGCAGCCTTCTGTTCCAAGCGTCACCACGCCTTGGATCTTTGCCAGATGGATGTCCAACTCTTTGGATGTGAAGAAAGGAGGAAGGAGAGCAGGAAGAACATAGAGAAGAGGGGAGAGGGTGGCAGCTATTGGGTTTTGTGCATAAAATAACTTCTGCCTCGAAACCCTAGGCGCAGCAGGGTTTATATAGACCCTGTATGCTGCGCAGTGCCACATCATTCAACCAATCAGAAAATTTTAATAAATTTTAAAAAAATTTTGATTGATGGAGTGATGTCATCTGATCATATCAGATAAGAACCCCACCTTATCTCCAAAAGATGGCGCCAACATTGGATAAGCACAAATAGAGGTGGCACCCAAGAGTTTAAATTGATCAAGACTCTCCAATCCTTATCCACTTGGGGCGCCTACTTTAATCCAATTGGGCTCACACCATAATCTGATTATAGTACCCAATTTGATGTGGCTTGGCTTGTGGACACTCTACAAAAATCCTCCAATAAGCTCTCTTCAGTTTAAGACCCATATGTCAACTTTTGACAGATATCCTAAAATGAAATTGACAGGTGCTAGGAATTAGCAGGTGTTGTCTTAAATTCATCTCATGAATTAAGACAAGCCTTTTCTGAGCTGGACAAGCTTCATTTAGACTGAGAGAAACTTTTTAAGGTTCTCTGGATGAGTCAAATCATATTTGACTTAGTAGAGACAGAAAAGATTACACGAAGAGAAAGTTAGGCTCAATCATGTGCTAGCACGATTTTCTTGAACCTAATTGGATCTTATCCAAATCAATTGGGTTAGTCCAATTGATGACATCCAGACCCTAACCCTTGTTTGTGTGACCCAGTTAGGTTCAATTTTGTATGGTAATGAGACATGTCGTGATCTCATCATCGACATCATCGAAACTCCTTTCGATGGATCAGAACTCTTCTGATTCAGACAATTAAAATGATCGATATCAATATCATTCTAATTATTCTCAAAATCCATCAGTGATACCTAGCAGTATATGGTGGCAACCCATCAGAACTGAAGACGAACCTCTCAGTGCAGCTACCTGTGTAATTGAGTTCCTCTATCATGAGTCTCGATTGAATTAGGGTTAAGGTGAACTCGTCAAACCCAATATCAGTTATATGAACTAATCAATCGATCCGAATCCGATGTGAAACTCCAATAGAAAACTCTTTTCCATTATTTCACTCTGCCATGGCCATGAGTTTAAGGACTCGATCTTTTGATCACCATAGGACTACTCTCATCTACCGAGGTTGATAGATCCCATTTTGGTGCGACCTAGTTCCTACAATGAATATGTTACAGCCAACATACACCTCAGAGTTTCGAATAGTTAGGAGATCAAGTTATGGTGTAGTCAAACTATAACACACTCAAGGTGAACTGTCGATGCACCTCAGGTCAAAGAACTAGACACACAACTGCAGCATCGAGCTAGTCATCGACGAGAAGGTAGACTTATGACTGCTTGATATGGTCACGCTCAGTACTCTCGTTCTCAACGAATATCTATACTCTCACTCTGGTGTCTCCACACCGTAGACTCAAGACACATCTATCCTAAGAAAGTGATCGTACACCAACCTTCCGGATCGATCACCATCCTCGTGATGATCATATGGTCAGGAGCTGTTTATGAGTTAGTTATGTAAATTCATGTCTTAAATTTTCAACTCTTGAAAATATGAAGTAACATTCCTACGAACTCAAAGGATGTATCACAGACACTGTTGTGATCCAGGTGGTGTGTCCAAGGCCCAGGGGACCAAGGCTAAGGCCAAGGTCCATCATTCATGAGGGCTTCATGGAGACTCTAGGGCTAGTTGGGCCTTAGGTTGAAAGGCTGTGGGCCTTTCAGGTTCTTGAGGTCTAGATTATGTGGGCCTCAAGGGACCAACTTTTTATGGGTTAGGTCTGAGCCCAGGAGAGGTGAGATTAGGTCGAGTCATGGGTGTACATGGACTTGGGTTAACCTAATCTCCCATAAAGTTGGTCAAGAAAGTTTTGGGTTTGGGTTACTTGACCTGGTGTTTATATATACATGTACTTGTATAGGTTTGATTAAGCCAAGAAAATAGATGACTCTTTCTCCCAAGTCTATCTCTCTCTTCTCCCTCTCTCTCCAGCAATCTTCCATGCACCAGGAGCAAGAAACCCTAGGGTTTCTTGCCGCCAGTCCATAAAAGGAAAGAAAGGAAGGGAGGCGCTAGCCCCTTCCCCCTTGCAGCCGCCTGCCATTTCTTCTCCCCCCTCTCTTGCAGTCACCCAAACACTAGGTCCAGGATCTGGAATCTCTTGAGAAGAGGTTGGTACAAGTCTCTCTCAGATCTGGAGTTGATCTGAGGTCGTTTGAGGTGCGGGTGAGATCTCCATCAATAGATCTACAAGAAAGGCTGCAATAGGACAGATCTACGAGATCTGTCTCCATCTACCTTCTTCCCTATCTAGAATACCCTAATTTGAGATCTATGAATTGGAAGACCTCGGTCCAGGTCTGATCTAGTTGGATACCAGATCTTGAAATTTTTAGAGGTGATTTCAGAGGTGTTCTTCATCTAGAACGAAAGGCTGATGAAGAAGACAGCAACCAGACTGATTTCGTCAAGGGCCTTGGATCGTGTCCAGAAGTCTCCAGATCTGTTCATTGCTGGTTCCGCTACACCAAAGATCCGTGGGAGGAGCCAGAACATGCTCCAACAGTTGGTATCAGAGCCACGATAGTGAGGAAGTGGTTCCAAGCACGAGAAGTTAAAGATCCCAAGTGCTAAAAATTTTCAGCAAGGTACCATCAAGGTATATTCTATACTTCTTGATTTTATATTGCTTGTTTGGCTTGAATCCAGTCATGGGCAGCAATATGAAGGTCAATTTCAAAAAGTTTGATGGCAAGAAAAATTTTTTCATGTGGAAAATCCGGATGGAGGATCTTCTAATGCAAGCAGATCTGGATCAGACTTTGGATGAGAAGCCTGAGGGAATGACAGATAGACAGTGGGCATCGTTGGAGAAGAAAGCATGCTCGGTGATCAGAGAATGTTTGGCAGATGCGACATTGTATTCGGTGCTGGAAGAAAAGACCCCGAAGGGCCTTTGGTCGAAGTTGCACATCATGTATATGGGGAAGAATATGTGCAACAAGTTAATACTGAAGAAGAGGTTGTACAGTCTTCGGATGTAGGAGGGATCTGATGTGATTGGCCACATTCAGAGGTTCGACCAGTTGTGCACGGAGTTGATGAATATCGGGGTGAAGCTGGATGAGGAGGATAAGTCCCTGTTGCTTTTGTGTTCGCTGCCAGGATCATATAACTCTTTGGTGACTACATTGCTCTACGGCAAGGAGACTCTGGAATATGAGGACATGGTCTCGGTGCTGAGGTCTAATGAGCAAAGAAAAAAGTTGACCAGAGATCGGGCTCCCCAGGAGGGTTTGGCAGTAGGGGAGAGGACAGGTAGAGGCAGAGGCAGAAGCAAATCCAGGGGGCAGTCCAAGTTTAGGAAGGGAAAAAAAGAGATGAAATGCTTCAAGTGCAACGAGTTCGGGCACTTCAAGCGAGAATGTCCACTATGGAAGAGCAAGAAGGGAGAAAGAAGTGGCTCAGAATCAGTGAGTGCAGTTGCTGGGCAGCAGGTGGAGGATGATCTACTTATGGTATCAGATGGTCATAGGCATTACACAGAGGAGTGGACACTAGACTCTGCATGCTCACATCACTACACACCACACAGGTCTTGGTTTGCGACATACACCAAGACAGATGAGGGATCAGTGACTCTAGGCGACAATCATCCTTGCAAGGTGGTTGGGATAGGGACAGTCAGGGTGAGGATGTTTGATGGGATTGTGAGGACATTGACAAATGTAAAGCACATCCCGGAGCTGGAGAAGAATCTGGTGTCACTAGCTACTTGGAGCATAGTGGATACAGCTTCAGCAGTAGGGCTAGAAGCGGAGTACTGAACATCTCCAATGGAGCTATGATGGTGATGAGAGGAAGGAGGTTGGACAATAACCTCTATCGCATGGAGGGATCTGTGGTGACTGGAGAGTTTGATGCAGCAGCTGCAGCACAGGACCAGCAGGGGACTTACAAGATGTGGCATTACCGCCTAGGCCACATGGGTGACAGGGGGCTGAGGGAGTTGAGCAGGAGAGGACTCATCTCTGATCTGGAGGATGGTGCTACAGGGGAGATCTGTGAGCCTTACCAGATGGGAAAGCAGAGGAGAGTTCTGTTCAACATCAGTACAACCCGCAGTGCAGCCCCTCTAGAGTTAGTACACACGGATGTGTGGGGACCAGGCCCAATTTTAGCTAGGAATGGGGCCAGATACTTCATGATCCTGATTGATGATTTCTCAAGAAAACTCTGGATTTACTTCATGAGAGAGAAGTCAGAGGTCTTCACCAAGTTCAAGATCTGGAGAGCTGAGGTGGAGAAGGAGCAGGGGAGGAGCGTGAAGTGTCTGAGGTCAGACAATAGTGGGGAGTACACCAGCAGAGAGTTCCAGGACTACTGTGAGGAGTGTGGGATCAGGAGATACTTAAGGGGACTCCATAGCAGAATGGGGTGGCCGAGAGGATGAACAGAATACTTCTGAAAAAGGCACGATGCTGAGGCTGTAGGCAGGGCTTCCAAAGGAGTTCTGGGTTGACACAGTTGACACAGCGGATTACTTAGTCAATCGGTCACCTCACACCAGGTTGGATGGCAGGCTTCCAGAGGAGGTGTGGTCTGGGAGGACAGTTGGGCTGGGCCATCTACGGGTATTTGGGTGCACGGCCTATGTGCACATTGGAGCTGGTGAGCGGAGCAAGCTAGACATCAGATCGCGTAAGGCGGTGTTTCTAGGCTATCCGCGAGGAGTCAAGGGATACAGGCTGTGGGATCCCTTGGAAAAGAAGGTCATCATTAGTCAGGATGTGACTTTTGATGAGGAGTCAATCCTACGGAGGCGAGCAGGCATGGAGGAGTAGCAGGAGCAGGAGGAGGTCCAGCAGGGCGCTACTGGACAACTTACCTCTTTGATTTTGCCTCTTGCAGGTACTACGGGAGGACATGACATTCAGGTGGAGAACCTACCTAAGGTGTCTCCATAGGTGGAGAGGACTCGGACGGATGATCGAGGTGGTGAGGTCCAGCAGGAGCGAGCTGGATCGAAGACTGATATCGGTGCTGCCCTACACAAGCCCAAGAGGATCATCAGGCAATCGGACCGATATGGCTTCGAGGAGACGCTGTCATATGCCCTGGTGACAGCGAATGGAGACCCATATACGTATCAAGAGGCTATTGAGAGCCAGGACAGAGAGCGATGGGTCCAGGCGATGTCCGAGGAGATGCAGTCTCTCCACAAGAACCAGACGTGGCGATTGATGCAGTTGCCACAAGGGAAGAGGCCCATTGGCTGCAAATGGATCTACAATCACAAGGACAGTGTGGAGCTGGTTGAGGCCTTGGGACACCAAGGTGGAGATTGTTGTGATCCAGATGGTATACCCAAGGCCCAGGGGACCAAGGCTAAGGCCAAGGTCCATCATTCATGAGGGCTTCATGGAGACTCTAGGGCTAGTTGGGCCCTAGGTTGAAAGGCTGTGGGCCTTTCAGGTTCTTGAGGTCTAGGTTATGTGGGCCTCAAGGGATCAACTCTTTATGGGCCAGGTCTGGACCCAGGAGAGGTGAGATTAGGTCGAGTCATGGGTGTACATGGGCTTGGGTTAACCTAATCTCCCATAGAGTTGGTCAAGGGAGTTTTGGGTTTGGGTCACTTGACCCGGTGTTTATATATACATGTACTTGTATAGGTTTGATTAAGCCAAGAAAATAGATGACTCTTTCTCCCAAGTCTCTCTCTCTCTTCTCTCTCTCTCTCCAGTAATCTTCCATGCACCAGGAGCAAGAAACCCTAGGGTTTCTTGCCGCCAGTCCATAAAAGGAAAGAAAAGAAGGGAGGCGCTAGCCCCTTCCCCCTTGCAACCGCCAGCCATTTCTTCTCTCCTCTCTCTTGCAGTCATCCAAACACCAGGTTCAGGACTTGAAATCTCTTGAGAAGAAGTTGGTACAAGTTTCTCTCAGATCTGGAGTTGATCTGAGGTCGTTTGAGGCACGGATGAGATCTAAATCAACATATCTACAAGAAGGCTGCAACAGGACAGATCTGCGAGATCTGTCTCCATCTACCTTCTTCCCTTTCTAGAATATCCTGATTCGAGATCTACAAATTGGAGGACCTCGATCCAGGTCTGATCTAGTTGGATACCCGATCTTGAAATTTTTAGAGATGATTTCAGAGGCGTTCTTCATCTGGAACGAAAGGCTGACGAAGAAGACAGCAACCAGGCTGATTTTGTCAAGGGCCTTAGATCGTGTCCAGAAGTCTCCAGATCTGTTCGTTGCTGGTTCCACTGCACCAAAGGTCTATGGGAGGAGTCGGGATCGTACTCCAACAGACACAATGTACACAATGTGATAGAAGAATAACCTTTTTATTGATTTATAATCAAAATTACAAATTTACCCTTAGATCTGTATAGGAATGTGTCAGTCAATCTGGCATCTAGGACACACATCTAACAAACTCCCACTTGACCTAATGCCAATTGGCTACATATCTAAGTCCCATCTTCTCAAAGTGGGCTTCGATCTTCTGTTGGCTTAATGGCTTTGTTAGTGGGTCTGCCACATTGTCTGTGGAGTCGACTCTTTTAACCTCGACATAACTATTTTCGAGGTAATCACGGATCAAATAGAATTGCCGCTCGATGTGCTTGGACTTCTGATGAGATCTTGGCTCCTTAGCTAGGGCTATGGCGTCATTATTGTTGCAGTAAAGAGGTATGACATCCGATGACATCACTCCAAGCTCTGTGGCAAACTTCTTGTACCAGAATGCCTCCTTCATAGCTTTCGATGCAGCAATGTACTCTGCCTCCATGGTGCAATCAGCAATCACCGTCTGCTTGGAACTCTTCCAGATAACTGAAGTAAAATTTGAGTGCAGGGATAAAATGATAATTTTAAAACTTTTTTAAAATTACTATTTTACAACAAAAATTATTAATTAATCTAATTAATTAACATGTGTTTATCCTATACTAGGATCTAAATATGATATATAGCATGCATGCATTTAAATTTGAAATTCAAATTTCTACAGTAAATAATGTACCGTTATGTGTTCAGAACACATTACCTTTGTGCGGGTAGTTGATCGCCGCAATCTGATCACCGTCGGAAGGGTCTAATCATCGCAACGTAGCCACATAGCATGTCTGGCCTTTGCGGATATTCACACGAAGCTCCCAGTCTGATCGGCTCCTCATGAATGCTAGTTCGTGACTGTACCTTTTTGATGGTCGATGTTGATCGAACTCCTTTGATCGATGTCTGTCGACTTCTCAGATACTCCAGATCATCAACAAAGATGGTAGAGAGGTTGATGATGTTCTCTCTAAAGTTTGGTGGGCTCACGATACTCATAGCTCACGTTCTCACTTCCCAAACCCTAAGCCAAAACCCTAGGGTACACAAGAAAAGAGTGCGCCCACTTCACTCTCCTTTTTCTTTTCTTTTCTCATGCCAGAAACCTCTCTCACGCCACCCTTTTTTCTCTGATTATCAGTATGCATGCCCTCTCTTATCTCCTATTTAAAATGATGTAAGACCGCATCTTTGCAGCGTTTTTACCGCGTGAGAGGATAAAGATAAGTGGTTGCTCATTTGAATTCAAATCGAATTTGAATTCAAATGCCAACCAACTCATTCCTATCCACTCTACACGTGAGAAGAGAGGAGGCATGGCTTCTCTTGTGCATGGAGAAATTTCACGAGAAACTCTTTCTCGTGTATGATAAGTGGCGCACAAGATGGATAAGGCAAGAAGGCTCAAGGGATAAGTTATCTATTTAAATTCAAACACCATTCGAATTTGAATGGCTAACAAATCAAGTTTATCCAAAATTTGATGCACAAGTGTGGGCGTGAGATGCCTTCTGCGTGGGAGAAGATTCATGAGAAGTTGCTTCTCGTGAATTCAAATGGGTGCTGAAGAAGTGAGGTGGCGCAGGGAGAAAAGTCAAGGTGGTTTGAACCTAATTGAGCCAACCTAATCAAAATAGGTTAAGCACAATTAGACTAAATTAAATTCAACTTAATTAGGCTTAATTAGGCTTAATAAAATTTAATCAAATCAAGAATTGACTAAGCCCAACCCCTGATCAAATCAGGGACCAAACCACTTCGATGATTAGGTCAACACTTAACCTAATCGGGTCAAACCCAATTGAATCCAATTCAATTGAACTTGATCCAAAAATAATTATTCAATCAAATTGAGTTAATTAATAATCAAATCATTAATTAAACCTCTCATAAATATTAAGTTCAAATCCGATGGGCAATCAGGCATCAAAATCCATCGATATGAAACCTTGATCGAAGAGTCCCAAACCAGTGAGACTCTTGACCTCGGTACCCAAAATATGTGGGACTCATGATCAGAGAATCCTGATTCTCGATCATAGAGTCCCAGACATGTAGGACTCATAGTCTACGAGCATTAGGACTCTTCATCAGCCATCAGATCAGATAGGAACCTCTAATGTGTGTGACCCCGCAGGTTTGAACCTAAGCCGGTAGCATAGGAACCAATTCCTGTACTAATCGAAGTGACCATCTAGCAATGGTACCCGATGTCTGGATAGGTCGAACAGTCACAATCGCAATATTCAGAATCTACGTGAATATAGTTACTGTATAATTCATCTCTTTTGACCCCTGTGTTTAGGACGACTCAGGATTAAACTGTCAACCCTGATCAGATCATCCGAATCATGCTCAATTCAAACAGTCCTGTGACTCCTCACTAGGACTACCCTGGCCAAGATTTTGCTAAATTGAAATACGACTGTACACAGCTCCTGAACTGGAGTGGTCAATCCCATCTTGACACACGCACCGACAAGTCAAGTACTTGACTACACCCAGCATCCTTCTGTCACTGAATTAGAAATTCAGGTAGTCCAGTGCCTAAGTACAGTGAGTTGCTTGCAAGTCACCGTGGCGATCTCAGATCGGAGGGACATTTATACCCATATCCCATCGGAGCAAATCTTGATAGCAGAAATAGCTCCGGAGTCGGTCACGTTCAGTGCAGATGTACCCTTACATCTCACCTGTATGCCATACCAGTGTCTCCACACTCCTTGGTTAAGAGGACAACCAACCCATATGGCACACAATGACCTATACTTGATAAACGTTGTTGTCTTTGGTAACAATGTATCATTTGATCGCGAACAGGTTTAAAGACTAAACGACAAATCCTCCTTTGTCGAGTCTAAATAGTCCTAAAGACTTCACCACAACACAGGAGTTCATTAGAAGATGAAACAATTTGTGATGAAAAATATCAAAATAATTTTTATTAATTTATAATTCATATACTAATATAAAAAAGAGCACAACCGTCAACATGCTGACGATTGACTTTGGGACACTATTTCCAACAATCTCCCACTTGGTCTAAAGCCAATCGGTGCAGTATCTAATATCCATCTTTGACTTGAAGTCGTCGAACTCCTTCACCGCAATGGCTTTAGTGAATAGATCGGCCAGGTTCTCCTTTCCATCGATCGTCTGAAGGTCGACATCACCTCGATCTATGATTTTTTGGATGAGATGGTAGCGGCACAGAATATGCTTCGTCCGCTGGTGTGCCTTTGGTTCCTTCGCCTGAGCAATGGCTCCAGTGCTGTCACAGTAGAGCAGAACTGGATCAACAAGGGAGGATGCTACTCCGAGCTCGGTGATGAATTTTTTCAGCCACATCGCTTCTTTGGCAGCATCTGATGCAGCGACATACTCCACCTCGCAAACTAAATCAGCCACTGTGTATTGCTTGGAACTCTTCCAGTAGATAGTCCCACCATTAAGGGTAAAAATAAATTCCGACACACTCTTGCTGTCATCGTGATCAGACTGGAAACTAGAGTTTGTAAACCCTATAAGTCTCAAGTCCAATTCACCATAAACAAGTCACTGGTCCTTAGTATTTTTCAAATACTTCAGGATGATTTTAACAACCTTCCAGTGATTCTCTCCTGGATCAGATTGGTATCTACTCACTACCCCTAGTGAGTATGCCACGTCTGGTCGTGTACATGTCATGGTGTACATGATAGATCTCACTATCGAAGCATATGAAATTCTACCCATACGCTCTCTCTCTTGAGGTATTGTCGGACAATCCCTCTTCGAGAGAGAAATTCCATGGCCTGTCGGTAGATAGCCTTTTTTGAAATTCTCCATGCTGAACCTCTTCAGCATAGTATCAATGTACGTGGACTAGGATAAGCCAAACAACCTTTTAGATCTATCCCTATAGATCTTCGTCCCTAGGATGTAGGAAGCTTCTCCTAGATCCTTCATGGAGAATTGTGACGACAGCCAAATCTTTATTCCTTGTAATGCAGGGACATCATTCCCGATTAAGAGAATGTCATCCACATACAATACAAGAAATACTACTACTGGATTATTAGCCCACTTATAAATGCAGGGCTCTTCTCCTTCTTAACGAAGCCATACGTCTTGATCGTCCTATCAAAATGTATGTTCCAACTCCGAGATGTCTGCTTAAGTCCATAAATGGATCTTTGTAGCCTGCACACCTTAGACTCATCTGTGGATGTGAATCCTTCAAGTTGTATCATATACACCTCTTCGTCCAGCTCTCTGTTTAGGAAAGCTATCTTCACATCCATCTACCAGATTTCATAGTCTAGATGGGCCGCTATCGCAAGCATAATCGAATGGATTTGAGTATTGCCACAAAAAAAAATATCTCGTCATAGTCTATACCATAATGTTGACAATATTCCTTGACAACCAAACGGGCTTTATAGGTTTCCATCTTTTCGTCTGTGCCTCTCTTCCTCTTGAAGACCCACTTACACCCTATGGGTTTTACTCCTTCGGGTGAGTCAACTAATGTCCCCACATCGTTGACCTTCAGAACTCCATTTCAGATTTCATGGCCTTTAGCCATTTCTCAGAGTTAGGTCTTTGCATTGCATTCATGTAGGTAATCGGATCCTCATCATTTTCATCAAGTTCGACAGGATCGCCATCTCGGACCAAAAAACTGTAGTATCTTTTCGGTCGATGTGGTACTCTACCAGATCGCCTTAAGGGTGCAGGAACAATGGGCTCCGGATCTGATCTAACCAAATTCAGTTCAGGTTTAGCTACTTGTGTCGATTTTTCCACCTACCAAACTTCCTCAAGTTCGACCTTAGAGGCAACAGTCCCTTCACCAAGGAACTTCTCTTCCAAAAAGATTACCTTAAGGCTGACAAACACTTTTTGCTCATCAGCTAGGTAGAAATAATATCCTTTGGTCTCTTTTGGGTACCCTATGAAATAACACCTGTCAGACCTAGATCCAAGCTTATCCGTAATTAAACGTTTAACATAAGTCAGACACCCCCAAACCCTAAGGTGCGAGAGTACTGGCTTACGTCCTATCCATATCTCATATGGCATTTTGGTTACAGACTTACTCAGAACCCTATTTAGAAGGTAACAAGCCGATTCGAGTGCATATCCCCAGAGGAAGATCGATAGACCAGCAAATCCCATCATGGATTGAACCATGTCCAACAAGGTCCGATTCCTCCTTTTAGACACACCATTATGCTGTGGTGTTCCAGGAGATGTCCACTGAGAGAGAATCTCATTCTTCTCAAGATATGTCAGAAACTCATTGGAAAGGTGTTCACCTCTTCGATCAGATCGAAGAGTTTTAATACACTTCCTAGTTTATTTTTCTACCTTATTTCGGAATAGTTTGAACATTTCAAATGACTCCGACTTATGCTTCATTAAGTAGACATACCCATACCTCGATAGATCATCTTTGAAGGTTATGAAGTAGAAATATCCATCTCTTGCACTTGAGCTCATGGGTTCACATATATCAGAATGTACCAGACCCAAGAGTTCACTAGCTCTCTCACCTTTTCCAGTAAAAGGTGACTTGATCATTTTTTCAAGAAGACAGGACTCACAGGTTGGAAGTGATTTACAATCACTAACTTCAAGAATTCCTTCTTGAGCCAACTTATTTATTCTGTTCTTATTGATATGACCTAGCCTACAGTGCCAAAGGTAGACTTCTGATACATTATCTATTCTAGGGTGTTTACCGGAGGTTTGAACCACATTAACAGGCTATGATAGTAAGTAAATTTCATTATTTATTTGTCCAACAAACATTGTAACACCATTCAAAATGATATTATAAATATTTTTTTTTATTAAAAATTCATAACCGTACATGGCCAAAAGGCTTACAGAAATAATATTTAATAAAAAGTTTGGACAATAGTGACATTCACTCAGAATTATATTACGAGAATTGATTACAAGGTTCAAAATTCCTAAAGCTAGAACTGAAACTTTGCTTCCATCTCCAATGTTCAGGAACATCTCACCGTCATCAAATCTCCTACTGACCTGTAGACCCTTCATCCAATTGCAAATATGATAAGGGCTTTCGGTATCCAATATCCAGGCAGTAGTATCACAAATGGAAAAGTTGCAAGGTATTATCATATAATTACCTTGCTTCTTCTTCAGCCTGTTCGGGTCCAGGGAGGCAATGTATAGAGGACAGTTCCTCTTCCAGTGCCCCTGCTTCTTGCAAAAGAAGTACTCCGCCTGGCTCTAGTCAAGCTTGCGCTTCTTGGTCTGATCTTGTACAGACGTCCCAGCATGCGACTGCACCTTCTTATTATTCTTCTTCTTGTTCTTCTTCCCTTTCTTAAAGGGTCGACGACCAGAAGAAGATCCTCCCACAACATTCACCGACTCTTTATGGAGCTGGTGGTCCTTCTCAAAGTTCTGCAGCAACCCCAACAAGCCGTGATAGTTCACTGCAGGCTTTGTCATCCAAAAATGAGTAAGGAAGGGGAGGAAGAACTTGGGCAAAGAATTAAGGATCGCATCCTTAGTGAGCTGCTCATGCAAGAAAAAGCCCAATTTACTTAGGCGCTCAATCATTTCGATCATGTACAATACATGATCGGTGACTAAGACCCCATCCCTCATCCGAGCATTGAAAATGGCACAACTAATTTTATACCTTTCAACGTCGTCAGGCGTACTAAAGGAGTCGTTCAACATTTGAAGCATCTCCTGCGGCTGGACATTCTCAAATCTGCGACTGAACTCATCATTTATTGCTGCCAGCATTATGCATCAAACGGTAGTGCGGTCATTGAGCCACTTCTGATAAGTATCTCGAACCATCCCTCTAGCGTTCGGGACTAGCTCCTCAGGTGCCGGATCCGTTACTACATAAAGGATCCGCTTATGCTCAAGGATGATTTTCAATTTTCGATACCAGCTATCGAAATTAGGTCCCATGAGCTTGTCATTATCTAATAATGATCGGAGCGATAGGGTAGTGGCCATAGCTGCATAAAGAAAAACCAGATCTCTATTAGTATATAAATTATTAATACTAAATACTTGGACTTTAGTCTAAAGTTTCTCCCAGTATTTTTACGAACTGATAGCCTCAACCTCCAATTCGAGGAATTACTTTAATTCCTTAGTGGGTACTAGAATCCACATAGACTACACACGAACCTAGCTTTGGTTGGTCAACCCATGTGCATCTATGGATAGGTTCATAACCAGTTGTTTCTCTAAACAGCTTTTAGTAATTAATTTTGCCCCAGAACCTAATCAGTAAGCTTTGGCCTCCACTAAAAAGATCTGGTTAGGTCCAACCATTAACATGATTTGATTTGGTGAATCAGACCAATAAATGATCAGGCTCGACTTTGGCCGGCCAACCTGACCACCATCAGAAAGACTCAACCAAATTATCATACTATGAATGATAATTTCATTAGTCAATAAGCATCAGGCCTTTGGGCCTCTAATGATTATTAAACTAATAGACTCATTATCACTCACTTAATGGGAGGCTATGACTTAGTTATCACTATAACTTAATCATTTTAGGGACTTAATAATTTTTGAGAATTTTATTAAAGGATAGAAGAGAAGAAATTAACCAGCCAATTTCAATCCTCCCACTGACTTCACCAAGTCAGATTAAAAAAGATTTAATTAAAGCTGGCATTAGGAGCACCTAAATCAATCACACTGATTTACCTAATGACATGGGTGAGCCCTAATCACCAAGTGATCTATTAAAACCTAACTCACCAGGTTGGCTAGGTAAGTGAGATCAGTGGTGGGGATATATCATTAACTCGTCAGAGATCGAATCAATGCGAGTAGCTCCCACTTAAGAACCACTGGTCAAACTACCGAACTTACCTTAGACACCAACTGGTTCATTAGTTTTAATTTGATCAACTTAATAAATAGGGTTCCACCGCGTAGCCATGAATTAAGTCCATCTTGGTCTAGTTAAAGACATGGACCCATTCAACTATAACTATTGGAGTTGAGTCTAGAGTATCCTTGACCTAATCTAATTCAACTTTTGATTAGATTTGACCAATTACTCTAATTTAGTCCATTTCTTTAAGCTAACCTTAGGTCTAACCCAATTATGGACCTAATTCATCTAACCCATTGACCCACAAGTTTATGCAATTGTCATAGGTCTTAATTCATAATTCTAGACCAACTAGACAACACTTAATTCTTTTAATTAAGTATTTGGGCTGATGGGTCAGAGTTTGGCATTTCAAAAATAAATTTCAAATTTGAAAGGTTTTATTTTTTGTTCACCAAATATGTTGACTCATTTCACAAATAGATCAGCACATTTCATAAATAGCAATCCTATTGCTAATTACATAACAGAAAATAACTCAATCAAAATAAATCATGAATATTCTTTTAGATCTAATCTAACATATTTATGATAAATTTTATAATTGAATTTTTACAATTAAGACTTTTCGCTGCTTCATCTGTATGGGATATAATTGCAGCGGCACCCCTACCACCATAGGAGAACCCCATCGAATAGGAGGAGTGGGCCTTTAAACCCTACTTTTCTTCTATGATCGGACGACCATGGCAACCAACCCAATTAGATTACTTGCTACTTAGATCAAGTATATCTAAATATACTAATTTTAAAATTTAAATTTTAAATTTTAAATTTCAGATTTCAAATTTCAAATTTTAAATTTTGAATTTCAAATTTCAAACAAATTTCAAATTTTAAATTTCAAATTTTTGAATTTTGAATTTTGAATTTTAAATTTTGAATTTCAAATTTGAAATTTCAACCAAATTTCAAATTTCAAATTTCAAATTTCAAATTTTTGAATTTTGAATTTCAAATTTCAAATTTCAAAATTTAAATTTTGAATTTCAAATTTTTGAATTTTGAATTTCGAACAACTTTCAAAATTTAAATTTTAAATTTTGAATTTTAAATTTTAAATTTAAACTTTTAGATTACAACTTAATCTACGCATACAAATATAAATATCATATTTTAGAACTTACTCTGATATCATTTGAAGTGAAATTTGAGTACAGGGGTAAAATGATAATTTTAAAATTTTTTCAAAATCACTATTTTATAGTAGAAATTATTAATTAATCTAATTAATTAATATATATTTAAATTATACTAGAATCTAAATATGATATATAGCATGCATGCATTTAAATTTGAAATTCAAATTTCTACAGTAAACAATGTACTGTTATGTGTTTAGAATACATTAC
This sequence comes from Elaeis guineensis, assembly GCF_000442705.2. NCBI lineage: Eukaryota > Viridiplantae > Streptophyta > Magnoliopsida > Arecales > Arecaceae > Elaeis > Elaeis guineensis. The sequence continues at coordinate 84,065,591 of NC_026000.2, forward strand.
CTTTGTGTAGATAGTTGATCACCATAATCTAATCATCATCGAGAGGATCTGATCATCACAACATAGCCACACAGTATGTCTAATCTCTGTGGATCATCCACACGAAGCTCCCGATCTGATCAGCTCCTCACGAATGCTAGTTCGTGACTGCACCTTTTTGATGGCTGATGTTGATCGAATTTCTTCGATCGATGTCTGTCGACTTCTCGAATGCTCTGGATCATCAACAAAGATGGTAGAGAGATTGATGATGCTCTCTCTAAAGTTTGGCGGGCTCACGATACTCGTAGCTCACGTTCTCACTTTCCGAACCCTAAGCCAAAACCCTAGGGTACACAAGAAAAGAGTGCGCCCACTTCACTCTCCTTTTTCTCTTCTTTTCTTTTCTTTTCTCATGCCAAAAACCTCTCTCATGCCACCCTTTTTTCTCTGATCATCAGTACACATGCCCTCTCTTATCTCCTATTTAAAATGATGCAAGATCGCATCTTTGCAGCATTTTTACTGCGTGAGAGGATAAAGATAAGTGGTTGCTCATTTGAATTCAAATCGAATTTGAATTCAAATGCCAACCAACTCATTCCTATCCACTCTATGCATGAGAAGAGAGGAGGTGTGGCTTCTCTTGTGCATGGAGAAATTTCATGAGAAACTCTTTTTTGTGTATGATAAGTGGCGCACAAGATGGATAAGGCAAGAAGGCGCAAGGGATAAGTTATCCATTTAAATTCAAACACCCTTTGAATTTGAATGGCTAACAAATAAAGTCTATCCAAAATTTGGCACACAAGTGTGGGCGTGAGATGCCTTCTACGTGGGAGAAAATTCATGAGAGGTTGCTTCTCATGAATTCAAATGGGTGCTGAAGAAGTGAGGTGGCGCAGGGAGAAAAGTCAAGGTGGTTTGAACCTAATTAAGCCAACCTAATCAAAATAGGTTAAGCACAATTAGACTAAATTAAATCCAACTAAATTAGGCTTAATTAGGCTCAATAAATTCTAATCAAATCAAAAATTGACTAAGCCCAACTCCTGATCAAATCAGAGACCAAACCACTTCGACGATTAGGTCAACACTTAACCTAATCGGGTCAAACCCAACTGAATCCAATTCAATTGAACTTGATCCAAAAAATAATTACTCAATCAAATTGAGTTAATTAGTGATCAAATCACTAATTAAATCTTTCATAAATATTGAGTCCAAATTTGATGGGCAATCGGACATCAAAGTCCATCGATATGAAATCTTGATCGAAGAGTCCCAAACCAGTGGGACTCTTGACTCCGGTACCCAAAATGTGTAAAACTTATGATCAGAGAATCCTGATTCTCGATCATAGAGTTTTAGACATGTAGGACTCATAGTCCACGAGTATTAGGACTCTTCATCAGCCATCAGATCAGATAGGAATCTCTAATGTGTGTGACCCCGCAGGTTCGAACCTAAATCGGTATCACAGGAACCAATTTCTGTACTAATCGAAGTGACCATCTAGAAATGATACCCGATGTCCAGATAGGTCGAATAGTCATAATCGCAATATTCAGAACCTACGTGAATATGGTTACTGTATAATTCATCTCTTTTGACCCTGGTGTTTAGGACGATTTAGGGTTAAACTGTCAACCCTGATCAGATCATCCGAATCATGCTCAATTCAAACAATCCTGTGACTCATCACTAGGACTACCCTGGTCAAGGTTTTGCTAAATTGAAATACGACTGTACACAGCTCCTGAACTGGAGTGGTCAATCTCATTTTGACACACGCACCGACAAATCAAGTACTTGACTACATCCAACATCTTTCCATCACTGAATTAAAAATTCAGGTAGTCCAGTGCCTAAGTGCAGTGAGTTGCTTGCAAGTCACTATGGCGATCTCAGGTCGGAGGGACATTTATACCCATATCCCATCGGAGCAAATCTTGATAGCAGAAATAGCTCTGGAGTCGGTCATGTTCAGTGCAGATGTACCCTTACATCTCACCTGTATGCTATACCAGTGTCTCCACACTCCTTGGTTAAGAGGACAACCAACCCATATGACACACAACGACTTATACTTGATAAACATTGTTATCCTTGGTAACAACGTATCATTTAGTCGCGAACAAGTTTAAGGACTAAATGACAAATCCTCCTTTGTCGAGTCTAAATAGTCCTAAGGACTTCACCACAATACAGGAGTTCATTAGAAGATAAAACAATTTGTGATGAAAAATATCAAAATAATTTTTATTAATTTATAATTCATATACTAATACAAAAAGGAGCACAACCGTCAATAGACAGACGATTGACTTTGGGACACTATTCCCAACACTAACTGCATCACCATTGCAAATGAACAGACTCCAGATGTCGACTTTTGATCATCTATATTAGACATAAAGTCTGAGTCTGTATATCCCTGAATCAGGAGTTCTCCATTCCCAAAGACTAGAAACATATCCTTAGTCCTTCTCAAGTACTTAAGGATACATTTCACAGAAGTCCAATGCTCTTCGTCTGGATTTGACTGATATCTTCTTGTGACACTCACAGCATGGGCTATATCAGGTTATGTACATAGCATGGCATACATGAGGCTCCCTATTGCCGAAGCATAAAGGATCTTACTCATGCATTCAATCTCCTTAGGTGTGCTAGGACACATCTTCTTGGAGAGATGAATGCCATGTCTAAAAGGTAATAAACCTCTTTTGGAGTTTTTCATGCTAAACTTTTTTAGCATCTCCTCTATGTACATCTTCTGTGAAAGTCCGAGCATCCTATTTGGTCTATCTCTATAGACCTTAATACCCAGTATAAAGGATGCCTCTCCTAGATCTTTCATAGAAAACTCCTTAGACAATCATACTTTGACTAAGGTCAACATGGGAATGTCATTCTCAATTAGGAGGATGTCATCTACGTACAATACGAGGAAGACAACCGCGCTCCCACTGACCTTTTTGAACACACATGGTTCCTCCTTGTTCTTGATGAAACCAAATATTTTGATCACATCATTGAAACGAGTATTCCAACTCCGAGATGTTTGCTTAAGTCCATAAATGGACCTTTGCAGCTTGCAGATCCAGTGATCATCATCACTGAAAGTGAAACCAAGCAGCTGTTCCATATAGATATCTTCCTCAAGATATTAATTTAAGAATGCCATTTTTATGTCCATCTGCCATATTTCATAATCAAAATAGGCTGCAACTGCAAGCAATGTGTAGATGGATTTTAGCATGGCTACGGGCGAAAAGGTATCCTGATAGTCAATACTTTCGCATTGACTATAACCTTTCGCTACGAGCCTAACCTTGAATGTCTCCATATTCCCATCTGCACCTATCTTTCTCTTGAAGATCCATTTACACCCAATAGGTACAATACCTTCAGGTGGATCTACCAAGGTCCAGACTTGGTTTGAGTGCATCGAGTCAATTTCTGATCTCATTGTCTCTAACCATTTCTCAGAGTCGATATCTGATATCCCCTCGTCATAAGTCTTGGGATCATCACCATGAACCCCATTTTCTGTGAGGAACATTTTCTCTACATCCTCTTGTATGGTACCTAAATACTTTTCAAGAGGACGAAAAACTCTAGTCGATCTACGAGGTGGAAGAGGTTGTGTTAAGATTGGTTCTGATTGATTAGATTCCTTAGGTTCTTTAGCTCGTTGCTCTTGGGAGACATTCTCCTTGAACTTAATTATTCTTCCGATGCCACCATCTTGAATAAACTATTTTTCAAGAAAAATAGCATTTCGACTCACAATCACATTGTGATATTTCGAAATATAAAAATAGTATCCTAATAACTCTTTAGGATATCCTATGAATCGAGCTCTAAAAGACCTGAACTCTAACTTGTCTGTCTGCTGTCTCTTGACATGAGTCGGACAAACCCAAATTCTGAGATGATTCAGACTTGGCTTTTTACCATGCCATATCTCATACGGTGTGGTAGGAATGATTTTAGAGGAAACCTTATTCAATACATAAATTACTGTCATAAGACAATATCCCCAAAAAAATTTAGGAAGGTCCGTGAAGCTCATCATGGAACAGACCATATCTAATAGGGTCCGATTTCTCCATTTTGAAATCTGTTGAGTTGAGGTGTTCCAGGTAGAGTCCATTGAGAGACTATACCATTATCCTTAAGATAGTCTAGGAACTTCCAACTAAGGTATTCACCTCCTCGATCTGATCGAAGAACCTTAATGGGCTTTTCTGTTTATTTTTCTACCTCATGTCTGAATTCTTTGAATCTTTCAAAAGCTTCAGACTTGTGTTTCATTAAAAATACATATCTGTACCTAGATATATCATCGATAAAGGTAATAAAGTAGATGTAGTTGCCTCTAGCCGGCACATCAAATGGGCCACACACATCCGTATGTACTAGGGCAAGTAGGTCTGTGGTCCTTTCCCCATATCCCATAAAAGGAAGTTTGGTCATTTTGCCTTGAAGGCATGATTCAGAAACTGGATATGACTCAGAAGTCAACGGACTCAATAGCCCAGATTTCTCCAATTTGTTAACCCCGTCTTCCGCTATATGACCTAGCCTTCGGTGCCACATATTCCTATTATTTAGACTATCTCTAGGCCTTTTAATTCTTATGGCATTCATATTTTGCTCGATATTAAATACAGATACATCAACATGTAACTGATAGAGACCGTTAATGACAAAACTATTTGTAATTTTATTATTTTCATAAAAAAATATTACAATGATCCTTATGAAAGCTAATCACATAGCCTTCTTGTGCTAAACATGAAATAGAAATCAAATTCCTGCTTGCTGCAGGCACATAATAACAGTCTCTTAAAACTAAATCTAATCCTAACGGTAATCGCAGAGGTAGGTTCCCACGGCCACAGCAGCAACTCTTGCTCCGTTTTCGACGTGTAGGATCATCTCTCCATCCCTCAGCTTCCTACTTTCCTCAAGATCTTGCATAGAAGTGCACAAATGAGTACTAGAACCAGAGTCAAGTACCCAACTGGATGCAGAAGAAATCGTAAGGTTAGATTCTAAAATAAGCATACCTCCAGAAGGATCATCCTTCTTGTTCTTTAGGGTGGCCAGGTACTGAGGACAGTTCCGCTTCCAATGGCCGTCTGATTGGCAGTAAAAATATTTTTTCTTATCAGCAGTCTTCTTCTTCGGTTCTGTCTTCTTCTTTTTGCCATCTACCTTCTGCTTTTTCGCAAACTTTTTTTTTTCAAAAGACTTTCTCTTGGAAGAAGTCCACTCCATAGTAAGAACTGAGCCTTTTGAACCCTTCATAGAAAGCTCAGCCGTAACCAGCATGTTCATTAACTCGGCCAAGGTACACTGCATCTTATGCATATGGAAGTTTATGATGAACTGACCATATGCATCGGACAAGGACTGAAGGATCACATCAATTTGAAAATCCTTGTCTAAGATGATATCGAGCTTCTCAAGCTCCTCAAGATCCTTGATCATTGTCAAACAATGATCTTGGACTGACTGTCCATCACGCATCTTGGCCTTAAAAAGTCTTTGACAGACTTGATACTTGGCCGTGCGACTCTGTTCACCAAACAACTCTTGTAGGTGAGCCAACATTTGGTAGGTAGTCAAAATGTTCTCATGTTGACGCTACAAGTCATCAGACATTGCACCCAACATGTAGTACCTTGCTTTGTTATCATCATCCATCCACTTTTCCAGAGACGCTCTCTGTTCAGCAGTCGGACATGCTGGCATGGCGGGTGGGTCCTGGTCCAAGACATGAATCAATTTTTCAGAACCCAGAATAATTCTATAGTTTTTCAATCAGTCCTTGAAATTGGATCCAGTCAATCTGTGGATGTCTAGTATTTTGGTCAGGGGGTTTGAGGCAGACATATTTTCTATAGAGAGTCAAAAGTTTCTAGTTAGATTTTTAATCAGACTTAACCAATTTATTTAGGAGTTTTATTTTTAAATAAATTAAGCTCTCATAATTTTCTCAAATCCCTACACTCCCTTGGTAGAGATGTGAAAATCTCCGTGATCAGTGATTTTTAGTGGGTGGTGCAGTCTCACCGACTGGCTCACCACCTCACCTAACAGTTATTGATAATGGGTCAACCGATGAGTGGACAACTCTTGTCCAATAATTCTCTAATCATGGTGCATCCAAAACTTGGTCTCTAATTCATGAAGCTTATCGTGTCTGAGATATTGCTCCAATCCTTAGTTAAGTCAGACCCACCATTTGCACGAACTAGATTCCTGATTGGGTCCCTCTCTGTATCCAAAATATTGAGCCAAACCCATCCTCTAATTCATAGCATCCAATGCCTAATGGACATGGTTGCATCTTTTCGATGCAACTGAGCCACTGTAACTAGCTGAGAATAATCAACCCCGGGAAGGGCCCGCACATGCACAATGGTGGAAGATCTAGACTTAATATTTTCTTAGGAAGGTTTGATTTAGGTCTCATTAAACTTGACTTAACATAGTCATAATAATTATGACTAACCTAGTGGCATGGGTCAGCTCGAATTATTAGCCATCTCAAATCAGAACTGAGTCGACACATATGGCCAGGTAAGTGAGACTGATGAGAGGGATATGCCATTAACTCGATAAGAACGCATTCGAGTCGAATAGCTCCCAATTAAAAACCAGTCGGTCGCATCTGCCCAACTTATCTTAGACACCAAATTGTCGAACCAGAACTAATTGGGTTAGCCTACAATCTAGACTCTAACCTCTGAGTCAAATTAGGTCTTAACTTGATCGGGTCACATCTAAATGTGATTCGACCTTGACCCAGACTTAATCCTATTAGGCTGGTCAATTATTAGCTTTCATGATCCCACCTAACCAGCTCTTGATTCGGTTTGATCAACCGCTAGACCTAATTGAGCTACCCAAGTCCGAATCCAATTTTATGAAAATATCTTAGATCTGAAATTCTCAATTTTAGACCTAACTTAATTTCATAAGCTTAATTCATTAATTAAGTTTGGGTTCATAAACAAAGCATGTGAAATAAATCCTAAGGTTTCAGGATCTAGGATTTTGCAGAAAAGTAAATTTTGATTTTTGATTAAAGATGAACGCACGGCACCCCTACACGTCATATGAACACCCCATTGAATGGAAAGAGAGGGTCTTAAAATCCTATTTCATTCTTATGACCGGACGGCCATGAGGAACATCTTAATCAGAAATATAAATTTAACTACAAAACTAGTTAGATCTAAATTAACATATCACATATACAATTTAAGATCTAACTAATACATGCTTTGCATACATCTCATATATCAAAAATTGATCTAATTAACATGCTTTCAGATCTAATACATCACATGTAATATCTAAAAAATAAGATTTAAATTGAACTATTCAAAATTAAATCTATTCTAGACAAGTTACTAGAATAATTCTATAACTAGTCTAGGCATGTAGCAGATCAATTTTATGAAAAAATTAAAATTTTATTTTCTATTTTTGATCTGATTATAATACTTATAACATCAGAAAAATAAAAAATAAAAAATATTTAATTTATATTTTAATCTCATTAAAATATGAGACTTAAGACTATTCATGGATTCAACTAATCCTAGTCTAGTCATGCATCTAATGCATGTTAGATCTTCTTAGATTTAATTTTAAATATTTTGATTTTAAATTCTATCACATCTGATATGATATCTGATATTTTTAATATCAAATAAATAAAAATTAAAATCAGATCTAAATTAGATCTGAAATAGAACCAACAACCTGGCTCTGATACCAATTGAAGGAGGAAAACTGCTTTTTCTCGTAGGATCTTCCAGATTTCATCAAATTTGGGATGAAATAATTTTTAAAAAAAATTATCCTACATATATTTCAGATCTAAGTCTCTAGATCTAATCTTCATATCTGATATTGAGTCTAAAATAAATCTAAAAGGGATGAGGAAATAAGTAATACCTCAAGGGTAATCTGATTACCCTGTAGATGATCTCTGCACAGCCCGAGGTTCTGATGTAGCCATGTAAATGCTTGGCCTCTATCAGTATCCACTTGAGTTGGATCTGAAACATCTTCTCCTCATGAATCTATGCTCCAAAAATTAGATCTCTATCTGATTTGGAAGTACTTCAGAACTCCTTCTGAAGTTGGAGTAGCAGTCTGTCGAAGATGTCCTGCAGCCTTCTGTTCCAGGCATCACCACGCCTTGGATCTTTGCCAGAAGGATGTCCAACTCTTTGGACATGAAGAGGGGAGGAAGGAGAGTAGGGAGGATATAGAAAAGAGGGGAGGGAGTGGTAGCTATTGGATTTTGTGCATAAAACAACTTCTGCCTCGAAACCCCAGGTACAGCAGGGTTTATATAGACCCTGTATGCTGTGCAGTGCCACATCATTCAACCAATAAAAAAATTTCAATAAATTTTGAAAAAAATTTGATTGATGGAGTGATGTCATCTGATCATATCAGATAAGAACCTCACCTTATCTCCAAAAGATGGTGCCAACATTGGATAAGCACAAATAGAGGTGGCGCTCAAGAGTTTAAATTGATCAAGACTCTCCAATCATTATCCACTTGGGGCGCCAACTTTAATCCAATTGGGCTCACACCATAATCTGATTATAGCACCCAATTTGATGTGGCTTGGCTTGTGGACACTCTACAAAAATTCTTCAATGAGCCCTTGTTGCTCTTTGAATTGATTTTGATGATTACAAAGTATTTGAGGGGATTACTAATGATTCTGGCTTGGAAAAAGACTTATTGTATTCCAAGGGCAAAATCGTAATTTTATCAAGACTTGATTCAGAAGCCTCAAGAGCAAGAACTGAAGACGTACAATCCATTGGAAAAATTTTAATATTTTTGAAAGTGTATTTTGTAAGAAAATTAGGTTTTTATTTTTGAGTCGACCCCATGAGTCGACTCATGGCTTAAAGGGCTGAACGACACGCTGAAATTTTGGCTGGCGCTCTCTGTGAGTCGACCCCATGGGTCGACCCCTTGGCATGAGTCGACCCTATGAGTCGACCTCTACTGCTTTGCAGACCAAAATTACAGAACAGTCATTTTGTATTCTGTTGCCCAGCTATGCAACCCAAGAGGGGGGGTGAATTGGGTTTCTAAAAATTTTAAGCCCAACAGATTACTTATGAAGAACAAACAAAGACTTTAAATCAATATTAATTACCTAAAGCAGTATTGCAAGGATATAATAAAGAAATAAGATAAAGCGATAAAGCACACCACAAACACAAGGATTTATAGTGGTTCGGTGCTAACCTTGCACCTACATCCACTCCCCAAGATCCTACTTGGGAATTTCAATCCACTATCCTTTGTATTCAACCCGAATACAAAACGTCGGAAACTCCGACACTCGCTATCCCAAGCTAGATCACTTGTTTCCCGGGTACAAGTAAACCCAAAACACTCCGATTTTAGGTTCGGATCAACCTTTCCTTGTTTTGGAAATCCTCCAAAAACAAGAACAAAAACTCACAAAGAGTTAGAAAATTTTGAACACAGATTAATACAATAACAGCTCCTTAAATGAGCGAATATAACAATAAAAGCTTTACTCAAATGAAGAACCCCTTTTTCGGATTTTTTCAAAGTGGATGAACGCTTGAATGCTTGAGAAGAGGTTGATTGTTGATTGAAGATCTCTTGAAAGCTTTGAACGATCTCTAGATCAAGGTTGAAACAATAGGCGTGAAGAATTCTCTCCTTGAAAGCTCTTGCTTTTCTCTTTCACACTCTCTCTGGTATATTGTGGATCCTCTCTCTTTTTCTTTTTGGATTTTTCGTTGATCTCAGGCTTTTTCTTGCAAATTTCGGATCCTCTCTTCTGTTCTTCTCTCTTTGATCTGCCGATTGATCTTCTTCTTCACTTATTTTCTCTCCAATTTGATCTGTTATTTAAACTGCAATTTCTTTCACCATTTCAAGCATTTTGTAGCATTAGAAGCAAGAGAAAATAATTTAGATAGATAAAGAGCCGTTAGAGCAATTTTAGGAAGCATAAATGGCAATTAAAACGGACAAAAAAAATAGCCGTTGCTGATATTTCCCGTCGCAGGGGTCGACTCATGAGTCGACTCATGCATCAGGAGTCGACTCATGAGTCGACTTCTGTTGCACAGACCAGAAGGTCTGATTTCTGGATTTTTCGGCTCAAATCAGCAGAGGTCGACTCATGAGTCGACTCATGCCTTGTGGGTCGACTCATGAGTCGACTCACAGGTCGTGCCAAGTCAAAAATCCAGCGTGCCATGGAAATTTTTTGCGTGCCAATCAGCTCACAGTGCCATGAGTTGACTCATGAGTCGACTCATGCACTTCAAACCTTCATAACTTCAAAAATATAAGTCCAAATATAATGAAATTTTCACCAATAGTTTACAAATCATTTGTTCTATCAAATGATACTATCAAATCAGAATTTTAGTGAAATTACGATTTTGCCCTTGAAGAGCATAAGGACTTTTTCATTTTAAAATTATTTGTATCCCTTCAATCTGCTTTGTAATCATCAAAATCAATCTAGGAGCAACAATCTCCCCCTTTTTGATGATGACAAAATATTTGAACAAAAATATTTATGTTAATGCATTAATTTCAAAAGAATCCATTATAGGTGTATATGCTTGAAAAGAGTATGATTCTTTTGGCATGTAATATAAATGCAAAAATAGTTTGTCCATTTTCTTAAAGATTTGAAAAGGGTATTAGATCATTTTGAGTTTAAGATATATCAGAGCAAGAGAAGATAAATAACTTTTGCAATGTATCAGAGCAAAAAAAATAATTTTTACAATGATATCAGAAAAGATTTTACAATGTATCAGAGCAAGAAAATTTTATAATATATCAGAGAAAATTTCACACTGTATTAGAGCAAATGTCAGAGAAAATTTCACACTGTATCAGAGTAAATGTTATAATATATCAGAGAAACTTTCACACTGTATCAGATCAAATTTTATCATGTATCAGAGCAAGTTAAAAGAAATTTTAGGGTGTATCAAAGTAAATCAAATTTCTTAAGTTGTATCAAGGTAAATAAAATTTCAAAAGATGTATCAGAGCAAGTTTGAATTTTGAAATATATCAGAGCATAAAAAAATACTTATTTGCATTGTACTTATGATTTTGTTTTGATGGATGGCTTTTTGTTTCAGTTCTGTCTGATACCAAATTTCGATACCAAATTTCTCAAAGTTTTGTTTAATTTCTCCAATATTTGTTTCCCAATATATATATATATTTTTTATATTTTTTTTAATCTTCCAATTTTTGTTTAATTTCTCAAGTTTGGTTTAATCTTTCAATTCTTGTTTTTGTTTAATTTCTCCAGTTTGGTTTAATCTTTCAATTCTTGTTTTTGTTTAATTTCTCCAGTTTGGTTTAATCTTTCAATCTTTGTTTTTCTTTAATTTCTTCCCCTTTTTCTCATAATTTAGGGTTTTGCCTTTTTTTAATTTCAATTTTTTTTTTGTTTAATTTCTCCCCCTTTTTGACATCATCAAACATAGTTAACTCTTTCTTTTTCTGAAACATTCTTTAATTTCTTCCCCTTTAGAGTTTTTCACAGATGTTTGCTCCCCCTTAATATAGCAATTATCAACAGCAAACAATAACAAGGAGAAGACAATATTTTCACAAGAAAAAAATATATAACTAAAATATGATCGATATCATTACAAAGAGGTAGAAATATAGGTAAAAGATGATTCCATTAATATCATAATTATTTCAATACATAAAATTCAACCAGCTAAATGTCAATACATGGCCCCAAGGTATAGATCCTAGAACAAGACACTAACACCTAGGATCTAGTAAAGATCAAGATAAGTCAATGATCGGAGTCATCAGATATAGGGTGAGGAGATGATGGATCAGATGTGCGTCCTCTACCCCGTCTGCCTCTGCCATGAGCAGGAGAGCGAGATGAACTGGGTGGCTGAGAACTCTGAGATGCTAGGGCTGATACCATGAGTCTGATAGAATCAAGTACGTTCAGTGCTCTGGAAACAGATTGAAGTAGAGCAGTGAACTGGGTGGTAGCATGCTCACTCGATCCTCGGATTTCTTTTCTCAGTAATTCATATCCACCTTCTAGTGCTCCTTTGAGCCTGCCAGCCTCTGCAGTGAGGTCTGTGACCTCAATAGTAGACTTCTGTGGCTGGGGATGGGCCAATGCAAGGATTTGCCCCTGCAAGTCAAGAACTCTGCCAGTCAGTCTCCAGACTGTGTCCTCAAGCTGCTGTATCCTGATGGACTGATCTGAAATCATCTGAAACACAGTGGAGATGTGGGGAGTAATGGTCTGATCAGAAGAGGTAGCTCCAGGTGCAAAAGAAGTACTACCCCACTGGCTAGACAGCAAAGAAGCCACACGCTGAGATATATGCTCGATCTGATCGTCAGCCAGTCTGAACTCTGAATGAGGTGCTCTGCTCTCTGGCTGATACACTGGTGTGGGCATCCTAGTAAACTTAGAAGGGCCAGCCTCAGTATCAGGAATGAACTGGGTATCTGGTGAAGCTGCCCTGAAGTCATGTACAGGAGAAGATGGACCTTCTTCTTCTACTCTGCCTTCAGTTCTGTCTTCAGCTCTTTCCTCAGCTCTCTCCTCAGCTCTTTCTTCAGAGCCCTTGATCCAACCACCAACAGTCTTTGTAATTCCCATTCGGTGCAGGCTGTGTTGGTTGAAAGTGTCCACATGTGAGAGTTTGATAGGTGTCTCCCCCTCACAGCTAACTCCAAACCTCCTAAATACTCTAGTAAGGGCCATACCATAAGGCAAGTGTGCCTTGGATCTGTTCAAAGTTTCTCTCATGGCCTCTATCATAAGTGCAGGGAGGTTTAGGGGGGTCTGAGTGATGATATGAAACATGACATATACATCTCTGCCAGATAGTAGATCATGCCTACCACTCCTAGGAAAGAAGAGTTTTGTTACAATCTGATGCAGGACCCTCATCTCAATGGATAATAGCTTTGCTTCCAATTTGTTTAAACTTCCTGAAAAAGTTTCTCCTAAGATAATTCTGATCCCTTCTTCTTTAATTGGGAGTTCCATATATGAGTATCCTTCACTAGGCAACTGAAGTATATCTCCCAATATCCTAGAATCCAAGCATATGTCAATTCCCTTTACAGTTGAAGTTACTGATCCGTTTCCATAATGTAGGTTCTGGTAGAACTCTCTAACAAGGTCAACATAGGTGACTTCCTTAAGAGAGAAATAGAGTTCCCATCCTTGATTTTTGATCTTGATAGCAAAAGTAAAGCCTTCTTTCTCAAAGAACCGAAAATCTATATTTTTCCCGGTTTCTACTTTTCTATCAGAAAGAGGATTTACACTGGGGCTTATGGAGGATTGAGAGAGACCTTGAGCAGGTACTGAAACTGAAGTGGGAGCAGTTGAAGACTGAGCATGTCTTTTCTTTCGGACAATATCTTCAGGCTCACGGATTGATTTCCTTCTTTGGGGAAGCTTCATCTTTGGAGCCATATCCAATAAAGTAGCAGACAAGAAGACTTGAATTTAGAGGAGGAGGAATCACAAGAGAGTAAAGAGGAATTTTAGTGGAGAAAAGAAGTGGATTTTGGAAGTTCGGTGAAGTGCTAGGGCACGTTCCAACCGCGCCAAGCAATGCGAGAAAGCACGAGAAATCTCTTTTCCAAGGAGGCGATTTTTGGTGGAGAGTAGGAGGGAGAATTGCCTCGAGATAAATCCTTGGTTTTGGAGCAAGAAAGAGTTGGAAAGAACGGCTTTCGGAAGGAAGACGATGAGAAGATGAGTCGTCTCACAAACAGGGTTCCCGTTTAAAAACAATGAGCCCGTGGGAAGTTTGTGGGATTTACAAGTTTGCCATTGAGTCGACTCATGGGGGTCGACTCATGAAGTTCAGAAATTCAGAAAAAATATAAATAAATTCCAAAAAAATTCAAAATTTTGGGAGAAGGAATTTTGCTCAATGATAAATTTTTAGAGTGATAAATCTGAGCTTTTGGGACCAGGATGGATGTTGAAAATTGAGCTCTAATCAATTCTTTGAAAATTGAGAAATTTTAGGCAAATAGATCTAGAATTCCTAGATTTCTCCTAATTTCACAGAATCTATCCTCACTAAGGGCCTTTGTAAAGATATCGGCTAATTGATTTTCAGTGCAAACATATTCAAGAATTACATTTTTGTTTTGAACATGTTCTCTTATAAAATGATGTCTTATTTCAATATGTTTGGATCTTGAGTGTTGTATTGGATTTTTAGATAGATTTATGGCACTTGTATTATCACATTTTATTGGTGTTTCATTAAGTTTGATTCCAAAATCTTCGAGTTGTTGCTTAATCCACAAGATTTGAGCACAACAACTTCCGACTGCAATGTATTCGGCCTCAGCCGTAGACAGTGCCACCGAATTTTGATTCTTGCTAAACCATGAGATTAGGTTAACTCCAAGAAATTGGCAAGTTCTACTTGTGCTTTTTCTATCTAATTTATATCCAGCAAAATCAGCATCTGAATATCCTAACAAATTAATTTGTGAGTCCTTAGAGTACCATAACCCTATAGTTTGTGTACCATTTAAGTATCTAAGGATTCTTTTAACAGCATTCAAATGAGATTCCTTAGGATTAGATTGATATCTAGCACATAAGCAAACACTAAACATGATATCAGGCCTACTTGCAGTTAAATACAATAATGAGCCAATGATACCTCTGTAGTATTTTAAGTCTATGCTTTTACCTTCATCATCCTTGTCAAGCTTACTTGAGGGACTCATTGGTGTGCCAATTGGTTTGCAGTTCTCCATTCCAAATCTTTTGAGTAACTTTCCTTGGTGTACTTGCTTTGGGTAATGGAGATTCCCTCTTTTGATTGTTTGATTTGGAGTCCGAGGAAGAAGGTGAGTTCTCCCATCATGCTCATCTCGAACTCTCCCTGCATAAGCTTAGCAAAGTCTTGACAAAGGGATTCATTAGTAGACCCAAAAATTATGTCATCAACGTAAATTTGTATAATTAGCATATCATTTTGGTTTCTTTTAATAAATAGGGTTGTATCTACATTGCCTCTTGAGAAACCATTATTTAGTAGAAATTTGCTTAACCTTTCATACCATGCTCTAGGTGCTTGTTTTAGACCATATAAAGCTTTATTTAATCTAAAGACATGATTGGGAAAAACATGATTTTCAAATTCAGGGGGTTGTTCTGCATATACTTCTTCAGAAATATATCCATTTAAAAATGCACTTTTAACATCCATTTGAAATAGTTTGAATTTCATAAAGCAAGCATAAGCAAGTAGAAGTCTAATGGCTTCTAATCTAGCAACAGGTGCAAAGGTTTCATCAAAATCAATTCCTTCTTCTTGATTATATCCCTTAGCAACCAGTCTTGCTTTATTTCTAATTATATTTCCATGCTCATCTAATTTGTTTCTAAAGACCCATTTTGTGCCAATTATTGAATAATCTTTAGGTCTTTTCACTAAGGTCCAAACATTATTTCTTTCAAATTGACTGAGTTCTTCTTGCATAGCATTAATCCAGTTATGATCATTTTCAGCTTCTTCAAAAGTTTTAGGTTCAAAATGAGATACAAATGCACAATGATTAAGTACATCTCTAAGTGAAGAATGAGTTTTTACCCCATGCATAGGATCACCGATAATTAACTCCTTAGGGTGGTTGTGAACATACCTCCATTCCTTGGGTAAGTCATTTGTACCTTGAGGTTGTTCTTGAATTTCTTCACCTTTCTCATTTTGTTTGTCTTCTTGATCCTTGTCTTCTGGAGTTGCTGAGTCTTTCAGAGTGATTTCCTTTATACCTTCTATTAGTGGATCTGCATCATCAACACCCTCATTCTTCCTTGAAGGAAGATCGTTAGATTCATCAAAGACAACATGTATGGACTCCTCAACTACTAAAGTTCTTTTGTTGAACACTCTAAATGTTTTACTAGTGGAGGAGTAACCTAGAAAGATTGCTTCATCTGATTTTGCATCAAATTTACCAAGTTTTTCTTTGCCATTATTTAATACAAAACATCGGCAACCAAAAACATGAAAATATGCAATATTTGGTTTTCTTCCTTTCCAAAGTTTATTGGGGGTTTTCTTTAAAAATTGTCTAATTAAAGCACGATTTAAAATGTAACATGCTGTGTTAATAGCTTCTGCCCAAAAATATCTTGGAAGGTTGCTTTCACAGAGCATGGTACGGGCTATTTCTTCTAAGTTCTGTTTTTCCGTTCAACTACCCCATTCTGTTGGGGTGTCCTAGGAGCAGAGAAGTTATGGCCAATTCCATTTTCATCACAAAAATTTTCAAAGTCATGATTTTCAAATTCTGTTCCATGATCACTTCTAATATTTTGAATTGAAAACCCTTTTTCATTAGTGACTTTTCGATGAAATTTCGTCAAAATTTGAAAAGTTTCATTTTTGTGAGCTAAAAAGAAAATCCAAGTAAAACGAGAGTAATCATCTATTATTACAAATCCATATCGTTTTCCTCCTAGACTAGTGGTTCTAGTTGGTCCAAATAAATCCATATGTAAGAGCTCTAAAGGTCTAGAAGTTGAAACAGTGTTTTTGGATTTAAATGATACTCTAGTTTGTTTACCTAATTGGCATGCATCACAAATTCTATCCTTTTCAAAATTTAGTTTTGGCAAACCGAGAACTAAATCCTTTTTAATTAATTTTGAGAGAGAATGCATGCTAATGTGTGCAAGTCTACGATGCCACAGCCAACTAGTCTCATTTATTTTAGCATTTAAGGAAACTAGGCATTGCATGTCTAATTTTGTTAAATCATTCAAGTCTACCATATAAACATTGCCATGTCTATGTCCTATAAATTTAATGCCATCGTTAATAGGACTCGTCACAATGCAAACAGATGATTCAAAACTTACTTTATATCCTTTATCACAGAATTGACTAATGCTAAGTAAGTTATGCTTTAAACCTTTAACTAATAAAACATTCTCAATGTATTTGGAGGGAGTGATACCAATGTTACCTATCCCGATGATCTTTTCTTTGCCATTATCTCCAAAGGTGACCATCCCTCCATCCTTAGCATTAAGCGTGATGAATTGTGATTCATCACCAGTCATGTGTCTCGAGCATCCGCTGTCAAGATACCATTTCCTGTTTTCTTCTTGGGATGCTAGACACACCTGCAAGCAAAGGTCACGTTTCTGTCTTAGGTACCCAAGCTTTCTTGGGTCCTTTCAGGTTAGTCAGAATGGTTCCTTTTGGAACCCATATTTTCTTTGTGTTTGCATATTTGTTAATAAGACATGTGTATGATTTATGTCCTATTCTTCCACATTTAAAACAAGTAATATTTGTAGACTTGTTACTTGAATAATTTACATAAATATCCTTCAGAAATTTTTATTTCTTCAGGGGTTTATAACCAAGTCCAGCCTTATCATATATAGCTTTCTGATTTTCAAGGATCATATTTAGTTTGTTTGAACTTAAGGTGAACTTATCTACTATAGATTTAGCTTGTTCATTTCATCCTTTAAGTTTTGATTTTCTTGAATCAAGGTGAATTTTTCAATTGAAAGATTTTCAGCTTGTTTCACTAAGGACTGATTTTCCAATTTCAGCTCTTTGTTTTTCTTCCCTAGTTTCTTTAATTCATCAATTGAATCATAGAATGCTTCATGCAATTCTTCAAAAGTAAATTCACTAGTGGATTCAGAAGTTACCTCATTTTCGTGTGCCATTAGGCACAGGTTGGCTTGTTCTGTTGAGGTTTCCTCGTCGGAGCTTGAGTCATCACTCGCACTCCAGGTTGCCATCATTGCCTTCTTTTTGAACTTCTTTGGACCTTTCTTCAATTGTGGACATTCGGATCTGAAATGTCCTGGCTTCTTACACTCGTAGCATATAGGAGGTTGATCTTTCTCCTTTTCTTTGCTTTGATCCTCTTTTGTGAATTTTTTCTCATCCCCTGTTTCCTTTTTCTTAGAAACTTCTTAAATTTCGGGTGATGAGAGCTATCTCTTCATCCTGATCTTCATCTTCAGAGTCATCCGTTTCATAATCAGGCGAAGTTGTGGATTTGAGGGCAATGGTTCTTTTCTTTTTGACTTCATCCTCTTGATGTTGCTTCATGCTAAGTTCATGAGTCATCAAGGATCCAAGAAGCTCTTCTAGAGGTAGAGTGTTCAAGTCCTTTGCTTCTTGGATGGCAGTCACCTTGGCTTCCCAAGTTCTTGGCAGTGACCTGAGAATCTTCCTTACAAATTCACTGTTAGTATAAGATTTGCCAAGACTCTTTAAACCATTGATTATATCAGTAAAACGAGTAAACATAGCAGTTATGGACTCATCATGCTCTATTTTGAACAATTCATATTTATGTACAAGCATGTTTATTTTAGACTCTTTTACTTGATTTGTTCCCTCATGGGTTACTTCTAACCTATTCCATATTTCTTTAGCAGATGCACAAGTAGAAATGCGATTAAATTCACTAGCATCTAGTGCACAATAAAGAACATTCATGGCTTTGGCATTTAATTGTGCCAATTTCTTGTCAACCTCATCCCATTCTTTCTCGGGTTTGGTTGATTCCTCACCATCTATAATCTTGGTGGGTGTGTGAGGATCATTCACTATGATACTCCACATATCATAGTCGAGTGCTTGTATGAAAATCTTCATCCGAGCTTTCCAATAGGTGTAATTAGACCCATTGAAAAGTGGAGGTCGGTTTGTTGATTGCCCCTCGGCTAGAGAAATACCGACATGGGTTGCCATAGATCTTTGGCTCTTTGATTGTTAGATCAAAGAAGGGCTAGAGCACCGGCTCTGATACCACTTGTTGCCCAGCTATGCAACCCAAGAGGGGGGGTGAATTGGGTTTCTAAAAATTTTAAGCCCAACAGATTACTTATGAAGAACAAAACAAAGACTTTAAATCAATATTAATTACCTAAAGCAGTATTGCAAGGATATAATAAAGAAATAAGATAAAGCGATAAAGCACACCACAAACACAAGGATTTATAGTGGTTCGGTGCTAACCTTGCACCTACATCCACTCCTCAAGATCCTACTTGGGAATTTCAATCCACTATCCTTTGTATTCAACCCGAATACAAAACGTCGGAAACTCCGACACTAGCTATCCCAAGCTAGATCACTTATTTTCCGGGTACAAGTAAACCCAAAACACTCCGATTTCAGGTTCGGATCAACCTTTCCTTATTTTGGAAATCCTCCAAAAACAAGAACAAAAACTCACAAAGAGTTAAAAAATTTTGAGCACAGATTAATACAATAACAGCTCCTTAAATGAGCGAATATAACAATAAAAGCTTTACTCAAATGAAGAACCCCTTTTTTGGATTTTCTCAAAGTGGATGAACGCTTGAATGCTTGAGAAGAGGTTGATTGTTGATTGAAGATCTCTTGAAAGCTTTGAACGATCTCTAGATCAAGGTTGAAACAATAGGCGTGAAGAATTCTCTCTCCTTGAAAGCTCTTGCTTTTCTCTTTCACACTCTCTCTGGTATATTGTGGATCCTCTCTCTTTTTCTTTTTGAATTTTTCGTTGATCTCAGGCTTTTTCTTGCAAATTTCGGATCCTCTCTTCTGTTCTTCTCTCTTTGATCTGCCGATTGATCTTCTTCTTCACTTATGTTTCTCTCCAATTTGATCTGCTATTTAAACTGCAATTTCTTTCACCATTTCAAGCATTTTGTAGCATTAGAAGCAAGAGAAAAAATTTAGGTAGATAAAGAGCCGTTAGAGCAATTTTAGGAAGCATAAATGGCAATTAAAATGGACAAAAAAAATAGCCGTTGCTGATATTTCCAGTCGCAGGGGTCGACTCATAAGTCGACTCATGCATCAGGAGTCGACTCATGAGTCGACTTCTGTTGCACAGACCAGAAGGTCTGATTTCTGGATTTTTTGGCTCAAATCAGCAGAGGTTGACTCATGAGTCGACTCATGCCTTGTGGGTCGACTCATGAGTCGACTCACAGGTCGTGCCAAGTCAAAAATCCAGCGTGCCATGGAAATTTTTTGCGTGCCAATCAGCTCACAGTGCCATGAGTTGACTCATGAGTCGACTCATGCACTTCAAACCTTCATAACTTCAAAAATATAAGTCCAAATATAATGAAATTTTTACCAATAGTTTACAAATCATTTGTTCTATCAAATGATACTATCAAATCAGAATTTTAGTGAAATTACGATTTTGCCCTTGAAGAGCATAAGGACTTTTTCATTTTAAAATTATTTGTATCCCTTCAATCTGCTTTGTAATCATCAAAATCAATCTAGGAGCAACATATTCTATTCCACAGAGGTCGACCCTATGAGTCATCCATGAGCATGAGTCGACCCTATGAGTCGATCTCTATGACGGAAAAGTTTTGCAATGGCTAGTTTTTAACCCATTTCAATTGCATTTAATGCTCATTTAATATGCTCTAACGGCTCTATTTCAGTCCAGATTACTCTCCACTATTGTTTGAAGTTATATAAAGGGACTTAAAGGAGGAAATCAAAAAAAAAAAAAGAAAAGAAAAAAGAGAGAAGGATTTTAAAAGAGGATTTCAAGCATTCTTTTCAACTCTAAGCAAGAGCCCACTTAAAGTGTTCAAGAAGCTTTTTATTCAAGTTCACCAACTCCTCAAGTGCTCATTCAAGTCTCCAACTATTTTGAGAAAATCAAAAAAAGCTTCCTTCAAATTGTGTAAAGTGTATTTAATGCCTTATTCGCTCATTAAAGGAGCTTCTTTTGTATTTCTGTGCTGTTAACTGTAATACTCTTTTTGAGTCATTATTTTTATTTTGGAAGGGTTCCAAAACGTGGGAAGGTTGATCCGAACCTTGAATCGGATTGTATTGGATTGGCTTATATTCAAAAAATAAGTGAACTAGCTTGGGATAGCTAGAGTCAGAGATTCTGACAAGTGTATTCAGGTTGAATACAGTTTAGTAGATTGGAATTCTCAAGTAGGGCTTGGAGAGTGGATGTAGGTGTAAGGTTGGCACCGAACCACTATAAATCCTCTTGTTTGTGTTGTGCTTAATTGCTCTCCTTTGAAACTTCTTTATTCTCTTGTATTCTTGCATACAACCATTATCCTTGCATCAATTATACTCTCCTTACTTCTCTTAATATTGTTAAATATTCTTCATAAGTTGTAAGTTAAGTTTAAATTTTTAGAAACCCAATTCACCCCCCCTCTTGGGTTGCATAGCTGGGCAACAAGTGGTATCAGAGCTCGATGCTCTAGCCTTACTTTGATTTAACCATCAAAGAATTAAAGATCTATGGCAACTCAAGTTGGCACTTCTCTAGCTGAGGGGCAGTCCACTAACCGACCTCTACTTTTCAATGGATCAAACTATACCTATTGAAAAGCTCGAAAGAAAATTTTATTCAAGTACTTGACTATAATATGTGGAGTATCATAGTAAATGGCCCTCACATACCCACTAAAATTATTAATGGTGTGGAATCAACCAAACCCAAAAAAGAATGGGATGAGATTGATAAGAAAATGGCTCAACTAAATGCTAAAGCCATGAATGTTTTTATTGTGCCCTAGATGCTAATGAATTCAATCGTATTTCAACATGCATGTCTGCTAAGAAAATATGGGATAGATTAAAAGTAACTCATGAATGAACCAATCAAGTAAAAGAATCCAAAATTAACATGCTCGTGCATAAATATGAACTTTTTAAAATGGAGTATGATGAATCTATTACTGAAATGTTTACTCATTTTACTGATATTATAAATGGTCTGAAAAGTCTTGGTAAGTCTTATTCTATCAGTGACCTTGTGAGGAAGATTCTTAGTCATTACCAAGAACTTGGGAAGCCAAAGTGATCGTTATCCAAGAAGCCAAGGATCTGAATGTCCTATCCTTGGAAGAGCTTCTAGGTCACTGATGATACATGAGTTGAGTATGAAACAGCACCAAGAAGAAGAAGTCAAAAAGAAGAGGACAATCACGCTCAAATCCATGGCTCAACTTGAAGAAAAAACTGACGATACAGAAAATGAAGAGCAGGATGAAGAAATGGCTCTCATTACTAAAAGGTTTAAGAAATTTTTAAGAAAAAGAAAACAAGGAATGAGGAAGAGGCCACCCATGAAAGGAGAATATAGCAAAAAAAAGAATAAGAACCAACCTCTTATTTGCTACGAATGCAAGAAATCAGGACATTTTAAGTCTGAATGCCCACAACTGAAGAAGATCCCAAGAAGTTTAAGAAGAAGGCCATGATGGCTACTTGGAGTGGAAGTGATGAGTCAAGCTCTGAAGAGGAAGACTCAAATGAACAAGCCAACTTGTGCCTTATAGCACATGAAAATGAGGTAAACTCTGAAACTCCTATTGACTTTACCTTTGAAGAACTTCATGAAGCCTTCTATGATTTAATTGATGAACTAAAGAAGCTAGGGGTAAAGAACAAAGAGTTAAAATTAAAGAATCAATTTTTACTGAAACAAAATGAGAGCATTTCAAATGAAAAATCTATCCTGCTTCAAAAAAATCTGAACTTAAAGAATGAAATTGCCAAGCTAAAATCAATAGTTGAAAAATTCACTTTAAATTCTAATAAACTTAATATAATTTTTGAAAATCAAAAGGCTGTTTATGATAAGGCTGGTCTTGGTTACAACCCCTTAAAGAAATAAAAGTTTCTAAAAAATATCTATGTAAACTTTCAAACAATAAGTTTTCAAACATTACTTGCTTCAAATGTGGTAAAGTAGGTCACAAGTCATACACTTGTCTTTCTAACAATTTCTTAAATTCTAATGCAAAGAAAATATGGGTTCCAAAAGAAACCATTGTGACTAACCAAAAAGGACCCAAGAAAGCTTGGGTATCTAAAGTAAAAACTTGACTTTTGCTTGCAGGTGTGTCTAGCATCCCAAGGAGCAAACCAAAAATGATATCTTGATAGCGGATGATCGAGACACATGACTGGTGATGAATCCCAATTCATCACACTTGATGCTAAAAATGGAGGGATGGTCACCTTTGGAGACAATGGCAAAGGAAAGATCATCGGTATAGGTAATATTGGTATCACTCCCTCCAAGTATATTAAAAATATTTTATTAGTAGATGGTTTAAAACATAATTTATTAAGCATCAGTCAATTTTGTGATAAAGGTGTTGCTCCTTGGATTGATTTTGATGATTACAAAATATTTGAAGGGGTTACTAATGATTTTTGCTTGAAAAAGACTTAATGCATTTTAGGGGCAAAATCATAATTTTATCAAATCCTAATTTGATAGCATCAAGAGCAAGAACAAAAGATTTGTGATCTATTGGAGAAAATTTTACAGTTTTTGGATGTGTATTTTGAAAGATATTCATGTTTGAAAAATTGAGTCGACCCCATGAGTTGACTCATGGCACAATGGGCTGATTGGCTCGCAGAATTTTTGGCTGGCACAGTCTGTGAGTCGACCCCATGAGTCGACCCCCAGGCATGAGTCGACCTTATGAGTCGACCCCTGCTATTTTTAGGCCAAAATTACAGAACCATTGTTTTCTGTTTTTTCCACAGAGGTCGACCCCATGAGTCGACCCATGAGCATGAGTCGACCCATGAGTCGACCCCTGTGACGGAAAAGTTTCGCAATGGCTAGTTTTTAACCATTTTAAGTGCATTTAATGCTCATTTAATGTGGTCTAACGCTCTATTTCAGCCCAGATTGCTCTCCACCATTCCTTAAAGATATAAAAGGATAAAAGGTGGGAATCAAGCATAAGAGGGATTTTTGAAAAGAGAATTTCAAGCATATTTTTCAGCCCTAAGCAAGAGCCCACTCAAAGCATTCAAGAAGCTTTTAATTCAAGCTCACCAACTCTCAAGTGCTCATTCAAGTCTCCAACCACTTGAGAAAATCAGAAAGAGGGTTCTTCTATTTGAGTAAAGTATATTTAAAGTCTCATTCGCTCATTAAAGGAGCTTCTATTGTATTTCTGTGCTATTAATGTAACACTCCTTTTGAGTTATTATTTTTATTTTGGAAGGAATCCAAAACATGGGAAGATTGATCCGAACCTTGAATCAGATTGTATTGGGTTGTTTTACTCGAAAAAAGTGGACTAGCTTGGGATAGCTAGAGTCAGAGGTTTCGATGTGTGTATTCAAGTTGAATACAAGTTAGTGGATTGGAATTCTCAAGTAGGAGCTTGGGAGTGGATGTAGGTGCAAGGTTGGCACCGAACCACTATAAATCCTCTTGTTTGTGCCGTGTTTAATTGCTCTTCTTTTAGACTTCTTTATTCTCTTGCATTCTTACATTTAATTATTAGCCTTGAATCAACTATCCTCTTCTTATTTATCTTGCTATTGCTAAACAATCTTCACAAGGTGTAAGCTAAGTTTAAAATTTTTAGAAACCCAATTCACCCTCCCTCTTGGGTTGCATAGCTGGGCAACAAGTGGTATCAGAGCCCGGTGCTCTAGCCTACTTTGATCTAATCAATCAAAGAGCTAAAGATCTATGGCAACTCAAGTTGGCATTTCTCTAGCCGAGGGGCAGTCCACTAACCGACCTTCACTTTTCAATGGGTCCAACTATACCTATTGGAAAGCTCAGATGAAAATCTTCATTCAAGCACTCGACTATGATATGTGGAGTATCATAGTAAACGCCCTCACACACTCACTAAAATTATTGATGGTGTGGAATCAGCCAAACCCAAAAAGATTGGGATGAGGTTGATAAGAAATGGCCCAACTAAATGCTAAAGCTATGAATGTTCTATATTGTGCTCTTGATGCAATGAATTTAATCGCATTTCAACTTGCTTGTCTGCTAAAGAAATATGGGATAGATTAGAAGTAACCCATGAAGGAACTAATCAAGTAAAAGAGTCCAAAATTAACATACTCGTGCATAAATATGAACTGTTTAAAATGGAGCATGATGAGTCTATAACTGAAATGTTTACTCATTTTACTGATATTATAAATGGTTTAAAGAGTCTTGATAAGTCCTATTCTAACAGTGAGCTTGTGAGAAAGATTCTCAGGTTCTTACCAAGAACTTGGGAAGCCAAAGTGACCGCTATCCAAGAAGCCAAAGATCTGAACATCCTACCTTTGGAAGAGCTTCTTGGATCACTGATGACACATGAGCTGAGCATGAAACAACATCAAGAGGACGAAGTCAAAAAGAAGAGAACAATCGCCCTAAATCCACAGCTCAACTAGATGAAGAAATGATGACACCGAAAATGAAGAGCAGGATGAAGAGATGGACTCTCATTACCAGAAGGTTCAAGAAGTTTTTGAGGAAAAAAAAAAAGGAATGAGGAAGAGGCCACTCACAAAAGGGGAACATAGCAAAGAAAAGGATAAAGACCAACCCCTTATCTGCTATGAATGCAAGAAACCGGGACATTTCAAGTCTGAATGCCCACAACTGAAGAAGGGTCCCAAGAAGTACAAGAGAAGGCCATGATGGCCACTTGGAGTGGAAGTGATGACTCAAGCTCTGAAGAGGAAGACTCAACTGAACAAGCCAA
>NC_026000.2:84091293-84152035 GCF_000442705.2 Elaeis guineensis
TCCAAAAGGAACCATTATGACTAACCTAAAAGGACCCAAGAAAGCTTGGGTACCTAAAGTAAAAACTTGACTTTTGCCTGCAGGTGTGTCTAGCATCCCAAGGAGCAAACAGAAAATGGTATCTTGACAGCAGATGCTCGAGACACATGACTGGTGATGAATCCCAATTCATTACACTTGATGCTAAGAATGGAGGGATGGTCACTTTTGGAAACAATGGTAAAGGAAAGATCATCGGTATAAGGTAACATTAGCATCACTCCCTCCAAGTACATTGAAATATTTTGTTAGTAGATGGTTTAAAGTATAATTTACTAAGTATTAGTCAATTTTGTGATAAAGGATATAAAGTTATTTTTGAATCTTCTATTTGCATTGTAACTAGTCCTATTAATGAAGGCATTAAATTTGTTGGACATAGACATGGTAATGTTTATATGGTAGATTTGAATGATCTATCCAAGATAAACATGCAATGCCTAGTATTCTTGAATGCCAAGATTAATGAGACTAGTTGGCTTTGGCATCGTAGGCTTGCACATATTAGCATGCATTCACTTTCAAAACTCATTAAGAAGGAATTGGTTCTTGGTTTGCCAAAATTGAACTTTGAAAAGGATAGAATCTGTGATGCATGCCAACTAGATAAACAAACAAGAGTTTCATTCAAATCTAAAAATATTTTTCAACTTCTAGACCATTAGAGCTATTGCACATGGATTTATTTGGACCTACTAGAACTACTAGTCTAAGAGGAAAATGATATGATTTTATAATTATCGATGATTTCTCTCGTTTTACATGGGTTTTCTTTTTGGCACACAAGGATGAAACTTTTCAGATTTTCTCTAAATTTTATCAAAAAATTACAAATGAGAAAGAATTTTTAATTCAAATATTCAAAGTGATCATGGAACCGAATTTGAAAATCAAGATTTTAAAAAATTTTGTGATGAAAAAGGAATAGGCCATAATTTTTCAGTACCTAGGACACCCCAACAAAATGAGATAGTAGAAAGGAAAAATAGAACCCTAGAAGAAATGGCTCATACCATGCTATGTGAAAGCAACCTTCCAAGATACTTTTGGGCGGAAGCTATTAACACAGTATGTTACATTTTAAATTGTGCTTTGATTAGACAAATTTTAAAGAAAACCCCCTATGAGCTTTAGAAAGGAAGAAAACCTAATATTGCATATTTTTATATTTTTGATTGTCGATGTTTTGTGTTAAACAATGGTAAAGAAAGACTTGAAAAATTTGATGCAAAATCCGATGAAGCGATTTTTCTTGATTACTCCTCCTCTAGTAAAGCTTTTAGAGTTCTTAACAAAAGAACCTTAGTAGTAGAGGAGTCAATACATGTTGTCTTTGATGAAACTAACGATCTTCCTTCAAGGAAGAATGAAGGTGTTGATGATGCAGATCCTTTTATAGAAGAGATGAAGGAGATCACTTTGAAAGATTCAACAATTCAAGATGATGAGGAACATGAAGACAAACAGGATGAGGGAGGTGAAGAACAACAAGAACAACCTCAAGGTACAAATGATCTACCCAAAGAATGGAGGTATGTTGACAATCACCCCAAGGAGCTAATTATTAGTGATCCTTCATAGGATGTAAGAACTCGTTCTTCACTTAAAGATGCATTCAATCATTTTGCTTTTGTCTCTCATTTTGAACCTAAAACCATTGAAGAAGCTGAAAAAGATTATAATTGGATTAATGCAATACAAGAAGAACTTAATCAATTTGAAAGAAATAATGTATGGACTTTAGTATCAAGACCTAAAAATTATTCAATAATTGGCACAAAATAAATTTTTAGGAATAAATTAGATGAACATGGAAATGTAATAAGAAATAAAGCAAGATTGGTTGCTAAAGGTTATAATCAAGAAGAAAGAATTGATTTTGATGAGACCTTTGCACTCGTTGCTAGATTAGAGGCAATTAGACTTCTACTTGCTTATGCTTGCTTTATGAAAGTTAAATTATTCCAAATGGATGTCAAAAGTGCCTTTTTGAATGGATATATCGCTGAAGAAGTTTATGTAGAACAACCCTCTGATTTTGAAAATCATGCTTTTCTTAATCATATTTTTAAATTAAATAAAGCTCTATATGGTTTGAAACAAGCACTCAGGGCTTGGTATGAAAGGCTAAGCAAATTTTTACTAAATAATAATTTTTCAAGAGGTAAGTCGACACAACCCTTTTCATTAAAAGAAATTAAGATGATATGTTAGTTATACAAATATATGTTGATGACATTATTTTTGGGTCTACTAATGAAACTCTTTGTCAAGATTTTGCAAAGTTCATGCAGGGGGAGTTCGAGATGAGCATGATGGGAGAACTTACATTCTTTCTCGGACTCCAAATCAAACAAACAAAGGAAGGAATCTCCATCATCCAAACCAAATACACAAGGAAATTACTCAAAAGATTTGGAATGGAGAACTCCAAAGTAATAGGCACACCCATGAGCCCTTCATGTAAGCTTGACAAGGATGAAGAAGGTAAAAGTATAGACTTAAAATTTTATAGAGGTATGATTGGCTCTCTACTATATTTAACTGCTAGTAGACCTGATATTATGTTTAGTATTTGTCTTTATGCTCGATTTCAATCAAATCCAAAAGAATCACACTTAAATGCAGTTAAAAGAATTTTGAGATATTTAAATGGTACACAAACTCTAGGATTATGGTACTCTAAGGACTCATTAATTGACTTAATAGGATATTCAGATGCTGATTTTGTTGGATGTAGATTAGATAGAAAAAGTACTAGTGAAACTTATCAATTTTTTGGAGTTAACCTAATCTCCTGGTTTAGCAAGAAACAAAATTCGGTAGCACTGTCTACGGTCGAGGCCGAATACATTGCAACCGGAAGTTGTTGTGCTCAAATCTTGTGGATTAAGCAATAACTTGAAGATTTTGATATCAAACTTAATGAAACTCCCCTAAGATGTGATAACACTAGTACTATAAATCTTACTAAAAATCCAATTCAGCATTCTAGATCTAAACATATTGAAATTAGGCATTATTTCATAAGAGAACATGTTCAAAATAAAGATATAATTCTGGACTATGTTTGTATTGAAAAATAATTAGCCGACATCTTTACAAAGGCCCTAAGTGAAGATAGATTTTGTGAAATTAGGAGAGAACTAGGAATCCTTGATCCATCTGCTTGAATATCTCTCTGATCCCAAGAGATCAATGTTAAAAACTCTTTGAACTCAATTCTCATCATTTCTCTTGGGCTTAAAAGCTCAAAATTATCATTCTCATAATTGATCATTGAGTAAATATCCTTCTTCTAAAGTTTTGAATTTTTCAAAAATTATTTCATCATTTTTTTGAATTTCTGTGAGCCATGAGTCGACCCCTAGGGTCGACCCAAGGGCAAACTTGCAATTTCTGACAAAATCCCATGGGCTCTTTTCTTTTTATTGAAAACTCCTCCTTGAGCTGACCCGACTCATTGTCTTCTTCCTTCCTCCAAGCTATAGGTCCCCTTCTCTTCTTCTCCAAACCCAAGCTTTCCCTCTAGACTCTTCTCCTATCCCCCCTTACACCTCAAATTGACCCTTAGGAATCGAGTTCTTCCCCATCCCATCCCTTATTTGAAGCAGTTTGAGCGTGCCCTAGCTTCCACCCGTCTCTTCCAAATAGGAGTATCACTCCTCTAAAAATCCCTATTCTTCCCCTAAAAACCCTCTATCTCCTCACACATTTGATTCCCTAAGATCCTTGCTTGCTCTGGTTGTGGAAATGGCTCCAAAAATGAAGCTCCCACAAAGAAGAAAATCGATCCGCGTGTTTGAAGAAGATATGCGCTGGAAAAGACAGGCAACCGAGACAATGTCAGCTTCAATCCCTGCTCTGGCATTTGCTCCAGCTTCCTCTCGGTCTCCATTAAGCCCCAATAAGATTCCCTTATTTGGTAGGAAGGTAGAACCCGGGAAAAACATAGATTTCAGATTTTTTGAAAAAGAGGGGTTCTCTATCGGTTCAAAAATCAAGGATCAAGATTGAAAATTCTATTGCTCACTCAAAGAAATTACCTATGTGGATCTGGTTAGAGAATTTTATCTGAACTTGAGCTATGGCAATGAAACAGTAAAATCCACTGTGAAGGATATTGAAATCAGTCTAGATCTTATGCTTTTGGAAGAAATTCTTCATTTACTCTGTGAGGGATATACAAATATGGAACTACCAGTTAAGGAGGAGGGAATTAATGTGATTCTAGGAAGAACCTTCTCGGAAAGTTTAAACAAATTAGAGGCCAAGATCCTTTCCATTGAGATGAGGATACTACATCAAATGGTAACAAAGCTATTCTTCCCTAGAAGTGGTAGACATGATCTCCTCTCAGGCCGAGACATTTGCATTATGTTTTATGTGATTACCCAAACCCCCTTAAACCTCCCAGCATTAATGATAGAAGCCATGAGGGAAACCTTGAATAGATCCAAGGCACATCTGCCTTTTGGTATGGCCCTCACGTTGGTATTCAGGAGGTTTGGAGTTAGCTTTGAGGGAGAGGCAGTAGCTAGGCTTTCTCACTCTGACACCATCAACCAACATACTTTGCACCACATGGATTTACTAAGACAGATGGTGGTTGGACTAAAGGTGTAGAAGAGAGAGCTGAGGACAGAGCTGAGGAAGAAGGTCCTTCATCACCCCTCCATGATATCAGGGCAGCATCTTCAGACATTCAGTTCGTTTCGGATCACGAGGCTGGCCCATCAGAATCTATGAGGAGGCACACTCTAGTCCAGCAGCCAGACAGTAGAGCACTTTCCTCAGAGATCAGATTGGCTAACGACCAGATAGAGATGATTTCTCAGCGTGTAGCTTCTATTCTATCTCGTCAGATGGGTTCGTCAGATGGGTTCTTCAGCTTCTGCTCAGGGATCGACAGTTCATGATATATCTGATCAGGCACTGATCCCCCACATCTCCACTGTGTTCCAAATGATTTCAGATCAGTCAGTTCGTATCGAGCAGCTTGAGGGATGTGTAGTGAGACTGACTGCTAGAGTATTCGACTTGCAGAGGTAAGTACTGAATCTAGCTCACCCACAGCCACATGGGGACATCACTGAGGTCTCAGACCTATCTACGGAGGCAGCCAGACTTAGAGGAGTTTTGGAGAGTGGATTTGATTTCCTAAGGAGAGAGATCAGAGGCTCCAGTGAGCATGCTTCCACCCAGTTCACTGCACTGCTATAGTCTGTTTCGAGAGCTCTGAACCTTCTGGACACTATTAGACTATCTCTTGTAGCTCAGTCTTTTGCTCCTCAGCCTTTAGGATCTTCTCACCTGTCCACTCGTGCCGGCACCTCCACTCGTGGCAGAGGCAGACGGGGTCGAGGACGAGCCCTTGGTCGTGATCCTTCATCTCCTCACCCCATCTCCGATTCATCTAACTCTGATCCATCCAGTCATGATCTCTACTAGATCCTGTGTAGTTAGTCTTTTCTTTAGTTTCAGTCTAGGATCTATTTTTTGGGTCATGTAATGATGTTGACTGATTGACTTTTATATTTTGATATATGTATTGGAACAACTATGTAATCAGTCACTTTTTGATTATAAATATATATATACTCTTTGACTTTCAATGAATGACTTTCAAATTGAGTTGCTTTTAATTATGAGTATGCAAAATAACTCCTATCCATGATATCCAATTGGTATATCTTTTATGTTTGCTGTATTCAGGGGGAGTAAAACAATACGCAATTAAGAAACAAGCAATAAAGAAGGAAGCTAAAGAAGTAAAATTAATCCCATCAAAAGAAAGAAATAGAGAAAATATATTAAAAAAAAAAGGGGGAGTAAACAATTTTTGTTGATGCTGTCAAAAAGGGGGAGTAAAGAATCAAAAGCAAATTGTTAAGCAAATTAAATTGTTAAGCAAATGAGCAAATTTTCAAATTATTAGGCAAAATAGCAAATTTTTAAATTATTAGGCAAATGAGCCATATAAGCAAATGGGCACATGTGTCATGTGCCAAAGAATCAAAATCATCAGCCCTTCTTTCCAAGCAAATGCATTTATAAATAATTTTCAAATTGGTAGCAAATTTCACATTTATCTTCAAACTATCTATGATGCATTTCATTCCAATGCATGGCTATAATACTTAAATGATGTATTTTCATAAATTTGAAATTTATGCTCAATGACTTATATATGCTTTTGCTCAAATATTTTGTCATCATCAAAAAGGGAGAGATTGTTGCTCCTTGGATTGATTTTGATGATTACAAAGCATTTGAAGGGGTTACTAATGATTTTTGCTTGAAAAAGACTTAATGCATTTTAGGGGCAAAATCATAATTTTATCAAATCCTGATTTGATAGCATCAAGAGCAAGAACAAAAGATTTGTGATCCATTGAAGAAAATTTTACAGTTTTTGGATGTGTATTTTGAAAGATATTCATGTTTGAAAAATTGAGTCGACCCCATGAGTCGACTCATGGCACAATGGGCTGATTGGCACGCAGAATTTTTGGCTGGCACAGTCTGTGAGTCGATCCCATGAGTCGACCTCAGGCATGAGTCGACGCTATGAGTCAACCCCTACTGTTTTTAGGCCAAAATTACAGAACCATTATTTTCTGTTGTTTTCCACAGAGGTCGACCCCATGAGTCAACCCATGAGCATGAGTCGACCCATGAGTCGACCCCTGTGATAGAAAAATTCCGCAACGGCTAGTTTTTAACCCGTTTTAAGTGCATTTAATGCTCATTTAATGTGGTCTAACGGCTCTATTTCAGCCCAGATTGCTCTCCACCATTCTTTAAAGATATAAAAGGGACTAAAATGTGGGAATCAAGCATAAAAGGGATTTTTGAAAAGAGGATTTCAAGCATATTTTTCAGCCCTAAGTAAGAGCCCACTCAAAGCATTCAAGAAGCTTTTAATTCAAGCTCACCAACTCCTCAAGTGCTCATTCAAGTCTCCAACCACCTTGAG
The DNA here is from genome assembly GCF_000442705.2 of Elaeis guineensis. Classification (NCBI taxonomy): domain Eukaryota; kingdom Viridiplantae; phylum Streptophyta; class Magnoliopsida; order Arecales; family Arecaceae; genus Elaeis; species Elaeis guineensis. The sequence goes on from NC_026000.2 coordinate 84,098,312, forward strand.
AAAATCAGAAAGAAGATTCTTCTATTTGAGTAAAGTGTATTTAAAGTCTCATTCGCTCATTAAAGGAGCTTCTATTATATTTTCTGTGCTATTAATTGTAATACTCCTTTTGAGTTATTATTTTTGTTTTGGAAGTGATCCAAAACATGGGAAGGTTGATCCGAACCTTGAATCGGATTGTATTGAGTTGGCTTGTATCCAAAAAATAAGTAGACTAGATTGGGATAGCTAGAGTTGGAGGTTCCGACGAGTGTATTCAAGTTGAATACAAGTTAGTGGATTGAAATTCCCAAGTAGGAGCTTGGAGAGTGGATGTAGGTGCAAGGTTGGCACCGAACCACTATAAATCTTCTTATTTGTGCCGTGTTTAATTGCTCTCCTTTTAGATCTTTTTTATTCTCTTACATTCTTACATTTAATTATTTGCCTTGAATCAACTATCCTCTTCTTATTTATCTTGCTATTGCTAAACAATCTTCCAAGGTGTAAGTCAAGTTTAAAATTTTTAGAAACCCAATTCACCCTCCCCTCTTGGGTTGCATAGCTGGGTAACAAAAGGATACAAAGTTATTTTTGAATCTTCTGTATGCATATAACTAGTCCTGCTAATGAAGGCATTAAATTTGTTGGGCATAGACAAGGCAATGTTTATATGGTAGATTTAAATGATCTATCCAAAATAAACATGCAATGCCTAGTATCCTTAAATACCAAGATTAATGAGACTAGTTGGCTTTGGCATCGTAGGCTTGCACATATTAGCATGCACTCACTTTCAAAACTCATTAAGAAGGAATTGGTTATTGGTTTACCCAAATTGAACTTTGAAAAGGATAGAATTTGTGATGCATGCCAACTAGGTAAACAAACAAGAGCTTCATTCAAATCCAAAAATATTGTTTCAACTTCTAGGCCATTAGAACTATTGCATATGGATTTATTTGGACCTACTAGAACTACTAGTCTAGGAGAAAAATAATATAGTTTTGTAATTATTGATGATTTCTCTCGTTTTACATGGGTTTTCTTTTTGGCACATAAGGATGAAACTTTTCAAGTTTTCTCTAAATTTTATCGAAAAGTCACAAATGAGAAAGATTTTTCAATTTAAAATATTCAAAGTGATCATGGAACCGAATTTGAAAACCAAGATTTTGAAAAGTTTTATGATGAAAAAGGAATAGGCCACAACTTTTCGGCACCTAGGACATCCTAACAAAATGGAGTAGTAGAAAGAAAAAATAGAACCCTTGAAGAAATGGCCCGTACCATACTATGTGAAAGCAACCTTCTAAGATACTTTTGGGCGAAAGCTATTAACATAGTATATTACATATTAAATCATGCTTTAATTAGATAAATTTTAAAGAAAACTCCCTATGAGCTTTGGAAAGGAAGAAAACCAAACATTACATATTTTCATATTTTTGGTTGCCGATGTTTTGTGTTAAATAATGGTAAAAAAAGATTAGAAAAATTTGATGCAAAATCTGATGAAGCAATTTTTTTTGGTTACTCCTCTTCAGCCTTTAGAGTTTCAACAAAAGAACCTTAGTAGTAGAGGAGTCAATACATGTTGTCTTTGATGAAACTAATGATCTTCCTTCAAGGAAGAATGAAGGTTTTGATGATGCAGATCCTCTTATAGAAGGAATAAAGGAGATCAATCTAAAAGATTCAAAATTTAAGATGATGAAGAGCTTGAAGACAAACAAAATGAGAAAGGTGAAGAACGACAAGAACAACCTCAAGGTACAAACAATCTATCCAAAGAATAGAGGTATGATCACAATCACCCCAAGAAACTAATCATTGGTGATCCTACACATGGTGTAGAACTCATTCCTCACTTAAAGATGCACTCAATCATTTTACTTTTGTCTCTCATCTTGAACCTAAAATTATAGATGAAGCTGAAAAAGATTATAATTGGATCAATGCAATACAAGAAGAACTTAATCAATTTGAAAGAAATAATGTATGGACCTTAGTATCAAGACCTAAAAACTACTCAATAATTTGCACAAAATGGGTCTATAGGAACAAATTGGATGAATATGGAAATGTGATAAGAAATAAAGTAAGATTAGTTGCAACAGGTTATAATCAAGAAGAAGGAATTGATTTTGATGAAACTTTTGCACCCGTTGCTAGATTAGAGGCAATTAGACTTCTACTTGCTTATGCTTGCTTTATGAAAGTTAAATTATTCTAAATGGATGTCAAAAGTACCTTTTTGAATGGATATATCGCTGAAGAAGTTTATGTAGAACAACCCTCAGGTTTTGAAAATCATGCTTTTCCTAATTATGTTTTTAAATTAAATAAAGCTCTATATGGTTTGAAACAAGCTCCCAGGGCTTGGTATGAAAGGCTAAGCAAATTTTACTTAATAATAATTTTTCAAGAGGAAATATAGACATAATTCTTTTCATTAAAAGAAATCAAGATGATATATTAGTTATACAAATATATATTGATGACATTATTTTTGGGTCTACTAATGAAACTCTTTATCAAAATTTTGCAAAGCTCATACAAGGGGAGTTCGAGATGAGTATGATGGGAGAACTCACATTCTTCTTCGAACTCCAAATCAAACAAATGAAGGAAGGAATCTCCATCACCCAAATTAAGTACACAAGAGAATTACTCAAAAGATTTGGAATGGAGAACTCTAAAGCAATTGGTACACTCATGAGCCCATCATGTAAGCTTGACAAGAACGAAGAAGGTAAAAGTGTAGACTTAAAAGTTTATAGAGGCATGATTGGTTCTGTGTTATATTTAACTGCTAGTAGACCTGATATTATGTTTAGTATTTGCCTTTGTACTCGTTTTCAATCAAATCCAAAAGAATCACACTTGAATGTAGTTAAAAGAATCCTTAGATATTTAAATGGTACACAAACTCTAGGATTATGGTATTCTAAGAACTTATTAATTAACTTAATAGGATATTCAGATGCTAATTTTGCTGGATGTAAATTAGATAGAAAAAGTACTAGTGGAACTTGCCAATTTCTTGGAGTTAACCTAATCTCTTGGTTTAGCAAGAAACAAAATTCGGTAGCTCTGTCTACAGCCGAGGCTGAATACATTGCAGCCGGAAGTTGTTGTGCTCAAATCTTGTGGCTTAAGCAACAACTCGAAGACTTTGGTATCAAACTTAATGAAACTCCCATAAGATGTGATAACACTAGTACTATAAATCTCACTAAAAATCTAATTCAATATTCTAGATCAAAATATATTGAAATCAGGTATCATTTCATAAGAGAATATATCCAAAATAAAGATATAATTTTTGACTATGTTTGTACTGAAAAATAATTAGCTGACATCTTTACCAAGGCCTTAAGTGAAGATAGATTTTATAAAATTAGGAGAGAACTAGGAATCTTTGATCCATCTGCTTAGGTGTCTCTCTGATTTTAAGGTATCAATGCCAAAAATTTTTTTAGCTTAATTCTTATCTATTCTTTTGAGCTCAAAAGTCCAAAATAAACATTCTCATGATCAATTTTTGGGTAAACATCCTTCTCCTAATATTTTAATTTTTTTTTGAAATTGTTTCATCATTTTTCTAAATTTCTCTGTGCCATGAGTCGACCCCCAGGGTCGACCCTAGGGTAAACTTGTAATATTGACTAAATCCTTCGGGCACTTTCTTTTTGTTGGAAAACCTCCCTTGAGCCGACCCAACTCCTCATCTTCTTCCTTCCACCAGGCCAAAAGACTCCCTCTCTTCTTCCTCAAATCCAAGTTTTTCCCAAAAACTCTTCTTCCACCATCTCTCACCCTCTAAATCGCCCTCTTGGAACCCAGCTCCTCCCTTTTCTCCTTCTTCATTTGGAGCGAGTCGAGCTTGCCCTAGACTCTACCCGTCTTCTCCAAATCGGCACTCCTCTTCTCCAAAATTATTATCCTTCTCCTAAAAACCTTTTATCTCTCCACACATTTTGCTCTCCTAAGTTCCTTGCTAGCTCTGGTTGTACAAATGGCTCCAAAAATGAAGCTTCCACAGAGGAGAAAATCAGTTCGTGTGTTGAAAGAAAGTGTGCGGTGGAAGAGACAAACAACCGAGACCACGTCAGCTTCAATCCCTGCTCCTGCATCTGCTCCTGCTACAACTCGGTCTTCAATCAGCCCCAGTAAGGTACCCCTTTCCAATAGAAAGGTAGAATCCGGCAAAAATATTGATTTCAGATTTTTTGAAAAAGAAGGGTTCTCTATCGGATCAAAAATTAAGGACCAAGATTGGAAATTCTACTGCTCCCTAAAAGAAAATACCTATGTGAATCTTATTAGAAAATTTTATCTGAATTTGGGATACAGCAATGAAATAGTAAAATCCACAGTAAAGGGTATAGAAATTAGCCTTGATCCTATGCTTTTGGAGAAAATTCTTCATTTATCCTATGAGGGATATACAAACATGGAACTCCCAGTTAAGGAGGAGGGAATAAATGCTATTCTAGAAAGAACCTTCACTGGAAGCCTAAACAAATTAGAAGTTAAGATTCTTTCCATTGAGATGAGGCTGCTACACCAAATAGTAACTAAGTTATTCTTCCTAGAAGTGGTAGACATGATCTCCTCTCTGGTCGGGATATCTGCATTATGTATCATGTTATTACTCAAACCCCCCTGGACCTTCTGGCATTGATGATTGAGGCTATGAGAGAGACCTTGAATAGGTCTAAGGTACATTTGCCTTTCGGTATGGCTCTCACTTTTAGTATTTAGGAGGTTTGGAGTTAGCTTTAAGGGGGAGGCAGTAGCTAGACTTTCTCACTCCGACACTATCAACCGTCATACTCTGCACCGCATGAAATTTTCCAAGACTGATGGTGGTTGGACAAAGGGTGTGGAAGAGAGAGCTGAGGACAAAGCAGAGGAGGAAGGACCATCATCACCTCTCCGTGATCATAGGGCTGTATCTCTAGATATTCAGTTTATTTCTGACCATGAGGCTGGACCGTTAGAGTTTGCAAGGAGGCACACTTCAGTCCAACAGCCGAACAGCAGAGCACATCCTTCAGAGATCAGATTGGCTGATGATCAGATAGAGATGATATCTCAGCGTGTAGCTTCCATACTATCTCGTCAGATGGGTACTTCAGTTTTTGCTCAGAGATCGACATCTCATGATGTATCTGATTAGACACTGATCCCCCATATCTCCACTGTGTTTCAGATGATTTCTGATCAATCAATACGCATCGAGCAGCTTGAGGGTTGTATAGTGAGACTGACTGGCAGAGTATTTGATTTGCAGAGGCAAGTGCTAGCTCTGGCCCATTTACAGCCACATGAGGACATCACTGAGGTCTCAAACCTATCTACGGAGGCAGCCAGACTGCGAGGAGTCTTAGAGAGTGGTTTTGATTTTCTGAGGAGAGAGATCAGGGGCTCTAGTGAGCATGCTTTCACTCAGTTCACTGCATTGCTACAATCTGTTTCGAGAGCTTTGAACCTTTTGGACACCATCAGACTCTCTCTTGTAGCTCAGTCCTTTGCATCTCAGGCTTCAGGATCTTCTCACCCGTCCACTCGTGCTGGCACCTCTACCCATGGCAGAGGTAGACGTGGTCGAGGTCGAGGTCGTGGATATGATCCTTCATCTCCTCACCCCATCTTCGATTCATCAGACTCCGATCCATCCAGCCATGATATCTACTAGATCCAGTGTAGTCTATCTTTTCTTTAGTTTTTGTCTAGGATCTATCTTGTAGTTGGTATCCTGTTGACTGATTGACTCTTGGATAGTTTCTATCCATGTCTTTTGTACTCTAAGTCAACACTTATATATTGAAACATCTTTGTATTCACTCATCTTTTGGATATATATATATATATATATATATATATATATATATATATATATATATATATATATATATATATATATATATATACTTTAACTTTCAATGAATATCTCTGATCAAATGAAGTTACTTTTAAATTCTGAAATACTTGAATAGCAATATCTTTTCAATGAGCAAATTGATATATATTTTTACGATTGCTATATTGAGGGGGAGTAAAACAATAAGCAATAAAGAAGGAAGCTGTTGGTGCAAAAATCTGCTTGCACCGGAGAAGCTGGAGTCGGAGAAGCCGCGGTCGCCGCCGGGACCTGCAAGGGAAGTCTAAACCAGAGGTGGGGTTGCTCCGGCAAGACCCTCCGACGCTCAAGTCAGTTCTCTGCCTCAACAAGAATGGAGTGCTCGAACGGAGAATTTAGCAGAGTTTTGAGATAAGAAATGAGCTTAGAGAATAACGTATCTGGGTCCCCCTTTTATAGGCGGAGAAGGCAACGGATTGATGGCGACATTTGTAACCGTCCGGTAGTGGGCCGCCCATGGTCAGGGAAATTTATTGCGAAGGGTAGTGGGGTAGACCCGTGGCTATCGTCATAGCCCGCCACGTAGGACCTATTGCAGGTAGTGGAGCGGCATCCGTTGCCGCTAGTTGTCAGCGAGTGGTGGGATCGTGCAGCACCTGCCGCAGGGAGTGAAGCAGAATCGTGGCCATTGACACAGCCTGTCAGAGAGTAATGGGTCCGCCGCAGGGGGTTATGGAGCCGCACGGAATCCACTACAGGAAGTGGAACAGGATCATGGTTGTTATTGTGATCTGCCAGGGGGCGCGGATCTGTTGATCGAGGCTCGGCAGCGGTCGGAGTCCGGCCTCTGTAGAAGTCCGGGAGGGGTCCTCCTTTCGGTTGGGGTCGTGGGTGGAGTCCGGCTCCCGTAGGAGTCCGGACGGAGCTTACCTGCAGTGGATACTGAAAGCGGAACCCGACTCCCATAGGAGTCCGGGCGGAGCCCTCTGCAATCAAAGTTAAAGATGAAGTCCGGCTCCCATAGGAGTCCGGACGGAGCTTACCAGCAGCTGATACTGAAGGCGGAGCCTGGCTCTCGTGGGAGTCCGGGTGGAGCCGAGCTGCTGTTGGTGTCGAAGGCGGAGCCTGGCTCCCGTAGGAGTCCGGGCGGAGCCGTGCCGCTCGAAGTCGAAGGCGGAGCCCGGCTCCCGTAGGAGCCCGAGCGGAGCCGAGCTGCTGCTGATGTCGAAGGCGGAGCCCGGCTCCCGTAGGAGTCCGGGCGGAGCCGTGCTGAAGTCGGCGGTGGAGCCTGGCTCCCGTAGGAGTCCGGGCGGAGCTGAGCTGCTGCTGATGTCGAAGGCGGAGCTCGGCTCCCGTAGGAGTCCGGGCGGAGCCGTGCTGAAGTCGGCGGTGGAGCTTGGCTCCCGTAGGAGTCCGGGCGGAGCTGAGCTGCTGCTGATGTCGAAGGTGGAGCCCGGCTCCCGTAGGAGTTCGGGCGGAGCCGTGCTGAAGTCGGCGACGGAGCCCGGCTCCCGTAGGAGCCCGGGCGGAGTCGAGCTGCTTCTGATGTCGAAGGCGGAGCCCGGCTCCCGTAGGAGTCCGGGCGGAGCCGTGCTGCTGCTGATGTCGAAGGTGGAGCCCGGCTCCCGTAGGAGTCCGGGCGGAGCCGTGCTGAAGTCGGCGGCGGAGCCTGGCTCCCGTAGGAGCCCGGGCGGAGCCGAGCTGCTTCTGATGTCGAAGGCGGAGCCCGGCTCCCGTAGGAGTCCGGGCGGAGCCGTGCTGCTGCTGATGTCGAAGGCGGAGCCCGGCTCCCGTAGGAGTCCGGGAGGAGCCGTGCTGAAGTCGGCGGTGGAGCCCGGCTCTCGTAGGAGCCCGGGCAGAGCCGAGCTGCTTCTGATGTCGAAGGCGGAGCCCGGCTCCCATAGGAGTCCGGGCGGAGCCGTGCTGCTGCTGATGTCGAAGGCGGAGCCCGGCTCCCGTAGGAGTCCGGGCAGAGCCGTGCTGAAGTCGGCGGTGGAGCCCGACTCCCGTAGGAGCCCGGGCGGAGCCGAGCTGCTTCTGATGTCGAAGGCGGAGCCCGGCTCCCGTAGGAGTCCGGGCGGAGCCGTGCTGCTGCTGATGTCGAAGGCAGAGCCCGGCTCCCGTAGGAGTCCGGGCGGAGCCATGCTGCTGCTGATGTCGAAGGCGGAGTCCGGCTCCCGTAGGAGTCCGGGCGGAGCTGTGCCGTTGTCGGTGTCGGTGGTGGAGCCCGGTTCCCGTAGGAGCCCAGGCGGAGCTGTTCTGTTCCGTCATTGATTCTGCTGGGGGTTTCGACTGTGGGTATTTTATACCCAACACTAGTCTCCCTACTTCCGAGTTTGAATTTCAAATGAAGGAAGTACAGAGAGAGAGAGATGGGTACAGTCGGAACCGTCCCTTCGAATCCTTCGCACTGCCGCCTCCAGATATTTTGGCATTTAATGTGTGTACTCAGAGCCCGCTTTTTGGTGAAGGTGACCTGAAGAGTCTTTTCGGAACTCCCATTGAAACGCGATCCCAAGCACCGTGCTATGGGAATTTGCGAGCGGTCAACCCTCGATAGCAATGAAGGGGATAAGCGCGACACGTGGCACACCCCAGCTGGCCCAGGAATACTCGCCGCCATAACTGCACTAGGATCCGTCAGCTATTTAAACCCCTCAGTCCTTTCATGGCTTCATCCTGGCGTTTTTCTTTTGTCTGAGAGTCTTGCTTCCCTCGCACCAGTCCTTGCCTCCTTCAGCCCCCCAATTCTTCTCTGAGGGTTTCCACACCATGTCCTCTACTCTGGAGGTTGTTCTTGAGGGGATTTTTAGGGCTTGGAGGAAGGTGAGGAGGAGAATGGCGGTCGGTGAGAATCTCCGTCGTTTTAAAGGGGGCCCGGGGAAGAATTCCTTCAACAACAGGGGTTTAGTAACGGGGGCTGTCGGTGAAGTTATTCTGCCCACGAATTTCGGAGTAGCAAGGCGGGGTGATACCGATCAAGAGGGCAGAGCTGCCGTCATAAGCCATGACGGGATCCTTAACGCCGTCGGGGCCGAGGGACCGGAGGCGGTCGGTGTCGACGGCGGGGCAGTGGAACTTGTTGCGGGGACGGTGGAAGTAGCGCATGCCGACCTTGCCGGAGCATTTTGGGTGGCGGCTGTCGTGGGGCATTCGGAGATGAGGCACATCTCTGGCGTCGCTGCCGCTTCCGAGGTGACTCCGATTCTTCTTGAAACAGGTCTTCACTACTGCCGCCGTTGCTCTTACCGCCTCCGGAGATCTATCCCACCCTTTTCCCGCTAGGGTTGGGACTTCGGAGACAGAATGAGGCGAGATGGGGCGAGAGCTGTTACACGCACTGGAGAACGTGATCGAGAAGGACAGAGACGGGAAGAGGAGTTCGCAGCTCGGAGCGGCCTCCGGTGCACCCTTCCCGAACCGTGTTTGCAAAGCTTGCGATGACGTGTATCTTCTTCTTCTTTTTTCCCTGACCCATCGGGTCCTGTAACGTATACTCTTGTTAAATGAAAAAGAGATTTTGTTACCTCGTCTGTATCTCACATTAAATAGTTGTCTGTCAAACTTCTTCATTTTCCTTTCCTTTTTCTTCCTTCTCTTCTTCTTTTTCACGTCGTCCCAAGGTCATTGATGAACTCTTCTGTTCATGTGGGGTTGTCGTTTGCCGAGCTCCTTTTCGGCTTCTATGCCGTTCGAAGATACCCAATTGTCATTCCGTTGATGGTGCAGGTTTGCTTGGGGCCCTTCGGGCCCGAGATTCCTCCTAGGGCTTGAATTCGGGGATTCGAGCTTTCGTTGCCTTCGGGCACTATTTGCTTTCCTTCTTTGCTTGGATTTTTCTCCGCTGAAGTCGGGGCTAAGTTCGGCTCCCTTGGTAGTCCGAACGGAGAAGCCCTCCTGAAGTTGGAGTAGCCCGACTCTCGTAGGAGTCAGGGCAAAGTTTTCCTGCAATCAAAGTCATAGGCAAAGTCCGGCTTCCGTAGAAGTCCGGGCGGGGTTGTCCTGTAGCTGATGTCGACGATGGAGCCCGGCTCCCGTAGGAGTCCGGGTGAAGTCTTTTTTATCGTTGGAACCTGGCTCCCGTAGGAGTCCGGGTAAAGTTGTCGTTGAAACCCGGCTCCCGTAGGAGTCCGGGTAAAGTCTTCTTTGTCGTTGGAACCCGGCTCCCGTAGGAGTCCGGGTAAAGTCTTCTTTGTCGTTGGAATCCGGCTCCCGTAGGAGTCCGGGCCTTTCATTTTGCTCGAGCCAGCATGAGGTTCTCCTCGTGTTCCTGACACGGCTGTGGGGGCACATTGGGGCGTTGTAAGGCCTCTCCCCCCATCCGGTCTAAAACAACCGGGTTTTTGACTTTGCTCAAGTTAGGACGAGATTTTCCTTCTGCCCCTAACAGGGCTGCGGGGGCACAAATGGGCGTTGCGAGGCCTCTCCCCCCATCCGGTCTAAAAGAACAGGGCCTTCGACTTTGCTCAAGTTAGGGCGAGGTTCTCCTCCTGTCCCTAACAGGGCTGTGGGGGCACATATGGGCGTTGCGAGGCCTCTCCCCCCATCCAGTCTAAAAGAATCGGGCCTTCGACTTTGCTCAAGTTAGGGCGAGGTTCTCCTCCTGTCTCTAACAGGGCTGTGGGGGCACATATGGGCGTTGCGAGGCCTCTCCCCCCATCCGGTCTAAAAGAACCGGGCCTTCGACTTTGCTCAAGTTAGGGCGAGGTTCTCCTCCTGTCCCTAACAGGGCTATGGGGGCACATATGGGCATTGCGAGGCCTCTCCCCCCATCTGGTCTAAAAGAACCGGGCCTTTGACTTTAGAAGGTTGCCCTCTTGTTTTTGATACAGTTTGCTTGAATTGTCCCAAGACAGATGGGCACGCATTTTTTGATTAAGACGAGATTACTGGTAGTACATCCGTAAGTTTTCTGAGCTCCACGGTCGCGGGAGGTCGGCTCCTCCGAGCTCCTTAAGATAATAAGTTCCAGGCCGGACTACTTCCTTGACCTCGTAAGGTCCCTCCCAGTTTGGGGCAAGTTTCCCTGGCCCTGTGGTTGCGAGACAGCAGCTCGTCGGAGCACTAGATCTCCTGCTTTAAATGCCTTGTTCTTGACGCGGGCGTTGTAATATCGGGTAACTTTTTGTCTGTAGGCTGCCATTCAAACCTGAGCAATCTCCCGCCTTTCTTCCAGCAGGTCGAGGTTGGCTCTGAGACTTTGTGCGTTTTGGGGTTCGTCGAATGCCACGACTCGTACCGACGGGAGTTTAAGCTCGATCGGGATGACGGCTTCCGTACCAAAGGCTAAAGCAAAGGGAGTCTCCCCTGTAGGCAACCTCTGGGTGGTTCGATACGCCCATAGCACATGATAAAGTTCGTCCGCTCAAGTTTCTTTTGCTTTTTCGAGCCTTATCTTAATCCCCTGCAAAAGGGTTCTGTTAGTTACCTCAGCTTCGCCGTTCGCCTGGGGATGGGCCATTGATGTGAAGTTGTGGAAGATGTTTAGATCTTCACAGAATTCAGCGAATCTGACTCCTGCGAATTGCCGTCCATTATCAGTGATTAGGGTTCTAGGCAAACCGAACCTGCATACGATTGATTTTCAGACGAAATCCTGCACTTTCGCTTCTGTGATTTTTGCTAGTGGCTCGGCCTCAACCCATTTGATGAAGTAGTCGATCGCTACAAGGAGAAACTTTCTTTGATCGGATGCCATGGGAAAGGGGCCAAGAATATCCATCCCCCATTGTGCAAAAGGCCATGGGGCACTCAAGGGTGTGAGCTCGGTAGCAGGTTGTCTCTGGATGTTGGCGTATCTCTGGCATCGATCGCACTTTTTGACATATTCGATTGAATCATGATGCATTGTTGGCCAGTAATACCCTTGGCGGAGTAGCTTGTGGGATAAAGATCTGGCACCCAAATGGTTTCCGCAAGCTCCCTCGTGTACTTCCCATAAAGCGTAGTCAGCTTCTGAGGGCCGGAGACACCTTAAGAGGGGCAAGGAGTATGATCTTTTGTACAATTTGCCCTCATAAAGGATGTACCGGGAGGCTTGATTTTGGAGCTTCCGGGCCTCTTTCGCGTCCTGGGGGAGAATCCCGTCTTTAAGATAGGTTGTCAGTGGGTCGACCCAGCTGGGCTCGTGGTCGATCTCCATTACGGGCCGCGGTTCTTCCGTACTCGGATGTTTTAAAACTTCAAAGAGGACGTCTTTGGGCAATTCGGCCGGAGCCGATATCGCCAGTTTGGAGAGAAGATCGGCTCTGGTATTCTCCGACCTTGGAATTTGTCTGATGTCAAAACTGCTAAAGGTAGGGGTGAACTCCTTCATTTTCTCAAGATATTTGGCCATGCTGTCCTCCCGTGCTTCATAGCTCCCGCTGACTTGCCCCACCACAAGTTGGGAGTCGCTGTGCACCCGGAGTCGGCCTATTCCAAGCTCTTTGGCGACCCTTAATCCTGCAATCAGAGCTTCATATTCTGCTCCATTGTTTGTTGCGGGGAACTCGAAACGCAGGGCGTACTCTGCGACGACTCTCTCCGGGCTGACCAAGATCAGTCCTGCACCCGCGCCTGCCATGTTGGAAGATCCGTCCACGTAGAGGGTCCAAAAGCAATCGGAGGGGCTGGCTTCTTCGTTGGGGGAGTTCGGTCGAGCCTTCAGGTCGTCAACTTTGCTTTGCTCAGGTTCGGCCTCTTCGGGGATGGTGCACTCTACTATGAAATCTGCCAATATTTGGGCCTTTATTGTTGGTCTAGGTTTGTAGTTGATGTCGAATTCTGTGAGCTCGATTGCCCATTTTGCCATTCTTCCAGAGGTATCAGCTCGGTGCAAAACCGCCTTGATCGGTTGATCGGTGAGTAGCGTCACCGTGTGCCCTTGAAAGTAAGGTCGGAGTCTCCGAGCTGCAATCAACAAGGCGTAGGTCAGTTTTTCTAATTTAGTATACCTGGTCTCGGCATCCCTCAGCGCACGGCTAATGTAGTAGACCGGCCGCTGGACTTTCATTTTTTCTTTGACAAGGACAGCTGCGAGGGCTATGGGAGAGACTGCCAGGTACAAAAATAGTTCCTCCCTAGGTTCGGGCTTCGCCAGCAGTGGGGGTGAGCTAAGGTAGCCTTTTAATTCTTCGAATGCCTATTGGCATTCGGAGGTCCAACAGAAGTTCTTCGGCTGCTTGAGGGTTTGAAAGAAGGGCAAACATCATTCGGCCGACCTCGCGACAAAGCGATTAAGAGCCACAATCCTTCTCATGAGGCACTGAACCTCCTTGATCGACCTTGGGGCGGTCATATTTTGGATGGCGTGAATTTTCTCCGAATTGGCCTCGATCCCGCACCCCGATACCATGAAGCCCAGGAACTTTCCTGAGGTTACCCCAAAAGCGTATTTGGTCAGGTTCAGCTTCATTCTGTACTTTCGAAGAGCGCCAAAAGTTTCCTCGAGGTCGGCGACATGATTTCTGGAAGATCTGCTTTTCACGAGCATGTCGTCCACGTAAACCTCCATGTTTCGGTCGATCTGCTCCTTGAAGATTTTGTTCACCAGTCGCTGATAGGTTGCGCCCGTGTTCTTGAGGCCGAACGGCATAACCCTGTAGCAGTAAAGGCCGTGATTAGTGATAAAAGCTGTCTTTTCTTCATCTTCCAATGCCATTCTAATCTGGTTATAGCCGGAGAATGCATCCATAAAAGTGAGGAGCTCATGGCCCGAGGTAGCGTCCACCAGTTGGTCGATCCTGGGAAGGGGGTAGCTGTCCTTTGGGCAAGCCTTATTCAGCTTTTTGAAGTCGATACACATCCTCCACTTGCCGTTTGCTTTCTTGACCAAAACAACATTGGAGATCCACTCAGGATAATTGACTTTCTTGATAAATCCGGCCTTGAGAAGCTTATCCACTTCCTCGGCTATTGCCTTCTGCCTCTCCGGGGCATGACTCCAGATTTTTTCTTTCGTCGGCCGATGTTTAGGGTCGACCGCCAGATGATGTTCCATGACTTCTGTGTCGATCTCCGGCATATCCATCGGGACCCATGCGAAAACGTCCGCATTTCTTCGGAGGAAATCCATAAGACGCATCCGCACCTCCTCCCCCAGGTTGGAGCCAATTAACACCACATGCTCCGTGCTCCCATCATTCAGAGGGATTGGTATCAGGTCTTCAATTGGACCGCCCCTCTCTTCAGCGAGGTCATCGCGGGCATCCAATCCATCGACCGGACAGGGGTCCGCTTGATCGCTTCTTTGCAAGGCAATGTTGTAGCAATGCCTGGCCAGTGCTTGGTCTCCCCAGACTTCTCCGATCCCCTGGCTGGTGGGGAACTTCAATTTCAAATGGTAGGTTGAAACAACAGCTCTGAGGGCATTGAGGCCGGGTCGGCCAAGAATTGCATTGTAGGCAGATGGCGCCTTTACCACCAAAAAATTCACCAGGGCTCTGGACTGCTTTGGATGCTGACCCGCGGTCACAGTTAGAGCTATCATTCCTTTCGTCAGAATGGCGTCACCGGTAAACCCTATTAAGGGGGAGCAAATCGGCCTTAGACGACCGCCAAGAGTGGCCATTCTTGAAAAGGCGTTGTAGAATAAGATGTCGGCCGAACTCCCGTTGTCGACGAGAATGCGACGGACGTCGTAATTTGCTATGTTCAAGGAAACTACGACCACATCGTTATGAGGGAATTGGACTCCCTGGGCGTCTTCTTCAGTGAAGGCTATGGGTTCTTCAACTTTTTGCCGCTTGAGGGATGCAGCTGATGTACTGATTTCCTCCCGCCGGGATTCCCCCGAGATGACGTTGACGGAATCCGACGGAGACCGGTCATCCGGCCACCCTTTATCGGCGACCATAGCCGGAGGTAGTTGTGCAGAGACCTCGTGAGAGGGCATCAGACGAGGGAAGGAGGATTGGGCGTCGGAAAAGATGGCCAGAAGCGGGTCCGTTGAGCGCTCCTTTAAGAACAAGGGTGCTGTGAAGGTTCAGGCCTCCTTCTAGCGCCAATTCTGTTGGTGCAAAAATCTGCTTGCGCCGGAGAAGCTGGAGTCGGGGAAGCTGCGGTCGCCGCTGGGACCTGCAAGGGAAGTCTAAACCGGAGGTGGGGTTGCTCCGGCAAGACCCTCCGACGCTCAAGTCAGTTCTCTGCCTCAACAAGAATGGAGTGCTCGAACGAAGAATTTAGCAGAGTTTTGAGATAAGAAATGAGCTTAGGGAATAACGTATCTGGGTCCCCCTTTTATAGGCAGAGAAGGCAACGGATTGATGGCGACATTTGTAACCGTCCGATAGTGGGCCGCCCATGGTCAGGAGAATTTATTGCGAAGGGTAGTGGGGTAGACCTGTGGCTATCGTCATAGCCCGCCACGTAGGGCCTATTGCAGGTAGTGGAGCGGCGTCCGTTGCCGCTAGTTGTCAGCGAGTGGTGGGATCGTGCAGCACCTGCCGCAGGGAGCGGAGCAGAATCGTGGCCGTTGACACAGCCTGTCAGAGAGTAATGGGTCCACCGCAGGGGGTGATGGAGCCACACGGAATCCGCTATAGGAAGTGGAACAGGATCATGGTTGTTATTGTGATCTGCCAGGGGGTGCGGATCTGTTGATCGAGGCTCGACAGTGGTCGGAGTCCGGCCTCTGTAGAAGTTCGGGAGGGGTCCTCCTTTCGGTTGGGGTCGTGGGTGGAGTCCGGCTCCCGTAGGAGTCCGGACGGAGCTTACCTGTAGTGGATACTGAAAGCGAAACCCGGCTCCCGTAGGAGTCCGGGCGGAGCCCTCTGCAATCAAAGTTAAAGATGAAGTCCGGCTCCTGTAGGAGTCCGGACGGAGCTTACCAGCAGCTGATACTGAAGGCGGAGCCCAGCTCTCGTGGGAGTCCGGGCGGAGCCGAGCTGCTGTTGGTGTCGAAGGCGGAGCCTGGCTCCCGTAGGAGTCCGGGCGGAGCCGTGCCGCTCGAAGTCAAAGGTGGAGCCCGGCTCCCGTAGGAGCCCGGGCGGAGCCGAGCTGCTGTTGATGTCGAAGGTGGAGCTCGGCTCCCGTAAGAGTCCGGGCGGAGCCGTGCTGAAGTCGGCGGCGGAGCCCGGCTCCCGTAGGAGTCCGGGCGGAGCTGAGCTGCTGCTGATGTCGAAGGTGGAGCCCGGCTCCCGTAGGAGTCCGGGCGGAGCCGTGCTGAAGTCGGCGGCGGAGCCCGGCTCCCGTAGGAGTCCGGGCGGAGCCGTGCTGAAGTCGGCGGCGGAGCCCGGCTCCCGTAGGAGCCCGGGCGGAGCCGAGCTTCTTCTGATGTCGAAGGCGGAGCCCGGCTCCCGTAGGAGTCTGGGCGAGCCGTGCTGCTGCTGATGTCGAAGGCGGAGCCCGGCTCCCGTAGGAGTCCGGGCGGAGCCGTGCTGAAGTCGGCGGCGGAGCCCGGCTCCCGTAGGAGCCCGGGCGGAGCCAAGCTGCTTCTGATGTCGAAGGCGGAGCCCGGCTCCCGTAGGAGTCCGGGCGGAGCCGTGCTGCTGCTGATGTCGAAGGCGGAGCCCGGCTCCCGTAGGAGTCCGGGCGGAGCCGTGCTGAAGTCGGCGGTGGAGCCCGGCTCCCGTAGGAGCCCGGGCGTAGCCGAGCTGCTTCTGATGTCGAAGGCGGAGCCCGGCTCCCGTAGGAGTCCGGGCGGAGCCGTGCTGCTGCTGATGTCGAAGGCGGAGCCCGACTCCCGTAGGAGTCCGGGCGGAGCCATGCTGAAGTCGGCGGTGGAGCCCGACTCCCGTAGGAGCCCGGGCGGAGCCGAGCTGCTTCTGATGTCGAAGGCGGAGCCCGGCTCCCGTAGGAGTCCGGGCGGAGCCGTGCTGCTGCTGATGTCGAAGGCGGAGCCCGGCTCCCGTAGGAGTCCAGGCGGAGCCGTGCTGCTGCTGATGTCGAAGGCGGAGCCCGGCTCCCGTAGGAGTCCGGGCGGAGCTGTGCCGTTGTCGGTGTCGGTGGTGGAGCCCGGTTCCCGTAGGAGCCCGGGCGGAGCTGTTCTGTTCCGTCGTCGATTCCGCTGGGGGTTTCGGCTGTGGGTATTTTATACCCAACAGAAGCTAAAAATGTAAAATTGATCCCATCAAAAAGAAGGAATAGAGAAAATATATTAAAAAAATGGGGAGTAGAGAATCAAGATTGAGATTGATGCTGTCAAAAAGGGAGAGTAGAGAATCAAGATTGAGATTGAGCAAAGCAATAAGAGCAATAAAGATTGCACATTAAGCACCAATTCAAAAATCGAGAAGAGGATTTTGATTAAGCAATAAGAGCATTAAAGAATGAACAACACATGTGTCATATGCCAAAGAATCAAAATCAGTTTTTTTCTTTCCAGGCAAATGCACTTATAAGCAAATTTCAGATTTACAGCAAATCTCAAATTTATTCCTTAAACTGCTTATGATGCATCTCGTTCCAATACTTGGCAATAATATCTAAGTGATGCATCTTCATAAATTTGAAATTAATGTTCAATACTTTCTATATGCTTTTGCTCAAATATTTTGTCATCATAAAAAAGAAGGAGATTGTTGCTCCTTGAATTGATTTTGATGATTACAAAGTATTTGAGGGGATTACTAATGATTCTGGCTTGAAAAAAGACTTATTGCATTCCAGAGGCAAAATCATAATTTTATCAAGACCTGATTCAGAAGCCTCAAGAGCAAGAACTGAAGACATACAATCTATTGGAGGAAATTTCTATATTTTTGAAAGTGTATTTTGTAAGAAAATCAGATTTTTATTTTTGAGTCGACCCCATGAGTCGACTCATGGCTTAAAGGGCTGAACGGCAGCTGAAATTTTGACTGGCACTCTCTGTGAGTCGACCCCATGGGTCGACCCCTTGGCATGAGTCGATCCTATGAGTCGACCTCTGCTGCTTTGCAGGCCAAAATTACAGAACAGTCATTTTGTGTTCTATTCCACAGAGGTCGACCCTATGAGTCGACCTTATGAGTCGACCCCTGTGACAGAAAAGTTTCGCAATGGCTAGTTTTTAATCCATTTCAATTGCATTTAATGCTCATTTAATATGCTCTAACGGCTCTATTTCAGCCCAGATTACTCTCCACCATTATTTGAAGTTATATAAAGGGACTTAAAGGGGGGAATCAAAAAGAAAGAAAAGAAAAGAAAAAAGAGAGAAGGATTTTAAAAGAGAATTTCAAGCATTCTTTTCAACCCTAAGCAAGAGCCCACTTAAAGTGTTCAAGAAGCTTTTTATTCAAGTTCACCAACTTCTCAAGTACTCATTCAAGTCTTCAATTATCTTGAGGAAATCAGAAAAAGCTTCCTTCAAATTGTGTAAAGTGTATTTAATGCCTTATTCGCTCATTAAAGGAGCTTCTTTTGTATTTCTGTGCTGTTAACTGTAATACTCTTTTTGAGTCATTATTTTTATTTTGGAAGGGTTTCAAAATGTAGAAAAATTGATCCGAACCTTGAATCGAATTGTATTGGGTTGGTTTGTACCTGAGAAACAAGTGGACTAGCTTGGGATAGCTAGAGTCGGAGTTTTCGATGAGTGTATTCAGGTTGAATACAGTTTAGTAGATTGAAATTTCCAAGTAGAAGCTTGGGGAGTGGATGTAGGTGCAAGGTTGGTACCGAACCACTATAAATCTTCTTGTTTGTCTTGTGCTTAATTGCTCTCCTTTTAAATTTATTTATTCTCTTGCATTCTTGCATACAACTATTACCCTTGCATCAATTACACTCTCCTTACTTCTCTTAATATTGTTAAATATTCTTCATAAGTTATAAGTTAAGTTTAAATTTTTAGAAACTCAATTCACCTTCTCTCTTGGGTTGCATAGCTGGGCAACAGCCCTTTTCAGTTTAAGACCCATATGTCAACTTTTGACAGATGTCCTAAAATAAAATTGGCAGATGCTAGGAATTAGCAGGTGTTGTCTTAAATTCATCTCATGAATTAAGACAAGCCTTTTCTGAGCTGGATAAGCTTCATTTAGACTGAGAGAAACCTTCCTAAGGTTCGCTGAATGAGTCAAATCACATTTGGCTCAGTAGAGATAGAAAAGATTACACGAGGAGAAAGTTAGGCTCAATCGTGTGCTAGCACGATTTTCTTGAACCTAATTGGATCTTATCCAAATCAATTGGGTTAGCCCAATTGATGACATCCAGATCCTAACCCTTGTTTGTGTGATCCAGTTAGGTTCAATTTCATATAGTAATGAGACATGTCGTGATCTCATCATCGATATCACTGAAACTCCTTTCGATGGATCAGAACTCTTCTGATTCAGACAATTAGAATGATCGATATCAATATCATTCTAATTGCTCCCAAAATCCACCAGTGACACCTAGTAGTATATGGTGGTAACCCATCAGAACTGAAGACGAACCTCTCGATGTAGCTACCTGTGTGATTGAGTTGCTCTATCATGAGTCCCGACTGAATTAGGGTTAAGATGAACTCGTCAAACCCAATATCAGTCATATGAATTAATCGATCGATCTAAGTCCGATGTGAAACTCCAATGAAAAACTTTTTTCCATTATTTCACTCTGCCATGGCTATAGGCTTAAGGACTCGATCTTTCGATCACCATAGGACTACTCCTCTCACCTACCGAGGTTGATAGATCCCATCTTGGTGCGACTTAGTTCCTACAATAAATATGTTATAGCCAACATACACCTCAGGGTTCCGAAAGGCTAGGAGACCGAATTATGGTGTAGTCAAACTATAACACACTCAAGGTGAACTGTCGATGCACCTCAGGTCAAAGAACTAGATACACAACTGCAGCATCGAGCTAGTCATCGATGGGAAGATAGACTTCCTTATGACTGCTCGATATGGTCACGCTCAGTACTCTCATTCTCAACAAATATCTATACTGTCACTCTAGTGTCTCCATATCGTAGACTCAAGACACATCTATCTTAAAGAAGCGATCGTACACCAATCTTCCAGATTGATCACCATCCTCGTGATGATCCTATGGTCAGGAGCTGTTTATGAGTAGTTATATAAATTCATATCTTAAATCTTCAACTCTTGAAAATATGAATTAACATTCCTACTAACTCAAAGGATGTATTGTGGGAATTTCAGTGAAGGGGTAAAACGATAATTTTAATTTTTTTTAAAATTATAATTTTATAGTAGAAATTATTAATTAATCTAATTAATTAACATATATTAATCCTACACAAGAATCTAAATATGATATATATAGCATGCATTTAAATTTAAAATTTTGAATTCTATAGTAAAGATTTTACTGTTATGTGTTCAGAACACAATATGTTCGTGCAGGTAGTCGATCGTTGCAGTCTAATCACCGTCAGAAAGGTTTGATCATCATAATGCAGCCACACAGTATGTCTGACCTTCGTGGATTGTCCACACGAAGCTCCCGATCTGATCGGCTCCTCACGAATGCTAGTTCGTTGCAGAACCCTTTCGATGGCTAATGCTGATCGAACTCTTTTGATCTTGATCTGTTGACTCCTCGGATGCTTCAGATTATCAGCAGATGTACTTAAGAGGCTGATGAAGCTCTTTCTAAAATCTGGTGGGCTCACGAGACTCGTAGCTCACTTTCTCACTTCCCGAACCCTAGACAGAAACTCTAGGGTACTCACAGAAAACCCTACGCCCACTTTCTTTCTTTTCTTTTCTCTCAGAAGTTTTTTGAACTTTGATCCCACGCACAAGGCCTTCTCATGCCACTCTTTCTTTCTCAGATAAGATATTGTGCATGCCCCACCTTCTCATCCTTTTAAAAACAGTGCAAGATGCTTCTTTACAGCATTTTTACCGCATGAGAGGATAAAGCTAGGTGGTTGCTCACTTGAATTCAAATCGAATTTGAATTCAAATGCCAACCAACCTATTCTTAACCACTCAAGGCATGAGAAGAGAAGGGGTGTGGGTTCTTTATGCATAGAGAGTCTACATGAGAAACTTTTTCTCGTGTAGAGGAAGGGGCGCACAAGGGATAAGGTGGCACATAGATTAGTTGCCCATTCAAATTCAAACTTCATTTGAATTTGAATGGCCAACCAACCATCTTTATCCACTCAGATGGCGCACACAAGTGGGGCATGGGAAGGGTTCTGCATGGGAAAAAATTCACGAGAACTTGTTTCTCATGAATTCAAATAGGCATAGGGGAGGTGAGGTGGCACAGGGAGATAAGTCAAGGTGGTTTCAAATCTAATTGAACCAACCTTTTTAAAATAGGTTAGACATAATTAGACTAAATTAAATCCAACACAATTAAGCTTAATTAGGCTCAATAAAATTCTAATCAAATTAGAAATTGACTAAGCTCAACCCCTGATCAGATCAGGGACCAAACCACCTCGGCGATTAGGTCAACTCTTAACCTAATCGGGTCAAACCCAACTGAATCCAATTCAATTGGACTTGATCCAAAAATAATTACTCAATCAAATTGAGTTAATTAGTGATCAAATCACTAATTAAACCTCTCATAAATATTGAGTCCAAATTCGATGGGCAATCGGGCATAAAAATTCATCGATATGAAACCTTGATCGAAGAGTCCCAAACCAGTGGGACTCTTGACCCCAGTACCCAAACTGTGTGGAACTTGTGATCAGAGAATCCTGATTCTTGATCACAGAGTCCCAGATATATAGGACCCAGAGTCTCCAAGCATTAGGACTCTTGGTCTAAGAGTCCTAGTCCAGTGGGACTCTTCACCAGCCATCAGATCGGTTAGGAACCTCTAATGTGTGTGACTCCGCAGGTTCGAACCTAAGTCGGTAGTACAGGAATCAATTCCTGTACTAATCGAAGTGACCATCTAGAAATGGTACCCGATGTTCGAATAGATCGAATAGTCGCAATCGCAACATTCAGAACCTACGCGAATATAGTTACTGTATAATTCATCCCTTTTGACCCCTGTGTATAGGACGACTCAAGGTTAAACTTTCAACCCTGATCAGATCATCCGAATCGTGCTCAACTCAAATAGTCATGTGACTCCTCACTAGGACTACCCTGGCCAAGATTTTGTTAAATTAAAATATGACTATATACAGCTCCTGAATTGGAGTGGTCAATCCCATCTTGACCCACGCACCGACAAGTCAAGTACTTGACTATATCCAGCAGCCTTCCATCACTGAATTAGAAATTCAGATAGTCCAGTGCCTAAGTGCAGTGAGTTGCTTGCAAGTCACCGTGGCGGTTTCAGGACGGAGGGATAGTTATACCCATATCCCATCGGAGCAAATCTTGACAGTAGAAAAAGCTCCGGAGTCGGTCACGTTAGTGCAGATGTACCTTTACATCTCACCTGTGTGCCATACCAGTGTCTCCACACTCCTTGGTTAAGAGGAAAACCAACCCATATGACACACAATGATCTATGCTTGATAAACGTTGTCGTCTTTGGTAACAACGTATCATTTTATCGCAAACAGGTTTAAGGACTAAACGACAAATCCTCCTTTATCGAGTCTAAATAGTCCTAAGGACTTCACCACAACACAGGAGTTCATTAGAAGATGAAACAATTTATGATGAAAAATATCAAAATAATTTTTATTTATTTATAATTCATATACTAATACAAGAAAGAGCACAACCGTCAACAGACTATGATTGACTTTATGATACTATTCCCAACAATCTTCCACTTGGCCTAAAGCCAATCGGTGCAGTATCTAATACCCATATTCGACTTGAAGTTGTCGAACTCCTTCACCGTAATGGCTTTAGTGAATGGGTCGGTCAGGTTCTCCTTCCCGTCGATCTTCTGAAGGTCGACGTTACCTCTATCCATGATTTTTCAGATAAGATGGTAGCGGCGCAGAATATGTTTCGTCCGCTGGTGTGCCTTCGGTTCCTTCGCCTGAGCAATGTCTCCAGAGCTATCACAGTAGAGCAGAACTGGACCAACAAGGGAGGGTGCTACTCCGAGCTCGGTGAAAAATTTTCTCAGCCACACCGCTTCTTTGGCAGCATCTGATGCAGCGACATACTCTGCCTCGCAAACTGAATCAGCCACTGTGTGCTGCTTAGAACTCTTCCAGTAGACAGCCCCACCATTAAGGGTAAAAACAAATCCTGACACACTCTTGCTATCATCATGATCAGATTGAAAATTGGAGTCTATAAACCCCATAAGTCTCAAGTCTGATTCATCATAAAGAAGTCACTGGTCTTTAGTATTTCTTAAATACTTCAGGATGGTTTTAACAACCTTTCAGTGATTTTCTCCTAGATTAGATTGGTATCTACTCACTACCCTAGTGAGTATGCCACATCTGGTCGTGTACATGTCATGACGTACATGATAGATTCTACTGCCGAAGTATATAGAATTCTACCCATACGCTCTCTCTCTTGAGATGTTGTCGGACAATCCCTCTTCGAGAAAGAAATTCCATAGCCTATCAGTAGATAGCCTTTCTTGGAATTCTCCATGCTGAACCTCTTCAGCATAGTATCAATGTACGTAGATTGGGATAAGCCAAGTAACCTTTTAGATCTATCCCTATAGATCCTCATCCCTAGGATGTAGGAAGCTTCTCTCAGATCTTTCATGGAGAACTGTGACGACAGCCAAATCTTTATTCCCTATAATGCGGGGACATCATTCCCGATTAAGAGAATGTCATCCACATACAATACAAGAAATACTACTACTGGACCATTAACCCAGTTATAAATGCAGGGCTCTTCTCCGTTCTTAACGAAGCCATATGTTTTGATCGTCCTATCAAAACGTATATTCCAACTCCGGGATGCCTGCTTAAGTCCATAAATAGACCTCTGTAGCCTGCACACCTTAGACTCATCTGTGGATGTGAACCCTTCAGGTTGTATCATATACACCTCTTCGTCTAGCTCTCTGTTTAAGAAAGCTGTCTTCACATCCATCTGTCAGATTTCATAGTCCAGATGGACAGCTATCGCAAGCATAATCTGAATGGATTTGAGCATTGTCACAGGAGAAAATGTCTCATCACAATTTATACCATAACATTGACGATATTTCTGGGAAATCAGACGGGCTTTATAGGTCTCCACCTTTTCGTCTGTGCCCCTCTTCCTCTTGAAGACCCACTTACACCCTATGGGTTTTACTCCTTCGGATGGGTCAACCAATGTCCACACATCGTTGACCTTCATGGCCTCCATTTCGGATTTCATAGCCTCTAGCCATTTCTCAGAGTCAGGTCTCTGCATTGCATCCATGTAGGTGATCGGATCTTCATCATTTCATCAAGTTTGACAGGATCGTCGTCTCGGATCAAGAAACCATAGTATCTGTCTGGTTGACATAGTACTCTATCAGACCGCCTTAAGGGTACTGGAACAATGAGCTCTGGATCTGATCTAACCAAATTCGGTTCAAGTTCAACTTGTGTCAGTTTTTCACCTGCCGAACTTTCTCAAGTTCGACCTTAGAGGCAATAGTCCCTTCACCAAGGAACTTCTTTTTCAAAAAAGATTGCCTTAAGGCTGACAAACACCTTTTGCTCATTAGCTAGGTAGAAATAATATCCTTTGATCTCTTTTGGGTACCCTATGAAATAACACTTGTCAGACCTAGGTCCAAGCTTATCCGTAATTAAACGTTTAACATAAGCCGAACACCCCCAAACCTTAAGGTGCGAGAGTACTGGCTTACGTCCTATCCATATCTCATATGGTATTTTGGTTACAGACTTACTCGAAACCCTATTTAGAAGGTAACAAGCCGATTCGAGTGCATATCCCCAGAGGGAGATCGGCAGACCAGCAAATCGTATCATGGATCGAACCATGTCCAACAAGGTTCGATTCTTCCTTTCAGACACACCATTATGCTGTGGTATTCCAGGAGGTGTCCACTGAGAGAGAATCCCATTCTCCTCAAGATATGTCAGAAACTCATTGGAAAGATATTCACCTCCTCGATCAGATCGAAGAGTTTTAATATACTTCCCAGTTTGTTTTTCTATCTCATTTGGAATAAAACATTTCAAACGACTCCGACTTATGCTTCATTAAGTAGACATACCCATACCTCGATAGGTCGTCTGTGAAGGTTATGAAGTAGAAATATCCACCTCTTGCACTTGAGCTCATGGGTCCATATATATCAGAATGTACCATATCTAAGAGTTCACTGGCTCACTCACCTTTTCCAGTAAAAGGTGACTTGATCATCTTCCCAAGAAAATAGGACTCATAGGTTGGAAGTGATTCACAATCACTAACTTCAAGAATTCCTTCTTGAGCCAACCTGTTTATCCTGTTCTTATTGATATGACCTAGCCTACAGTGCCAAAGGTAGACTTCTGGCATATTATCCATTCTAGGGTGTTTACCGGAGGTTTGAACTATATTAACAGGCTATGATAGTAAGTAAATTCTATTATTTAGTTGTCCAACAAATATTGTAACACCATTCAAAATGATATTGCAAATATTTTTTTTATTAAAAATTCATAACGGTACATGGCCAAAAGGCCTATAGAAATAATATTTAATAAAAAGCTTGGACAATAGTGACATTCACTCAGAATTATATTATGAGAGTTGATTACAAGGTTCATAATTCCTAAGCTAGAATTGGAACTTTGCTTCCATCTCCAATGTTCAGAAACCTCTCGCCTTCATCAAATCTCTTACTGACCTGTAGACCCTGCATCAATTACAGATTTGATAAGGGCTTTCGGTATCCAATACCCAGGTAGTAGTATCACAAATAGAAAAGTTGCAAGGTGTTATCATATAATTACCTTGCTTCTTCTTCGGCCTGTTCAGATCTAGGGAGGTAATGTATAGAGGACAGTTTCTTTCCAGTGCCCCTACTTCTTGCAAAAGAAGCACTCTGCCTGGCTCTGGTGAAGT
The DNA here is from genome assembly GCF_000442705.2 of Elaeis guineensis. Taxonomy (NCBI): domain Eukaryota; kingdom Viridiplantae; phylum Streptophyta; class Magnoliopsida; order Arecales; family Arecaceae; genus Elaeis; species Elaeis guineensis. The sequence goes on from NC_026000.2 coordinate 84,123,997, forward strand.
TTGCGCTTCTTGGTCTGACCCTGTGCTGACGTCCCAGCATGCGGCTGCACCTTCATATTCTTCTTCTTCTTGTTCTTCTTCCCTTTCTTAAAGGGTCGACGATTAGAAGAAGACCCTCCCATAATATTCACCGACTCCTTATGGAGCTGGTGGTCTTTCTCAACGTTCTGCAGCAACCCCAACAAGTCGTGGAAGTTCACTACAGGCTTTGTCATCCGAAAATGAGTAAGGAAGGGGAGGAAGGACTTGGGCAAAGAATTAAGGACCGCATCCTTATCGTGCTACTCGTGCAAGGGAAAGCCCAGTTTACTTAGGCGCTCAATCATTTCGATCATGTATAGTACTTGATCGGTGACTGAGGCCCCATCCCTCATCCGAGCATTGAAAATGGCACAACTAGTTTTGTGCCTTTCAACATCGTCAGACGTGTCAAAGGAGTCGTTCAACATTTGAAGCATCTCCTGCAGCTGGGCGTTCTCGAACCTGCGGCTGAACTCATCATTCATTGCCGCCAGCATTATGCACCGAATGATGGTGCGGTCGTTGAGCCACTTCTGGTAAGTGTCTCAGACCGTCCCTCTAGCATTCGGGGCTGGTTCCTCAGGTGTCAGATCTGTTACTACATAAAGGATCCACTCATACTCAAGGATGATTTTTAATTTTCGATACCAGCTATCGATATTATTAGGTCCCATGAGCTTGTCATTATCTAATAATGACTGGAGCGATAGGGTAGTGGCCATAGCTACATAAAGGAAAATCAGACCTTTATTAGTACATAAATTATTAATACTAAAGACTTGGACTTTAGTCTAAAGTTTCTCCCAGTATTTTTACGAACTGGTAGCCTCAACCTCCAATTCGAAGAATTACTTTAATTCCTTAGTGGGTCCTAGAATCCACACAGACCACACACGAGCCCAACTTTGGTTGGTCAACCCATGTGCATCTATGGGTAGGTTCATAACCAGTTGTTTCTCTAAACAACTTCTAGTAATTAATTTTATCCCAGAACCTAATCATTAGGCTTTGGCCTCCACTGAAAAGATCTGGTTAGGTCCAACCATTAACATGATTTGATTTGGTGAATCTGACCAATAAATAATCAGACCCGACTTTGGCCGACCAACCTGACCACCATCAGAAAGACTCAACCAAATGATCATATTATGAATGATAATTCCATTAGTCAATAAGCACCAGGCCTTTGTGCCTCCAGTGATTATTAAACTAATGGACTCATTATCACTCACTTAATGGGAGGCTATGACTTAGTTATCACTATAACTTAATCATTTTTAGGGACCTAATAATTTTTGAGGATTTTATTAAAGGATAGAAGAGAAGAAATTAACCAGCCAATTTTAATCCTCCCACTGACTTCACCAAGTTAGATTAAAAAGAATTTAATTAAAGCCGACATTAGGAGCACCTAAATCAGTCACACTGATTTATCTAATGACATGGGTGAGCCCTAATCACCAAGTGATCTAATCAAAACCTAACTCACCAGGTTGGCCAGGTAAGTGAGATCAGTGGTGGAGATATGCCATTAACTCGTCAGAGATCGAATCAATGCGAGTAGCTCCTACTTAAAAACCACTGGTCAGACTACTAAACTTACCTTAGACACCAATTCATTAGTTTTAATTTGATCAACTTAGTAAATAGGGTTCAACCGTGTAGCCATGAATTAAGTCCATCTTGATCTAGTTAAAGACATGGACCCATTCAACTATAACTATTGGAGTTGAGTCTAGAGTGTCCTTGACCTAATCTAATTCAATTTTTAATTAGATTTGATCAATGACTTTAATTTAGTCCATTTCTTTAAGCTAACCTCAGGTTTAACCCAATTATGGATCTAATCCATCTAACCCATTGACTCACAAGTTTATGCAATTGTCTTAGGTCTTAATTCACAATTCTAGATCAACTAGACAATACTTAATTCTTTTAATTAAGTATTTGGGCTGATGGATCAGGATTTGGCATTTCAAAAATAATTTTTAAATTTGAAAAATTTTATTTTCTGTTCACCAAATGTGTTGACTCATTTCACAAACAGATCAGCACATTTCATAAACAGCAATCCTATTGCTAATTACATAACAGAAAATAACTCAATCAAAATAAATTATGAATATTTTTTAGATCTAATCTAACACATTCATGATAAATTTTATAATTGAACTTTTATAATTAAATCCTTTCGCTGCTTCATCTGCATAGGATATAATCGCATCGGCACCCCTACCGCCATAGGAGAACCCCATCGAATGAGAAGAAAGGGCTTTTAAATCCTTCTTTTCTCCTATGATCGGATGACCATGGCAACCAACCTAATTAGACTACTTGCTATTTGGATCAAGTATATCTAAATATACCAATTTTAAAATTTAAATTTCAAATTTCAAATTTTAAATTTTGAATTTCAAATTTCAAATAAATTTTAAATTTTAAATTTTAAATTTTGAATTTCAAATTTTAAATTTTAAATTTTGAATTTCAAATTTAAAATTTTAAACAATTTTAAATTTCAAATTTTAAATTTTAAATTTTTGAATTTTGAATTTTGAATTTCAAATTTCAAATTTTAAATTTCAAAATCTAAATTCAAATTTTAAATTTAAACTTTTAGATTACTACTTAATCTATGCATGTAAATGTATATCATATTTTAGAACCCGCTCTGATACCATTTATGGAAATTTCAGTGCAGGGGTAATACGGTAATTTTAAACTTTTTCAAAATTATAATTTTATAGCAAAAATTATTAATTAATCTAATTAATTAACATATATTAATCCTATATAAGGATCTAAATATGATATATATAGCATGCATTTAAATTTAAAATTTTGAATTTTACAGTAAACATTTTACTGTTATGTGTTCAGAACACAATACCTTCGTGCAGGTAGTCGATTGCTGCAGTCTGATCACTATCGAAAAGGTCTGATCATTATAATATAGTTACACAGTATGTCTGGCCTTCACGGATCATCCACACAAAGCTTTCGATCTGATCGGCTCCTCACGAATGCTAGTTCGTTGCAGAACCTTTCGACGGCTGATGCTGATCGAACTCCTTCGATCTTGATCTGCTGACTCTTCGGATGCTCCAGATCATCAGCAGATATGCTTGAGAGGTTAATGAAGCTTTTTCTAAAATTTAGTGGGCTCACGATACTCGTAGCTCACTTTCTCACTTCCCGAATCCTAGGCAGAAACCCTTGGGTACTCACAAAAATCCTGCGCCCACTTTCTTTCTTTTATTTTCTCTCGGAAGTTTTTTGAACTTTGATCCCATGCACAAGGCCTTCTCACACCACTCTTTCTTTCTCAAATAAGATATTGTGTGCGTCCCACCTTCTCATCCTTTTAAAAATAGTGCAAGACACATCTTTATAGCATTTCACCGCATGAGAGGATAAAGCTAGGTGGTTGCTCACTTGAATTCAAATAGAATTTGAATTCAAATGCCAACCAACCTATCCTTATCCACTCAAGACATGAGAAAAGAAGGGGCATGGGTTTTTTGTGTGTGAAGAGTCTACACGAGAAACTTTTTCTCGTGTAGAGGAAGGGGCGCACAAGGGATAAGGTGGCGCATGGATTAGTTGCCCATTCAAATTCAAACTCCATTTGAATTTGAATGGCCAACCAACCATCTTTATCCACTTAGATGGTGCACACAGGTGGGGCATGGGAAGGCTTCTGTGTGGGAAAAAATTCATGAGAACTTGTTTCTCGTGAATTCAAATAGGCGCAAGTGAGGTGAGGTGGCATAGGAGATAAGTCAAGGTGGTTTCAAATCTAATTGAACCAATCTTATTAAAATAGGTTAGGCACAATTAGACTAAATTAAACCCAACACAATTAAGCTTAATTAGGCTCAATAAAATCTTAATCAAATCAAAAATTGACTAAGCCTAACCCCTGATCAGATCAGGGACCAAACCACCTCGGTGATTAGGTCAACTCTTAATCTAATCGGGTCAAATCCAACTGAATCCAATTCAATTGGACTTGATCCAAAAATAATTACTCAATCAAATTGAGTTAATTAGTGATCAAATTATTAATTAAATTTCTCATAAATACTGAGTCTAAATTCGATGGGCAATCGGGCATCAAAATCCATCGATATGAAACCTTGATCGAAGAGTCCCAAACCAATGGGACTCTTGACCCCGGTACCCAAACTGTGTGAAACTCATGGTCAGAGAATCCTGATTTTTGATCACAGAATCCCAGATATGTAGGACTCAGTGTCCCCAAGCATTAAGACTCTTGGTCGAAGAGTCCCAGTCCAGTGGGACTCTTCACCAGCCATCAGATCAGACAGGAACCTCTAATGTATGTGACTCCACAAGTTCGAACCTAAGTCGGTAGCACAGGAACCAATTCTTATACTAATCGAAGTAACCATCTAGCAATAGTATCCGACATCTGGATAGGTCGAATAGTCGCAATCACAACATTCAGAACCTACGCGAATATGGTTACTGTATAATTTATCTCTTTTGATCCCTGTGTATAGGACGACTCAGGGTTAAACTGTCAACTCGATCAGATCATCCGAATCATGCTCAACTCAAATAGTCCTATGACTCTTCACTAGGACTACCTTGATTAAGGTTTTGCTAAATTGAAACATGACTGTACACAGCTCCTGAACTGGAGTGGTCAATCCCATCTTGACTCACGCACCGACAAGTCAAGTACTTGACTACACCCAGTAGCCTTCCGTCACTGAATTAAAATTCAGGTAGTCCAGTGCCTAAGTGCAGTGAGTTACTTACAAGTCATCATGGCGGTCTCAGGTTGGAGGGACAGTTATACCCATATCCCATCGGAGCAAATCTTGACAGCAGAAAAAGCTTCGGAGTCAATCACGTTCAGTGCAGATGTACCCTTATATCTCATTTGTATGCCATACCAGTGTCTCCACATTCCTTGGTTAAGAGGACAACCAACCCATATGGCACACAACAACCTATGCTTGATAAACACGTCCATGGTAACAACATATCATTTGGTCACGAACAGGTTTAAGGACTAAACGATAAATCCTCCTTTGTCGAGTCTAAATAGTCCTAAGGACTTCACCACAACACAGGAGTTCATTAGAAGATGAAATAATTTGTGATAAAAATATCAAAATAATTTTTATTTATTTATAATTCATATACTAATATAAGAAAGAGTACAACCGTCAACTGGCTGATGATTGACTTTGGGATACTATTCCCAATATGTATCACAGACACAATGTACACAATGTGATAGAAGAATAACCTTTTTATTGATTTATAGTCAAAATTATAAATTTTTTCTTAGATCTGTGCAGGAATGTGTCAGCCGATCTGGCATCTAGGGCACACATCTAACAGATGTGTCTTGAGTCCATGATGTGGAGACATCGAAGTGAGAGTATAGGTATTCGTTGAGAACGAGAGTACTGAGCATGACCATCTTATCTTGAGTCCATGGTGTGGAGACACCAGAGTGAGAGTACAGATATTCGTTGAGAATAAGAGTACTGAGCGTGACCACCTCGAGCGGTCATAAGAAAATCTACCTTCTCGTCGATGACTAGCTCGATGCTACGGCTGTGTGTCTAGTTCTTTGATCTGAGGTACATCGATAGTTCACCTTGAGTGTGTTATAGCTTGACTACACCATAAATCGATCTTCTAGCCATTCGAAATTTTGAGGTGTATGTTGGCTGTAGCATATTCATTGTAGGAACCAGATCGCACCAAGATGGGATCTATCAACTTCAATAGATAAGAGGAGTAGTCCTATGATGATCGAAAGATCGAGTCCTTAAGCCCATGGCCATGGTAGAGTGAAATAATGAAAAAAAAATTTCTATTAAGGTTTCACATCGGACTCAGATCGTTCGATTGATTCATATGACTGATGTTGGATTTGACGAGTTCACCTTAACCCTAATTCAGTTGGGACTCATGATAGAGGGATTCAATCACACAGGTAGCTGCACTGAGAGGTTCGTCTTCATTTCTGATGGGTTACCACCATATACTGCTAGGTATCACTGATAGATTTCGGAAGCAATTAGAATGATATTATTGATCGATCATTCTAAATTGTCTGAATCAGAATAGTTCTGATCCATCGAAAGGAATTTTGATGATGTCGATGATGAGATCATGACATGTCTCATTACCATATGGAAATGAATCTAACTAAGTCACACAAATAAGAGTTAGGGTCTGGGTGTCATCAATTGAGCTAGCCCAATTTGATTGATTTAGATTAGATCCAATTAGGTTCAAGAAAATCGTGCTAGCACACGATTGAGCCTAACTTTCTCCTCGTGCAATCTTTTTCTTCTCGACTGAGCCAAATATGATTTGACTCACCTAGAGAATCTTGAGAAAGTTTTTCTCTATCTGACTGGAGCCAGTTTAGCTCAAAAAAGTTTTATCTTAATTCATGAGATAAATTTAAGACAACACCTGCCAATTTCTATCACTTGCCATTTTCGTTTTAGGACATCGATCAAACGTTGACTTATGGATCTTAAACTGAAGGCCACTTGACAAGAAGTCATTTGAGAGTTTTTGTGGAGTGTCCACCTACTAAATTAGACCTCAAATTGGGCACCAAGGTCAGATTGGCGTGCGCCCCAAGTGGATAAGGATAGAGTCCCATGAGATGAGGATTTTATGCCTTGATCGACTCAAACTGTTGGGCGCCAATCTCACTGTGTTTATCCAGTGTTGGCACCAACAGTAGGAGGGTTTGGTGGGGTTTTTATCTGATATGATCAGATGACATCACTCCACCAATCAAAATTTTTTCAGAATTAATTAAAATTTTCTGATTGGTTGAATGATGTGGCACTGCATGGGCAGCAGGGTCTATTTAAACCCTGTCTGCACCTCAGGTTTTGAGAATCTACTCAATATCCAGTAAAAATATGAAACCCCTCCATGTCTCTATACCCCCTCTACTCCTCTCCCTCCCCTCTTCACATCCAAGAGGTTGGGCATTCATTTGGTGCTTGTCTAAGGCGTGGTGGCTCCCAGATCATAAGGCTGCAGGGATTTGTCGAGAAGCTACTGCTCTAGCTTCAGAAGATCTTCCAGATTAGATCCAGATCTGATTTTTGGAGCAGAGATTTGTGAGGAGAAGATAATCCAGATCCTACTCGAGTAGATACTGGTAGAGGCCAGACAACTGCGTGGCTATTTTAGAACCTCGGGTGTTGCTGCGATCATCTACAAGGTAATCTAGTTACCCTAGAGGTATTCCTCTAATCCTCAAGTTTTAGATTTAATTTTAAATTAAATATCAGATAATAAGAATTAGATCTAATAGATCTTAGATCTAAAATAAAGTAAGATAATTTTTTTTTAAAAATATTCTGCTCCAGATCTCATTAGATCTGGAAGATCATATAAGAAAAAAGATGATTTTTCTTTCAACTGGTATCAGAGCCAGGTTGATGGCTCTATTTTAGATTTAATTTAGATCTAATTTTTATTTTTATTTATCTGATATTAATGAATTTTAGATGTCACATCATATGTGATTGGATCTAAAATTAAAAAATTTAAAATTAAATTTAAGTAGATTTAACATGTATGAGATGCATGACTAGATTAGGAGTAGTTTGATCAATGAATAGTCTTATAGTTTTATGTTTTAATGTGACTAAAATATAAATTAGATCTAATTTATTTTTATTTTTTTAATATTATAAATATTATATTTAGATCAAAAATAAAAAATAAAATTTTAATTAATACATAAGATTGATCTGTTGCATGCCTAGACTAGTTGTAGAATTGTTCTAGTAACTGTCTAGAATAGATTTTATATTGAATAGTTCAATTTAAATCTTATTTTTTAGATGTTATATATAATGTATCAGATCTGAAAATATGCTAATTAGATTAGATTTTAATACATGAGATGTATGCAAAGCATGTATAAGTTAGATCTAAAATTATATATGTGATATGTAACTTAGATCTAACTAGTTTTGTAGTTAAATCAATATTTCTGATTAAGGTATTCCTAATGGCCGTCTGGTCATAAGAACAATGTAGGATTTAAGACCCTCTCCTCCCATTCAATGGGGTACTCTTATGGCATGTAGGGGTGCTGCGCGTTCATCCTTAATCAGAAATCAAACTTACTTTTCTGCAATACCCTAGATCCTGAAATCCTAGGATTTATTTTACATGTTTTGTTTATGAACCCAAGACTTAATTAATGAATTAAGCTTATGAAATCAAATTAGGTCTAAAATTGAAAATTTCAGATCTAAGTCATTTTCATAAAATTGGGTTCGGGCTTGGGTAGCTCAATTAGGTCTAGCGGTTGATCAAACCGAATCAAAAGTTGATTAGGTGGGATCATGAAAGCTAATAATTGATCAGTCTAATAGGATTAAGTTTAGATCAAGGTCGAATCACATTCATATGTGACTCGATCAAGTTAAGACCTAATTTGGCTCAGTGACAGGGATTGTAGACTAACCCAATTGGTTCTGGTTCGACAATTTAGTGTCTAAGGTAAGTTGGACAGATGCGACCGAATGGTTTTTAATTGGGAGCTACTCGACTCCAATGCGTTCTTGTCGAGTTAATGGCATATCCCTTCCACCGATCTCACTTACCTGATCATATGTGTCGACCCAGTTCTGATTTGAGGTGACTAACAATTCGAGCTAACCCATGCCACTAGGTTAGTCATAATTGTTATGACTATGTCAAGTCAAGTTTAATGAGACTTAAATTAAATCTCCCTAAGAAAATATTAAGTCTAAGGTCTTCCACCATTATGGATGTACAGGCCCTTTTCGGGGTTGATTATTCTCGGCTGGTTACAGTGGCTCAGTTGCACTGGAAAGACGCAACCATGTCCATTAGGCATTGGATGCTACAGATTAGGGGATGGGTTGTGCTCAATATTTCGGATACGGTGAGGGACTTAATCAGGAATCTAATTCGTGCAAATGGTGGGTCTGACTTAACTAAAGATTGGAGTAATATTTCGGACACGGTGAGCTTTATGAATTAGAGATCAAGTTTTGGGTGCACCATGATTAGAGAATCATTGGACAAGAGTTGTCCACTCATCGGTTATCCCATCACCAATAACTGTTAGGTGAGGTGGTGAGCCAGTCGGTGAGACCGCACCACCCACTAGAAATCACTAATCACGAAGATTTTCACATCCCTACCTAGGGAGTGTAGAGATCTGAAAAAATAGTGGGAGCCTAATTTGTTTAAAAATGAAACTCCTAAATAAATTGGTTAAGTTTGATTACAAAATCTAACTAGAAACTCTTGATTTTCTACAGAAAATATGTCTGCATCCAACCCTCTGACCAAAATACTAGACACCCACAGATTGACTGGACCTAATTTCAAGGACTGATTGAAGAACTACAGAATTATTCTGGGTTCTGAGAAACTGACTCATCATGTCTTGGACCAGGATCCACCTGCCATACCAGCACGTCCGACTGCTGAACAGAAAGCGTCTCTGAAAAAGTGGACGGATGACGATAACAAAGCCAGGTATTACATGTTGGGTGCCATGTCTGATGATTTGCAATGCCAGCATGAGAACATTATGACTACCCACCAAATGTTGGCACACCTACAAGAGTAGTTTGGTGAACAAAGTCACGTAGCCAAGTATCAAGTCTGCCAAAGACTTTTTAAGGCTAAAATGCGTGATGGGCAGTTAGTCCAAAATCATTGTTTGATAATGATCAAGGACCTTGAGGAGCTTGAGAAGCTCGATATCATCTTAGATAAGAATTTTCAGATTGATGTGATCCTTCAGTCCTTGTTCGATACATATGGTCAGTTCATCATGAACTTCTATATGCATAAGATACAGTGTACCTTGGCTGAGTTAATGAACATGTTGGTTACGACTGAGCTTTCTTTGAAGAGTTCAAAAGGCTCAATCCTTACTGTGGAGCAGACTTCTTTCAAGAGAAAGTCTTTTGGAAACAAGAAAAAGTCTACAAAGAAGCAGAAGGTGGATGGGAAAAGGAAGAAGACGGAACCAAAAAAGACGGTTGCTGAAAAGGAAAAATATTTCCACTGCAATTCAGACGGCCATTGGAAATGGAACTGTCCTCAGAACCTGGCCACCCTGAAGAACAAGAAGGATGGTCCTTCTGGAGATATGCTCGTTATAGAATCTAATCTTACAGTTTTCTTTACATCCAGTTGGGTATTTGACTCTGATTTTAGTGCTCATTTGTGCACTTCTATGCAGGATCTTGAGGAGAGTAGGAAGCTGAGGGATGGGGATATGATCCTACGCATCAGGAATCGAGCAAGAGTTGCTGCTATGGCTGTGGGAACCTACCCTTTGCAATTACTGTTAGGATTAGATTTAGTTCTTAGAGATTGTTATTATGTGCCTGCAGCAAGCAGGAATTTGATTTCTGTTTCATGTTTAGCACAAGAAGGCTATGTGATTAGCTTTCATAAGAACCATTGTAATATATTTTATGAAAATAATAAAGTTGCAAATGATTTTCTTATTAATGGTCTCTATCAGCTACATATTGATGTATCTGTATTTCATATCGAGCAAAATATGAATACCATGAGAATTAAAAGGCCTAGAGATAGTCTAAATGATAGGTATCTGTGGCACCTAAGGCTAGGTCATATAGCGGAAGATCGGGTTAACAAATTGGAGAAATTCGGGCTATTGAGTCCGTTGACTTTCAAGTCATATTCATTTTGTGAATCATACCTTGAAGGCAAAAAGACCAAGCTCCCTTTTACAGGACATGGGGAAAGGGCCACAGACCTACTTGTCTTAGTACATACAGATATGTGCGGCCCATTTGATGTGCCGGTTAGAGGCCATTATGTCTACTTCATTACCTTCACCGATGATATGTCTAGGTACGGATATGTGTTTCTAATGAAACACAAGCCTGAAGCCTTTGAAAAGTTCAAAAAATTTAGAGATGAGGTAGAAAAATAAATAGAAAAGCCCATTAAGGTTCTTCGATCAGATCGAGGAGGCGAATACCTTAGTCAGGAGTTCCTAGACTATCTTAAGGACAATGGCATAGTCTCTTAATGGACTCCACCTGGAATGCCACAACTCAACGGGGTTTCAGAATGGAGGAATCGAACCCTATTAGATATGGTCCGTTCCATGATGAGCTTCACGGACCTCCCTGAGCTTCTTTGGGAATATTGTCTCATGACAACAATATATGTATTGAATAGGGTTTCCTCTAAAATCGTTCCTACCACACCGTATGAGATATGGCATGGTAAGAAATCAAGTCTGAGTCATCTCAGAATTTGAGGTTGTCCGACTCATGTCAAGAGACAGCAGGCGGACAAGTTAAAGTTTAGATCTTTTAGAGCTCGGTTCATAGGATATCCTAAAGAGTCATTAGGATACTATTTTTATATTCTGGAAGATCACAATGTGATTGTGAATCGACATGCTATTTTTCTTGAAAAATAGTTTATTCAAGATAGTGATATCGGAAGAATAATTAAGCTCAAGGAGAATGTCTCCCAAGAGCAACGAGCTAAAGAACTTGAGGAACCCAATCAATTAGAATCACACAACCTCTTCCACCTCGTAGATCGACTATGATTTTTTGTCCTCCTGAAAAGTACTTAGATACCATACAAGAAGATGTAGAGGAAATATTCCTCACGAAAAATGGAGCTCATGGTGATGACCCCAAAACCTATGACGAGGCGATATCAGATATCGACTCCAAAAAATGGTTAGAGGCAATGAGATCAGAAATTGACTCGATGCACTTAAACCAAATTTGGACTTTGGTAGATCTACCTAAAGGTATTGTACCTATTAGGTGTAAATGGATCTTCAAAAAAAAGATAGATGTAGATGGAAATGTGGAGACATTCAAGGCTAGGCTCGTAGTGAAAGGTTATAGTCAGCACGAAAGCATTGACTATCAGGATACCTTCTCGCCCGTAGCCATGCTAAAATTCATCCGCACATTGCTTGCTGTTGCAGCCTATTTCGATTATGAAATATGACAGATGGATGTGAAAACGGCATTCTTAAATGAATATCTTGAGGAAGATATCTATATGGAACAACCGCTTGGTTTTGCATCCAGTGATGATGATCACAAGGTCTGCAAGCTGTAAAGGTCCATTTATGGACTTAAGCAAGCATCTTGAAGCTGGAATACTCGTTTCAATGATGTGATCAAAATACTTGGTTTTATCAAGAACGATGAGGAACCATGTGTATTCAAGAAGGTCAGTGGGAGCGCAGTTATCTTCCTCATGCTGTATGTTGATGACATCCTCCTAATTAGAAATGTTATTTCCATATTGACCTCAATCAAAATATGGTTGTCTAAGGAGTTCTCTATGAAAGATCTAGGAGAAGCATCCTTTATACTGGGTGTTGGTGCAAAAATCCGCTTGCACCGGAGAAGCTGGAGTCGAGAAAGTCGCGGTCGCTGTCGGGACCTGCAAAGGAAGTCTAAACCGGAGGTGGGGTTGCTCCGGCAAGACCCTCCGATGCTCAAGTCAGTTCTCTGCCTCAACAAGAATGGAGTGCTCGAACGGAGAATTTAGCAGAGTTTTTAGATGAAAGATGAGAGCTTATCGAATAACGTATCTGGAGCCCCCTTTTATAGGCGGAGGGGGCAGTAGCCTGATAGCAACATCTGTAACCGTCTGGCAGTGGGTTGCCCAGGGTCAGGCAGAGTTTGCTGCGAAGAGTAGTGGAGTGGACCCATGGCTATCACCGGGGTATGCCACGTGGAGTCTGCCGCGGGGAGTGGAGCGGCGTCTGTTGTCGCGACTTGCCAGCGGATGGGAGAATCGCGCGGTATCCATCGCAGAAAGTGGAGCAGGATCGTGGCCGTTATTGTGGCCTGTCAGGGAGTAGTGGAGCTGCGCGAGATCCGTCGTAGGAAGTGGAGCAGTGCTGTGACCGTTACTGCGGCCTGTCAGGGAGTGATGGAGCTACGCGGAATCTGCTGCAGGAAGTGGAGCAGGATCGTGGCCGTTATTGTGGCCTGCCTGGGAGTACAGATCCATCGGCGAAAGTTCGGCAGCAGTCGGGGCTGATGACGGAGTCTGGCTCCCGTAGGAGTCCGGGCGGAGTCCTCCTTGCGGTTGGAGTTGTCGACGGAGTCTGGCTCCCGTAGGAGTCCGGGCGGAGTCCTCTCGGAGTTGAAGTCACAGGCGGAGTCCGGCTCCCATAGGAGTTCGGGCGGGGTCCCCTACAATCAAAATCAGGTGTGAAGTCTGGCTCCCGTAGGAGTCCGGATGGATCTTACCGACAGTCGAAGTTGGCGACGGAGTCCGGCTCCCGTGGGAGTCCGGGCGGAGTCCCCCTTGAGGTTGGAGTCGTGGGCAGAGTCCGGCTCCCGTGGGAGTCCGGGCGGAGTCTGTCTGCAGCCGTTGGAGTCGAGGATGAAGCCCGACTCCCGTAGGAGTCCGGGCGGAGTCTTCCTGCAATTAAAGTCAAAGGCGAAGTCCGGCTCCCGTAGGAGTCCAGACAAGGCTTACCGGCAGTTGATGTTGAGGACGGAGCCCAGCTCCCGTAGGAGTTCGGGCGGAGTCTACTTGCGGTTGAAGTTGTCGGTGGAGTCCGGCTCCCGTAGGAGTCCGGACGAAGTCTGTCTGCAGCCGTTGGAGTCGAGGACGAAGCCCGGCTCCCGTAGGAGTCCGGGCGGAGTCTTCCTGTAATTAAAGTCAAAGGCGAAGTCCGGCTCCCGTAGGAGTCCGGACAAGGCTTACCGGCAGTTGATGTTGAGGATGGAGCCCGGCTCCCGTAAGAGTCTGGGCGGAGTCTACTTGCGGTTGAAATTGTCGGTGGAGTCCGGCTCCCGTAGGAGTCCGGACGAAGTCTGTCTGCAGCCGTTGGAGTCGAGGACGAAGTCTGGCTCCCGTAGGAGTCCGGGCGGAGTCTTCCTGCAATTAAAGTCAAAGGCGAAGTCCGGCTCCCGTAGGAGTCCGGACAAGGCTTACCGGCAGTTGATGTTGAGGATGGAGCCCGGCTCCCGTAAGAGTCCAGGCGGAGTCTACTTGCGGTTGAAGTTGTCGGTGGAGTCCGGCTCCCATAGGAGTCCGGACGAAGTCTGTCTGCAGCCGTTGGAGTCGAGGACGAAGTCCGGCTCCCGTAGGAGTCCGGGCGGAGTCTTCCTGCAATTAAAGTCAAAGGCGAAGTCCGGCTCCCGTAGGAGTCCGGACAAGGCTTACCGGCAGTTGATGTTGAGGACGGAGCCCGGCTCCCGTAAGAGTCCGGGCGGAGTCTACTTGCGGTTGAATTTGTCGGCGGAGTCCGGCTGCCGTAGGAGTCCGGACGAAGTCTGTCTGCAGCCGTTGGAGTCGAGGATGAAGCCCGGCTCCCGTAGGAGTCCGGGCGGAGTCTTCCTGCAATTAAAGTCAAAGGCGAAGTCCGGCTCCCGTAGGAGTCCGGACAAGGCTTACCGGCAGTTGATGTTGAGGACGGAGCCCGGCTCCCGTAAGAGTCCGGGCGGAGTCTACTTGTGGTTGAAGTTGTTGGCAGAGTCCAGCTCCCGTAGGAGTCCGGATGAAGTCTGTCTGCAGCCGTTGGAGTCAAGGATGAAGTCCGGCTCCCGTAGGAGTCCGGGCAGAGTTTTTCTGGAGTTGATGTTGCGATCGGAACCCGGTTCCCGTAGGAGTCCGGGCGGAGTCCTCCTTGAGCTGATTCTACTGAGGACTTTGGCTGTGGGTATTTTATACCCAACACCAGTCTCCCTACTTTCGAGTTTGAATTTCGAACGAAGGAAGTACAGAGAGATGGGCACAGTCGAAACCGTCTCCTCGAATCCTGCGCACTGCCGCCCCCAGATATTTTGGCATTAAATGTGCGCGTGCTGGAGTCTTTTCGGATCGGGGCGATACGAAGGGACCCTTCGAAATTCTCATCGATACACTGGCCCAGGTACGACGCCATAATGGCCCTGCTGATCCATCAGCCGCTTTTAGCCGCCCGTCGGGGGGAGTGGGACACGTGCCGGGTGCGGATTGGCTTGGGGGGATTCGTGATCATTATGACGCCAGATCCCAGGGTCTATTTAAACCCGTCCTCCCACCTTTAGGTGCCTTATTCCGTTCCAGAGTTTCTATCAGTGTCTGCCTTCTTTTCGAGAGCCCTGTTTCAGTGGACATCTTCTCGAGCTGTAGGTGTCTTCCAAATCATCCCTGTCTTCGTTCCTCTAGTCCCTCAGAGCGATATAGGTTAGTTCCAGCACCTTCAACCTTCTTCCCACCGCCTAGGGACTTCTTCTCTGTCATTATTTTTTGCATCCCTCCGAGTTAGTTTCCTGTGGCCTCTCGTTCCCCATCCTGTCCGTCTTCTTAGGGACCTTTAGAGCCCTCCTTCGAAACTACTCGAAATATCGTCCGGCTCTTCCGCTCCCTGCAGTTTCGGGAGCTCTTCCGCCTCAAACCCCCAGGTCCCCTGCTCTATAGACGAACCTACGTCTGGGGCTGGGCTCCGTCTGATTTTTGCACCGGGCGCCATTCCATGTTTCCTGACCTCGGAGGAACTCCTTCTGATAAGGGTTCAGTATGGAGTTCCTCCAGAGTACGACCTGGAGCTGCCTGGTCCTTCTGACCGGGCCAGCACTCCCCCATCTGATCATTTTTGTTTGTACCAGAAAGCGTTCCGTGCCGGACTCCGGCTTCCGCTTCCTCCCTTTGTTGTTGCCCTCTTCCGCTTCTTAGACATCTCCTTGGCTTCCGTGGCCCCGAATTCTTTTAGGTTTTTGATAGGATTTCTCTCCCTTTGCCACGTAGTCGAGGTCCAACCGTCCCTCTCCCTGTTTAGGCACTTCTATACTTTCAAGCGCCATCCTTCGGCGAAGGACTGGTGGTATTTCTCCCCCCAGTTCGACAAGAAGGGGTTGCTGAAAGGCGCCCCTTCTTCAATCCACAATTGGAAGGAGAAATATCTCTTCATCCACTGTCTGACCTTGAGACTGGGCCTGCCCCCTTGGGGCTCTCTGAGGGATTCTGTCCGTCGGGCCCCCAGCCTGGGGGAGGATGACCTCCAGGCTGCCCGGAAGCTTCTAGCTTACTCTGCTCCTTCCCTTCCCAATCTTCTGAGGGAGCAATTTCTTTTCAACATCGGTCTGAGTCTTCAGGATCCAGCGAGTATTCATCTTTTACTTTATCTTCTCTTTTCATGCCTTTCTCCTTTTCCTTTCTCTTTTTACCTCTTCTTCCTTCTTTCTCTTTTTCCCCTCTGTTTCTTTCTTTCTTTCTTCCCCTTTCTTCTCTCTTTTTTTTTTTTTTTTGACTCTTGATTGATTGGTTTGCTTCTTTTTCTTCTTTTCTTTTTTTTTTTTTTAGGAATGGATGCCGAAGCAGCGCGGATGCTTGCCAGGGGCCTTAGGGCCGACAAGAGAAAGGGCGCTGCGACCTCCAGATCGGCGAAGAGGGCCAGGGCGGAGGAGTCGAGCTTAGCTGCACCCGTCCAGGTGGCTCCGGCCATCGACATTCCCTCGGATGCCGAGCCAACGGCTCTCCGGGCCTCCTCGAGGAGCCCGCCGACTGGGATCCCCATTTCGGGGGTCCGCTCCACGGAGGCGCCCATAGCCGAGAGAAAAAGAAGAAAATCGGTGGCCCGCAAGGCGAGTAGCTGTCGAACTGCTGCGGACGAGTCCCTCTGCTCTGAAGAGGGGTCGAAGAATCCCTTCAACGATAGGGACTTGATCAGGCGGCTGATCGATGGCTGCATTCTGCCTGACGTCGTTGAGAGAATCGACCGTGCCGATCCTGAGCAGCGGGCCTGGGACTCTTTGGGGTCCTTCCTTGAGGTAAGCGGATCTTCATTTATATGGCTATTCGGCCTTTGTTCTGATTCCCCAACCGCCCTTGTAGATCGGGCACCAGCTCCTCGCCTATATCGAGGCGGTGAGCCGTGCGAGGAGGGACATCCTCCAGGTGGAGGAACGCTGTCAGGCCGAGATTGCTCGCCTCCAAGCGAAGACGGTCGAAGTAGTCGCCCTCCAGGAGGCCCTGAAAAGAGAGAAACGAGCCCGGGAGGAGGAGAGGCAGACCTTGGAGGAATCGGCGAGGAAGGCGGAGGCCGAGGTCGCCAACTTGGTCGAGCAAACTCCGATCCTGGTCTCGGAGGCCAGAGTCCTTGCGGTAGAGGAATTCAAGGCCTCCGCAGAGATGAGGGACCTGAAGGTCCAATTTGGCCAGGAAGCGTTCATAAAGGGGTTCGAGCTCTGCCAAGAGAAGGTGGCCAGAAAATTTCCAGAGCTCGACCTCAGCTTCCTAGGCGAGGAGTCTGAAGACGAGATCGATCCCTCGCCAGCCGCCACTGCTGTCGCAGCTCCCTTGCCGGGGACGCCGAGTTCTCCAACCTCTGCCCCCGAGGTCTGAGACCTCCGATCTTGTATCTTTATTTCGTCGCAATTTTTCTTTTCTGTTTGTCTTCAAAAATCATCCAATCAATAAAGTTAAATTTCTTGTTGCGGACGGCTTCTCCTCCCCCCCTCCTTCTCTCTGTTCTTCTTCCTGCAATGAGTCGTGCTTTGACGCTTTTGCCTTCCGATGGCAGTGTCCTGCAGAAGCACTCCCCCTGCCCCTGGGGGTCCCGCTGAAATCGACGATCCAGCGGCAGAAGAAGGAAGTCCTTCACCTGACAAAGAAGTTAAAGAAGATGGAAGGCGAGCTCCGTAGATTGAGAGAGGGTCATTCTGAAGCCACCGCTGAGGCCACCCACTTGCGGAATCTCCATGTGAAGGGGATCATGGAGTATAGCCGGAGGAAGGCGGACTTCACGAAGGAACTCGAGGAATGCAAGAAGAGCGCCAGCGACCGAATTTGGGCCTAGGCCGCCAGGATCAGCGCCCTCAAGGTGGAACTATCAGCTGCGAAGGGGAAGATCGGCCAGCTGGAAGGAAATTCATCCTGGCTCTTGGCCCGGGTTGATGATGACCAGAAGTGGTCGAAGAAGGTCTCCGATCTTCAACAGCAGCTTCAGGACGCCGAGGTGAGCCACGACGTGCATCGGGCTAGCTGGCGCAGGCAGGTGGAAGAATATAAAGGGAGATTCAGGACGGCGACCGATGAAGTCGTCCGTCTCCAGAGGCAGCTGGCTAGCAGGGCACAGCTTACCTCTGCCCGAGATTCTGATGAGCTCCAAGCCCTAAGAGGCACCGTTGAGGGAATTTCTGTCTCCCTCGGGGAAAAGACAGCTGAGCTGCAACAACTGAAGATCCAACTGGCATACGAGCAGCGGGACGTCGCGGACGCGGAGGCGGAATCCGAGGTCTTGAGGAAGAGGCATCGAGAGGTGGAGGCCGAGAGCCAGCGACTTCGTCGGGCGCTCCAGGATGCGCTGCAGAAAAGGGAAGAGCTAGAAGGAGAAATTAAGAATCTAAGGCAGTCCTGGTTAAGGGATGGAGTAGATAATTCTAGGTCGGAGGGAGCAGGGCCTCCTTAGAGCTCTTTTTGTCTTTCTATCTTTTCATGTATTTACTTTCCTTTTTGTCGCTTTGCCTTTCTTTCCTTGGCCTTCCAGGCTTTGTAGCGTGCATATCGAAAATGGAATAAAAAGGGTGTTTTGTGTTACCTCGTCCGCGCGTTGCACTGAATTGCCGTCTGCCGAACTTTTCTCATCGTTTGACCTGTCTGATGTAGACGTCGTTGGGGGGCGTCCGGTCGTCGATGCGTTAGCTAGCCTTTCTCGTCATACATGGCCGCAAGCCCGAGCTTGGCCGTCCGGGCTCCGCATTACTTCGGAGATGTTGTTGTCTTCCTAACCGATGTCGAAAGTCTTTTTAGAGGCCGGGGGTGTTCGGTAGGAACTCCCCATTTCAGTTGGGACGAAGTCCTTTAGGTCTTTTGGTATGGTTCATCCTTCATCTGTTCCCATCGTGGTTCGTCATCCTTCCTTTTTAATTTTCCTCCTCTTCTCAGAGTGAGGGCCCTCCCCCCGCTTTTTGCGGGGTTGCATAGAAGCGAGGAGGTGCCGCTGAGGGGCTTTTTCTTTTCATCCAATCTCGTTGGGCGGCCGGGTTTCACCACCATCAGCCCTTGCTGCAGAAGTCGCGGGTGGAGCCCGGCTCCCGTAGGAGTCCGGGTGGGGTCTTTCTTGGCATCGTGTGCGGAGTCCGGCTCTCGTAGGAGTCCGGGTGGAGTCTTTCTTGACGTCGTGGATGGAGTCCGGCTCCCGTAGGAGTCCGGATGGAGTCTTCCTTGACATCGTGGATGGAGCCCGGCTCCCGTAGGAGTCCGGGTGGAGTCTTCCTTTGCGTCGTGGATGGAGCCCGGCTCCCGTAGGAGTCCGGGTGGAGTCTTCCCTGGCGTCGTGTGCAGAGCCCGGCTCCTGTAGGAGTCCGGGTGGAGTCTTCCCTGGCATCGTGTGCGGATCCCGGCTCCCATAGGAGTCTGGGTGGAGTCTTCCTTTGCGTCGTGGCCGGGGCCCGGCTCCCGTAGGAGTCCGGGTGGAGTCTTCCCTGGCATCGTGTGCGGAGCCCAGCCCCCGTAGGAGTCCGGGTGGAGTCTTCCTTTGCGTCGTGGATGGAGCCCGGCTCCCGTAGGAGTCCTGGTGGAGTCTTCCCTGGCATCGTGTGCGGAGTCTGGCTCCCGTAGGAGTCCGGGTGGAGTCTTCCTTTGCATCGTGGATGGAGCCCGGCTCCCGTAGGAGTCCGGGTAGAGTCTTCCCTGACGTCGTGTGTGGAGCCCGGCTCCCGTAGGAGTCCGGGTGGAGTCTTCCTTTGCGTCGTGGACGGAGCCCGGCTCCCATAGGAGTCCGGGTGGAGTCTTCCCTGGCGTCGTGGACGGAGCCTGACTCCCGTAGGAGTCCGGGTGGAGTCTTCCTTGGCGTCGTGGGCGGAGCCCGGCTCCCATAGGAGTCCGGGCCTTCCACTTTGCTCGAGCCAGGGCGAGGTTCTCCTCCCGTTCCCGGCTTGGCTGTGGGGGCGCGTTAGGGCGCTGTAAGGCCTCTCCCCCATCCGGTCTAAAAGAATCGGGCCTTTGACTTTGCTCATGTCAGGACGAGGTTCTCCTCCTGTTCCTGACATGGCTGTGGGGGCACATTAGGGCGCTGTAAGGCCTCTCCCCCCATCCGGTCTAAAAGAACCGGGCCTTTGACTTTGCTCATGTCAGGATGAGGTTCTCCTCCTGTTCCTGACATGGCTGTGGGGGCACATTAGGGCACTGTAAGGCCTCTCCCCCCATCCGGTCTAAAAGAACCGGGCCTTTGACTTTGCTCATGTCAGGATGAGGTTCTCCTCCTGTTCCTGACATGGCTGTGGGGGCACATTAGGGCGCTGTAAGGCCTCTCCCCCCATCCGGTCTAAAAGAATCGGGCCTTTGACTTTGCTCATGTCAGGACGAGGTTCTCCTCCTGTTCCTGACATGGCTGTGGGGGCACATTAGGGCATTGTAAGGCCTCTCCCCCCATCCGGTCTAAAAGAACTGGGCCTTTGACTTTGGTCATGTCAGGACGAGGTTCTCCTCCTGTTCCTGACATGGCTGTGGGGGCACATTAGGGCGTTGTAAGGCCTCTCCCCCAATCCGATTTCGAGATAGTCGGACTTTCATTTTAGGTATGTTAGGACGGGGTTCTCCCCCGTTCCTAACATAACTTTGTTTCAAGCGTTTGGAGGGATCATATCCAGTCGTAATAAATCCACCCCAGATGGGAAGAGTACGTCAAGTAGAAAGAAATTTAGATTCAAGGTGAAATCGTAAGTGATACATTTACAGATTTTTCAAGCTCCACGGTCGCGGGTGGTCCGCTCCTCCTTGAGGCCCTCCGGTGATGGAGTCGATGGTCCCGATGGGAGGTCGGTCCTCGGGTTGCTCCTCCCTTCTTGACGGTTCAGGCTGCGGAAGGGCCCTTGGTCGATCTCCTCTACCCTCAGGCCTGCGTCGGATGAACCTGTCGAGTCGACCTCGCCGAATGAGCTCCTCGATCTCATCCCGGAGCTGGATGCATTCCTCTGTGTCGTGGCCGTGGTCGCGGTGGTAGAGGCAGAACTTGTTGGGGTTGCGCTTCCCGGGGTGTGTGGCATCCTCTCCGACCTAGGGAGCTGCTCCCTGACCTCCATCAATACCTGGGCCTTCGAGGCGTTGAGGGGGGCTAGTTGCGGAATCTCCCTGGTGGGGAACTCTGCCGAACCCCATGATTCGGGCTTCTCTGCCTGCGTGCCTGGGGTGGAGTATGGGCGCGCTTATGCCCAGGAGGGGATCGAGAACGCAGCCGGGCTTCCTTTGGCCTTTTTTCAATTGCGGGCTTACTCGAGTCTCCCGCTTGCCGCTCCATCGCCGTCTCTTCATCCTTCATTTTGAAGGCTTCTTCCGCTCGAGCGTATCCTTCGGCCCGGGCCAGCAAATCAGCAAAATCTCTGGGATACTTCTTCTCCAGGGAGAACAAAAGATCATTCTTCTGAAGGCCACCCTTCAGGGCGGCCATTGCGACTGATTGGTCCAAGTTCCGGACCTCCAGCACCGCGATGTTGAAGCGGTTGATGTAGGCCCGAATGGACTCCCCTTCCCTCTGCTTGATGTTGATGAGGGACTCCGAACCCTTCCGGGGGCGCCGGCTACTGACAAAATGGGACACAAATTGGTGGCTCATTTGATCGAAGGAAAAGATGGTACCCGATTTCAAAGCGAGTACCAGTTCCTCGCCGCTCCCTTCAAGGTGGACGGGAAGGCCTGACATAAAATGGCATCAGGAGCACCGTGAAGTAGCATCATCGTCCGGAAGGCCTCCAGATGATCAACCGGGTCCGAAGTCCCGTCGTAGCTTTCGAACTGGGGAAGCTTGAAGTTTGGCGGGATCGGTTCCTGCATGATCATTTGGGAGAAGGGAGGGTCAGTACAAATATCCTCACCATAAGCGGGGGGTGCATGGCGGAGTTCTTCGATCCGCCTGTTCATCTCCTGGAGCCTCCGGTCCAGGAAATCCTCTCGACTTCGAGTCTCGAGGGTCCTCTGGCAGAATGGGGGCAGGGATCTTCCAGGGGTGGAGTCGTGGTCTGATTGAGGGCTCTCTACCCTCGGGTTCGTTTTCCCAGGAAGGACGGGACGGCTGGCCCAGGTGGCCCGCCCCACCGTCGGATTCTGGTGTTCTGGGGATGCCCTTTTCGGGCGTACCGATGCCTGCGACTGCTGCTGCTGCATAGCTTGCACAGCTTCGGTGAGGCCTCTGACCTGCTGCGCCAGCAGGTCAAACTGCTCCGTGCCGACCGTCGCCGCCGGAGGAGGAGGAGGAGGTTGAGAAACAGGAGGGGAGGCCAGAGCCTGAGATCTGACTGTGGAGGTCGTGGACCGTCGCGTGGATGCCTTGCGAGGAGGCATCAAGTATGGATCCCGTAGGGGAACAAGGAGTGGGTGTCGGAGGAGACGATCGGGGGCGGCTCCGTTGAACGCTCCTTCAAGAACAAGGGTACTGCGAAGACACAGCCCTCCTTCTAGCGCCAATCCTGTTGGTGCAAAAATCCGCTTACGCCGGAGAAGCTGGAGTCGAGGAAGTCGCGGTCGCCGTCGGGACCTGCAAAGGAAGTCTAAACCAAAGGTGGGGTTGCTCCTGCAAGATCCTCCGACGCTCAAGTCAGTTCTCTGCCTCAACAAGAATGGAGTGCTCGAACGGAGAATTTAGCAGAGTTTTTAGATGAAAGATGAGAGCTTATCGAATAACGTATCTGGAGCCCCCTTTTATAGGCGGAGGGGGCAGTAGCCTGATAGCGACATCTGTAACCGTCTGGCAGTGGGTTGCCCAGGGTCAGGCGGAGTTTGCTGTGAAGAGTAGTGGAGTGGACCCGTGGCTATCACCGGGGTGTGCCACGTGGAGTCTGCTGCGGGGAGTGGAGCGGCGTCTGTTGTCGCGACTTGCCAGCGGATGGGAGAATCGCACGGTATCCGTCGCAGGATCGTGGCCGTTATTGTGGCCTGCCAGGGAGTAGTGGAGCTGCGCGAGATCCATCGTAGGAAGTGGAGCAGTGCTGTGACCGTTACTGCGGCCTGTCAGGGAGTGATGGAGCTGCACAGAATCTGTCGCAGGAAGTGGAGCAGGATCGTGGCCGTTATTGTCGCCTGCCTGGGAGTGCAGATCCATCGATGGAAGTTCGGCAGCAGTCAGGGCTGATGACGGAGTCTGGCTCCCGTAGGAGTCCGGGCGGAGTCCTCCTTGCGGTTGGAGTTGTCGGCGGAGTCCGGCTCCCGTAGGAGTCCGGGCGGAGTCCTCTCGGAGTTGAAGTCGCGGGCGGAGTCCGGCTCCCGTAGGAGTCCGGGCGGGGTCCCCTGCAATCAAAATCAGGTGCGAAGTCTGGCTCCCGTAGGAGTCCGGACGGATCTTACCGGCAGTCGAAGTTGGCGACGGAGCCCGACTCCCGTGGGAGTCCGGGCGGAGTCCCCCTTGAGGTTGGAGTCGTGGGCAGAGTCCGGCTCCCGTGGGAGTCCGAGCGGAGTCTGTCTGCAGTCGTTGGAGTCGAGAATGAAGTCCGGCTCCTGTAGGAGTCCGAGCGGAGTCTTCTTGCAATTAAAGTCAAAGGCGAAGTCCGGCTCCCGTAGGAGTCCGGACAAGGCTTACCGACAGTTGATGTTGAGGATGGAGCCCAGCTCCCGTAGGAGTTTGGGCGGAGTCTACTTGTGGTTGAAGTTGTCGGCGGAGTCCGGCTCCTGTAGGAGTCCGAACGAAGTCTGTCTGCAGTCGTTGGAGTCGAGGACGAAGCCCGGCTCCCGTAGGAGTCCGGGCAGAGTCTTCCTGCAATTAAAGTCAAAGGCGAAGTCCGGCTCCCGTAGGAGTCCGGACAAGGCTTACCGGCAGTTGATGTTGAGGACGGAGCCCGGCTCCCATAAGAGTCCGGGTGGAGTCTACTTGCGGTTGAAGTTGTCGGCGGAGTCCGGCTCCCGTAGGAGTCCGGACGAAGTCTGTCTGCAGCCGTTGGAGTCGAGGATGAAGCCCGGCTCCCGTAGGAGTCCGGGCGGAGTCTTCCTACAATTAAAGTCAAAGGCGAAGTCCGGCTCCCGTAGGAGTCCGGACAAGGCTTACCGGCAGTTGATGTTGAGGACGGAGCCCGGCTCCCGTAAGAGTCCGGGCGGAGTCTACTTGCGGTTGAAGTTGTCGGCGGAGTCTGGCTCCCGTAGGAGTCCGGACGAAGTCTGTCTGTAGTCGTTGGAGTCGAGGATGAAGCCCGGCTCCCGTAGGAGTTCGGGCGGAGTCTTCCTGCAATTAAAGTCAAAGGCGAAGTCTGGCTCCCGTAGGAGTCCGGACAAGGCTTACCGACAGTTGATGTTGAGGACGGAGCCCGGCTCCCGTAAGAGTCCGGACGGAGTCTACTTGCGGTTGAAGTTGTCGGTGGAGTCCGACTCCCGTAGGAGTCCGGACGAAGTCTGTCTGCAGCCGTTGGAGTCGAGGACAAAGCCCGGCTCCCGTAGGAGTCCGGGCGGAGTTTTCCTGGAGTTGATGTTGCAATCGGAGCCCGGTTTCCGTAGGAGTCCGGGCAGAGTCCTCCTTGAGCTGATTCTGCTGAGGACTTCGACTGTGGGTATTTTATACCCAACACTGGGTATTAAGATCTATAGAGATAGACCAAATAGGATGCTAGGACTTTCACAGAAGATATACATAGAGGAGGTGCTAAAAAGGTTTAGCATGAAAAACTCCAAAAGAGGTTTAGTACCTTTTAGATATGGCATTCATCTCTCCAAGAAGATGTGTCCTAGCACACCTGAGGAGATTGAACGCATTAGCAAGATCCCTTATGCTTCGGCAATAGGGAGCCTCATGTATGCTATGCTATATACACGACCTGATATAGCCTATGCTGTGAGTGTCACAAGCAGATATCAGTCGAATCCAGGTGAAGAGCACTGGACTTCTGTGAAATGTATCCTTAAGTACTTGAGAAGGACTAAGGATATGTTTCTAGTCTTTGAGAATGGAGAACTCTAGGTTTAAGGATTTACAGACTCAAATTTTATGTCTGATATAAATGATCGAAAGTCGAGATCTGAAAGTATGTTCATTTGCAATGGTGGTGCAGTTAGCTGGAAGAGTTCCAAACAGATGGTGATTGCTGATTCCACCATGAAGACAGAGTATATTGCTGCATCAGAAGCCGCGAGGAGGCATTCTAGTACAAGAAGTTTGTCGCAGAGCTTGGAGTGATGTCATCGGATGCCATCCCTCTTTACTATGACAATAATGGTGCCATAGCCCTAGCTAAAGAGCCAAGATCTCACCAGAAGTCCAAGCATATTGAGCGATGATTCCATCTGATCTGTGATTACCTCGAAAAAAGTTATGTCGAGGTTAAGAGAGTCAACTCCACAGACAATGTGGCAGACCCACTGGCAAAGCCATTAGGCCAGCAGAAGATCGAAGCCCACCTTGAGAAGATGGGACTTAGATATGTAGCCAATTAGCATTAGGTCAAGTGAGAGTTTGTTAAGTGTGTACCCTAGATGCCAGATTGGCTGACATATTCCTGTACGAATCTAAGGGTAAATTTATAATTTTAACTATAAATAAATCAATGGATTATTCTACTATCACATTGTGTACATTATGTCTATGATACATCTTTTGAGTTAGTAGGAATGTTAATTCATATTTTCAAGAGTTGAAAATTTAAGGCATGAATTTACATAACAACTCATAAACAGCTCCTGACCATAGGATCATCATGAGGATGGTGATCGATCCAGAAGGTTGGTGTATGATCACTTCTTTAGGATAGATGTATCTTGAG
This sequence comes from Elaeis guineensis, assembly GCF_000442705.2. Taxonomy (NCBI): domain Eukaryota; kingdom Viridiplantae; phylum Streptophyta; class Magnoliopsida; order Arecales; family Arecaceae; genus Elaeis; species Elaeis guineensis. Next base: position 84,149,736 of record NC_026000.2, read on the forward strand.
TCCACGGTGTGGAGACATCGAAGCGAGAGTACAAATATTTATTGAGAACAAGAGTACTGAGCGTGACCACCTTGAGCAGTCATAAGAAAATCTACCTTCTCGTCGATGACTAGCTCGATGCTGCAGCTGTGTGTCTAGTTCTTTGACCTGAGGTACATCGACAGTTCACCTTGAGTGTATTATAGTTTGACTACACCATAACTCGATCTCCTAACCATTCAGAACCCTGAGGTGTATGTTGGCTGTAGCATATTCATTGTAGGAACCAGATCGTACCAAGATGAAATCTATCAACTTTGGTAGATAAGAGTAGTCCTATGATGATCGAAAGATCGAGTCCTTAAGTCCATATCCATGGTAGAGTGAAATAATAGAAAAAAATTTTTCATTAAGATTTCATATCGGACTCGGATCGATCGATTGATTCATATGACTGATGTTGGGTTTGACGAGTTCACCTTAACCCTAATTCAGTCAGGACTCATGATAGAGGGACTCAATCACACAGGTAGCTGTATCGAGAGGTTCGTCTTTATTTCTGATGGGTTGCCATCATATACTGCTAGGTGTCACTGGTAGATTTTGGGAGCAATTAGAATGATATTGATGATCGATCATTCTAAATTGTCTGAATCAGAAGAGTTCTGGTCCATCGAAAGGAGTTTCGATGATGTCGATGATGAGATCACGATATGTCTCATTGTCACACAGAAATGAACCTAACTGGATCACACAAATAAGAGTTAGGATCTGGATGTTATCAATTGAGCTAGCCCAGTTCGATTGATTTGGATTAGATCCAATTAGGTTCAAGGAAATCGTGCTAGCACATGATTGAGCCTAACTTTTTTCTCGTGCAATCTTTTTCATCTCGACTGAGCCAAATATGATTTGACTCACCCAGAGAATCTTGAGAAAGTTTCTATCAATTTGACTGGAGCTAGTCCAGCTCAAAAAAATTTTATCTTAATTCATGAGATGAATTTAAGACAACACCTGTCAATTTCTGTCACCTGCCATTTTTGTTTTAGGACATTGGTCAAACGTTGACTTATGGATCTTAAACTGAAGGCCACTTGGCAAGAGATTATTGGAGAGTTTTTATGGAGTGTCCATCTACTAAATTAGGCCTCAAAGTGGGCACCAAGATCAGATTGGGCGTGCGCCCCAAGTGGATAAGGATAGAGTCCTATGAGATGAGGACTCTATGCCTTGATCGACTCAAACTGTTGGGCACCAATTTCACTGTGTTTATCCAGTGTTGGTGCCAATAGTAGGAGGATTTGGTGGAGTTCTTATTTGAAATGATCAGATGACATCACTCCACTGATCAAATTTTTTTCAAAATTAATTGAAATTTTTTGATTGATCGAATGATGTGGCATTGCATGGCGTAGCAGGGTCTATTTAAACCCTGTCTGTGCCTAGGGTTTTGAGAATCTGCTCAATACCCAGCAAAATGTGAAACCCTTCCACTTCTCCATGCCCCCTCTGCTTCTCTTTCTCTCCTCTTCAAGTCCAAGAGGTTGGGCATCTATCTAGTGCTTGTCCAAGACGTGGTGGCTCCCAGATCAGAAGGCTGCAGGGATTTATCGAGAAGCTGCTGCTCCAGCTTCAGAAGATCTTTTGAAGATCTTTCAGATCAGATCCAGATCTGAATTTTTGGAGTAGAGATTCATGAGGAGAAGATCCAGATCCTATTTGAGTAGATACCGGTAGGAGGCCAGATAACTGCGTGGCTATTTTAGAACCTCGGACGTTGCTGCGATCATCTACAGGGTAATCTAGTTACCCTAGAGGTATTCCTCTAATCTTCAAATTTTAAATTTAATTTTAGATTAAATATCAGATAATAAGAATAAGATCTAATAGATCTTAGATCTAAAATAAAATAAGATAATTTTTTTTTAAAATATTTTGCCCCAGATCTCATTAGATCTGGAAGATCCTACAAAGAAAATGGTGATTTTTCCTTCAAAATTAAGTGGCACAAAAGAGGCTTCATATTGAAGGACTCTTCCTCTTATATGCCTTATAATTTTCTTATTTAATTTTGGCATGTGATAATTAAGAAAATAGTGGAAACTATAGAGATTGTTAAGAGTTTTAAAGAAGGACTCTTTCTCTTCTTAATGCAAAAAAGAGGGTGGCAGCATTAATTTTTGATGTGAATACCTGGGTGGCATGGAGGAGTCCTTCCACACTTGAAACTCTTCCAAGTTAGATAGGAGTTCAATTAAAATAGATCTAATTCAATTAGGTCCAAGGCAATAGATTCAGTTTAACTCAAACACTTTGAA